>NW_026889751.1:19997500-20597500 GCF_033153115.1 Saccostrea echinata | reverse complement strand
TTTGAAATATGTTAGATTGGAATCAAAAAGTCAATTTCCGGTTTTAGGAGATAAACTACTTTATTTTGATATTTAACCTTCTCATAAATATTCCTCATCGATAATGTACTTGAAATGACTTTATGTATGTTGTATATACTGCAAATGTCTAGAGAAAGTCAGAGATTTTTATAAAATTCACTTCCGGTCTCGTGTTTACCTGTCCTCAAAATTTGAATTTGTTCTCACAATATTGCTCGGCAACAGTAAACGCCTGAAGTCTAAAACTTTCAGGACTGATGGTAAGTCATCAGTTTATTTGAATCGTGAGAAAATCTTGTATCGCCGTTACTTTCGGTACTTCCGGTCGTGACCGGAAGTCATGTAAAAAAGTGAATGGTTAATGGTAAGCACGTTGGATTTTCACGCTGATGACCACGGTTAAATCCCCAGAGTGTCTGAATTTCTTTTATCTCTTTTTCCGCTTGAATTTTCGTTTTTATTTTCAGAATCGGACGGAAGACCTCTCATTGCTCGCAATGAGTTTCTAGTTTTTACTATTATATTTATTGTTTTAAGATTAAAAAATCGAATGTTTACCGTCCCGATTTCTTAGAAAGTTGTCAAATTTTACTAATGTACCCTATGGGAACTTGTTGGAAAATTATCACAATTTTTCACCTATTTTTGTGTTTCTGCCCAAGAGATTTCTTTTTCAGCCAAGGACAGGAAAGTTATTGTAAAAAAATCAACAAATTGTGAAATATCAAAAACAGTTGACCATCTAGGTTGGTCTAGGAATTATTACAAAGTTTATTTTTTCAATGCCCAATACCTCTAAAATTGCCATACAGCGGTATAAATATATCGGTGCAGATAAATTCTCGGCGCAGATGAATTATTTTGGTACAAAAAATAGCAATGTTTAGATTGCTACTTTGTTTCTTTTGATATTCTGTCAACAGTTTTTAGTATAATATCCATGAACGTCTTGAATATACAAGCGAGTCGTGTCATTCTTCAGTGTCAAGCATTGCTTACAAAAATCGGAAAACACTGACGTCGTTAGAACCATTTCAGCGTTTTTCCTAATTATTGTCGTAAAAGCACACTTTCAGACCCATAAGCGTTATAGATAATGTTAATTTTGTATCAAAATCACAATATCTGGGAAAGATGTAACGTCGCACATATGACTGCATGAAATTAAAAAGATGCGCAAGATCATGCGCACTCGAATTAGACTCGGCCTCGTTAAGCGCAAAGAACTTTGCGTTTAAAAAAAACAAAAAAAAAAACAAAAACAAAAAAAAAAAAAAAAAAACAAAAACAAAAAAAAAACAAAAAAAACAAAAAAAAAAAAAAAACACCTTGCAATGAAGTGCCTAAACGCAATAATTTTTGCATTTGTTTTGTCACGGGTATATAGATGATCGGTTTTGTTAGAGTGTCCAGTACATTGTAGCATGGCCAACCAGAGGTGTGTCGCATTTGCTGCTCTTCCTCTTGTAGGACTTTACAATTGGCAAATAAGCAACGGATTTGACGGTTAACTGTATGGACAGCGGAAAATACGTTAATGCAAATTTGCAAAAAAACCTACGGAAATACAAATCAGTCACTTGAAATAAAATCAACAGACTCAGTTGCAAAATCAACAGACTCCGATACAATACGAACAATCCAATGCAAAACGAACAATCGTTAATTGAGTTGATGCTAGATGGCGTACAAAAAACAGTCATTATCTGAATTAACGCTAGATAGTGTGCGAGTTTGTACATTATGCAAAGAACAAAAAAGTTTAACTCTGTTTAAAGTTCATGAAAAACTTAATCTGTAGATTGCAATTTGTAATTTTGCAAATTGTACAATCACAACTTTTTTAACTGTGCAAAATGTAAAAGAAAACTACGTCAATGAACAACATTGTACTTCGTAAACTTCCGATTTTTCAACTCGTGAAATGTAAAATGTATTACGTTGTATTATGCTTACACCTACAAAGTAGATTAACGTTTTATATAAAAAGGTCATGGTCTCAGTGTCATATTTTATGATACATGTACCATGAGTATGATTTTTTAATTATACATTTTTTCTATTGACAAGTTATTTTTTTTATATTGAACACATTGTCAATGTACTAGAAGATTTATTTGTACAAACAATACAAATCTATGAACAAGGCATAAAGTACGTGTTGCTCACGGCAGTCACTTCAAAAGCAATCTTGAGTAACTTTCAGTTTTATAAAAGAAATCTTTCATATATATATATATATATATATATATATATATATATATATATATATATATATATATATATATATATATATATATATATAATTACCTGAATTCAATTTAGCTTTTTGGACTATTATCATAAAAGCGAATTGGTTGAATCTATATTGGTTATAATATCATGTACTATTTGAACCAGCGTTGTTCCAATCTACATGTATACTGTTAGCGAAAGCAGCGAGCTCATTAGACTTACGTATAAGAACAGAGAAAATTTGAACTAATTTTAAAATATGCATATATTCTTCATGAAAATTTTTGGTGAACGCTACCCAGAATTCTTTCGCTACCAGCATTCCATGCGAGTATGGCTTATAACAGGTAACGATTTTTAAAACTATTGCAGAGAGCTGGCTTTAAAAAATTATTACATCTACTCTACAATGTCTTTCTTTTAAAAAAAATGCAAAAGGCCTATTTTACGTCCCGTTCGAGAATTTTTCACTCATATAGAGACGTCACCATATACTATGAAGGGCTTCAAATTTAGACCTTTACTCGACACACAGAGCCATTAAGCAGTGAGGGTTCTTTGTCTTGCCAACGCCTACCGTGTCAAGGGGCCTCGGTTTTTTAGGTCTCATCCGAAGGGCCCGCAACTTTCACTTCAAAGTGCCGAGCGCTACATATTTTTTTTTTTTTTTTTTTTTGACTTAGGTCAGTTGCGGCCGAGATTCGAAGACACGACCTTCCGATCACGGAGCAAGCACTACCGACTGAGCTTCTGTGACGGTCTTTAAAGTTGGAAGAGACCGATCAAAGTTACAAGCCTAAGCAGTGTAAGGTTTTAATGGTACAGCGGTCACACCGATAACATATTATATCATAATTATGAACTCGAGTTTTAGTATGCCTTAGCTGAAAGCTCCGAAGCTTTTCTGATCACCAGTTGTCCGGCGTCCGTCCGTCTTGTTGTCTGTCCGTCCATTCATCTGTAAACTTCACATTTTCAACTTCTCAAGAAACAAAGGATCAATTTTAGCCAAAGTTGGCAAAAGTGTCTATGGGTAAAAGGGATTCTAAATACTGAAATCAAGGGCCAAGACCGCTTTCACAGGGAGATAATCAAGAAAAGGCAAAAATAAGGGAGGTCATTAAAAAAATCTTTTCAAGAACCACTAGTACTGGGCCAGAAAAGTTGAAACTTAATATGTGGAATTTTCCTGAGGAAGTGTAGATTCTAAATTGTTCCAATTATGACCACCAGGGGTAAGGTGGGCTGCAATAGGGATAAAAGTTTTTCATTGAAATATATTGGGAAATTTATTTTATCTTCAAATATATTTATTCTTCAAAAATGTTATTCACATGAACCACTGGACTAGAAAATAATGAAACTTACGTGAAAGCTTCCAGACATTGTAATATTCTTCAAATTATGGACCCGGCCTGGAGGAAGGGTGGGACCACAATAAAGAATCAAAGTTTAACACTGGAATATATAAGAAAAATTTCCTTCTCAAGAACCACTGGACGTGTATAAAAGCAACTTATGTGAAGGCTTCCTGAGGTAGTATAGATTTTAAACCGCTCAACTCATGGCCCCCGGGGGTAGCTTGGGGCTCCAATAGGGAATCAAAATTTCGAATGGAACTATTTGAATTTTTGAAAATCTTCTTAAGGAACACAAAAGAACCATTAATTTACAATCGTTCCCGTGTAGTTTGAATTTATTTATTTATTTAAATTATGGCTCCTGTAAGTCAATAATGAGATTTTGTTTCTTTTTCAAAAGTTTATTAATGCACCATGATCGTATAGGTTTTTTAAATACAATTCCTGAAACATTTTCAGAATAAACCTTCACAATTTGTATAAACAACAGCTTTTAAGATAAATCCGAAATTGTCAAATGTCCGAAAGAACTGAGAGGTAGAACAAATAAGAGTAGAAATGTACGAGTGTCAATCATAAAGCCCAAAAGTAGTAAAAAGTTAAAAAGGTATAAAAAGTGAGTTTTCCCAGCAAATAGGGTATTTTATGCTTAGAGGGTATTCATGGTCCTGGAGATATAAGTACACTTTACTGGCTGTTTTACCATTGCCTTGCCACCTACGTTTGTCCGTAATTTTGTCCGTTGTCCAACATGGCACCACCCTCCAATCAAGGTGTACCTACGGTAGTATTATCTATGGACTCAGTCCCATTCTCTGCACCACAGGAGTTCTACGCGTAGTACTAAGCTCCTTTACTTATCTACTTCAAGGTCTTCAATTTTATTGCTCTGTGTTATTGCTCTGTCTTAATAGTAACTGCATTTCCGATCAAATTTTATTTAAGTTATAACATTTGAGCGGAAATGCAAATTTACTATTAAGATTCTTAACACAGAGCAATAAAATTGACAACGTTGATGGGATTAATTGGTTTATTCTGATCAATTCAATTACAAAAGAATTTACAAAATTATGGTTCATAGTTCCACCATCAAAGAACTGCGAACGATAGTGTTGTTCTGTCACCTACCTCCAAATAAAATTTCAAAAGTTATCATATTTGAATGATTTTTTCATATTTATAATAGTAGATATTTATGTGAATTTTTGTGAATAAAACATAAGTTATTTGGGAAAGCTAAGGGAGATAACTCTTTAATTTTAGTAAAAATTGCGTTTTTCACTATAGAAATCAACGGAAAACGGAAAACATTTTTGAAAACATTTCCTCCCTAACAAAAAAAAAAAAAAAAAAAAAAAAAAAAAAAAAAAAAAAAAAAAAAAAACTATAGTTAACTTTAGTAAACTTTAGTTAACTATAATTAAAACTTTGACACTTTGAAAACTTTGATTTACTATAGTGAAAACTTTGACACTTTGATTTACTATAGTGATCACTATGAAAATTTTGATTTACTATAGTGATAACTTGACACTTTGATTTACTATTATAGTGATCACTATGAAAACTTTGATTTACTATAGTGATAACTTTGACACTTTGATTTACTATAGTGATAACTTTGACACTTTGATTTACTATTATAGTGATCACTATGAAAACTTTGATTTACTATAGTGATAACTTAGACACTTTTGGAAAATTTGAAATCACAAGATTTTAACAAAATCAACAGCTTAAAAACTTACGACTTTTCAACTTTATACACAACCATTCCCCACGATAAATTAAAGTCCAGGCTTTTTGATATCATTGACACCGCCTTTTTAATAAAAATGGAACTCGTAGATTTACTTACCTTGGTCATTTGCAAAATTATTTTGTTAAAAACATTCTGATTGTACACACAAGTACTCTGAAGTTGACATTAAAAAGATGCTTGAGTTTCTGATTGACAATATCTATGTGGTTTTTGGAGACCAGGTCTTCCAACAATCTGTTGGAATTCCCATGGGTACCAATTGCGCCCATTATTAGCAGACCTATTTTTGTATTCATATGAAGCAGACTTT
This sequence comes from Saccostrea echinata, assembly GCF_033153115.1. Lineage (NCBI taxonomy): Eukaryota > Metazoa > Mollusca > Bivalvia > Ostreida > Ostreidae > Saccostrea > Saccostrea echinata. The sequence goes on along the minus strand of NW_026889751.1, from coordinate 20,591,808 downwards.
GTCCAAAATCTTATACGTGAAAAGAAGAAAACACTTGCTGTGGCCTTCAATTCGATATTTAGATATATCGACGACGTATTGTCAATTAACAATGGTTATTTCCATTCTTATGTCGATAAGAATATTCGATATATCCCGGTGAGCTTGAGATAAAAATACTACAGAGTCTGACACATCTGTTTCATATTAGGATATTTTACTTGAAAAAGACGTTAATGGCAATCTAACAAGCAAGCTTTATGATAAACGTGATGACTTTAACTTTTCAGTCGTCAACTTCCCTTACTTATGCAGCAATATACCTTCATCACCTGCATACGGGGTTTATATCTCTCAGTTGATTCGATACGCAAGAGCATGCTCTACGTATGTACAATTTCTAAAACGAGGTAAATTATTGACAAACAAGTTGATGAAATAAGAATATCAGCAGTCTCGTTTAAACTCATCATTTCGTAAGTTCTATGGTCGATACAATGACTTGTCAGCAAATACAATTTATCATTGAGTCAAATGCTGACTGACGTTTTTCATACTAAATGTTAGGCCATTATTTACACACTGAATTGTCGACGGATTTTCCGGTTATTTCCCAATCATGACAAGGAGCACACGGCGGGTGTGACCGGTCGACAGGGGATGCTCACGCCTCCGTGGCACCTGATCCCACCTCTGATGTTTTGGAGCTCCTATTTTGTAATGTTTTGTGGACTTTTGAGCTTGAATACTGTTCGTTATCTCCATATATTTCATTTGATTCACAATAGTGATCACTATGAAAACTTTGATTTACTATAGTGATAACTTTGACACTTTGATTTACTATAGTGATCACTATGAAAACTTTGATTTACTGTAGTGATAACTTGACACTTTGATTTACTATAGTGATCACTATGAAAACTTTGATTTACTATAGTGATAACTTTGACACTTTGATTTACTATAGTGATCACTATGAAAACTTTGATTTACATATTGTATAAATTCAGAGAATAAAATAATAAACGATGAAGGTAAGAGAAAAACATAATTCATTTTATTCAATTCAATTTCCATAATATCTATCAAGTTTCAGAAATATATGGCATTCAATATACACGGAATTCTGGTATTGTAAATACAAGATATGAAAAAGAAATTGAAAGAAGTCAGTAATACTGGACGAAACCTAAGACGTATTAAGTAAAAATTTTATCACAGAAAATTATGCAATGTTTACCAGGAAATGAATATCTTATATACGTTTATCACAGAAAACTTTACAACTTTCCATTTTTTTTGGATATAAGTGTTACAAAACTGACTGTAGAACAAAACATTTTCGTATTTGACAATGTTGATAACATTTTAACATATACCTTTTAACACCAGAGTTGTCCCTAAGACCTGGGGAGTTTCCCCATCTATAATGATATGCACCCCCAGTTATTCTGGTAACCCCTCAACCCCCCGGGGGAGCTAGAAACTCTAACCCCCCTTCCTTTTCAATGACCCTTACTCTTTCATTTCGTAGGGACAACCCTGCTTTTCACACAGAATTTTGGCACATTCTATGCATTGCAAGAAAAACAATACTTAAAATTTACAAAAACAACAAGCAAAACAGTGTACTTTTTCTAAAAATAAATATTTTAAAAATTATGTTTAGCTCTAAAAATGAAACAGATTGTGCTTCAAACATATTACAACTCTTAGGAGAAATAAAAAATATGTAAACATATACAAATAAACCTCTTAAAACAATACTTATGAAGGCAATTTAATAGTTTGACATCAAAAGTTTGAATACTTGCAGTTTTTTAACAGTTAAAAATTCAGTGAAAGTATATTACAGTTATAACTTAAAAAACCAGCAATAAGAATAAATATGACAACATTTGAAAACAGATAGTCCTACTACAATAAATACTACAAAAATCTAATACTACATGAAACACATTACTTTGGAATGGCAATTTCAATGGACCAGGAAATTTTTCAGACAGATATTTACATAAATTCAGTCTTTTTCTTGAACGGTATCCTTGGAAGGACGTCTCTCCCATCCCATGACTTTTTTGTGGTAGTTGTTCAACTTGTTTCGGATGGTTTTCTTAATTTCTTCTTCCGAAATACTCCACTGCGACTTGGTGAAAGCTAAAATATAGACAAAAAAAATTAGTACGATATTCTGAGCATCAGTAGGTATCAGCATAAATATAAAGAATAAGAACTGTAAGTACACGTAAATTACAATTCTTTTACAAATACATTTCTTTTTACATTAAATGTTTTCTTTAGTTAGGTGACTTAATTACAATATATATATATATATATATATATATATATATATATATATATATATATATATATATATATATATATATATATATATATATATATATATATATAAATTTAATTCAATTAAGAAATGAATTTAATTTTTGAAGATTCATGAGAACATGAATTACGACGCTTCACGCCGGCATATTTCATGAAGCGCGTTAGAGTGAAAATTCCAAGACTTTATTGCATATATATAGAACACCAGCAATCACCTTTCCAGAGATGATTTGGCTTCTGTGTAAAATGTAGGAGAAGTTCTAGGTAACAGGTTTTTGTAGAAAAACCATCATTTTCAACCTCATTTTGTCCCCCAGGATAAAAATGAAAATTCGGAAACCCTATTGCGCATCTAAAGGACGCCAGCAGGTACATGTACCTTCCGAAAGATGATAAGGCTACTGCCTAAAATGTAAGAGGAGTTTTGTGAACCAGTTTTTGTAAAAAAAAAAAAAAAAAAAAAAAAAAAGTCATTTTCGACCCCGGTTTGGCCCCCATGGTGTAAATGAAAATTCCAAAAATTTTATTGCACATCTTCAGGACACAACTATCATATTCCAAAAGATGAAATGGTTAGTGCTTAAAATAAAAGAGGTTTGGAGAAAAAGGAAGTATGATAGACGGACGGACGAACGGACCAGGGTACCGGAACAATATATCCGAACTTTCTTTAGAAAGTGCGGGTATAATTAATGAATCCAGCTACCAGTGTGATGCGTACTTTAGAAAAGTAGCAACTTGGAAATATTCGCTGCTGTGAGATTGCTGACGATTTTGCATATAAATGAAATATTTTTCATTGGTTTAGTGAAAATAACACATACGTATACAATGTAAGATGCAAATCTGTAGTTGAGTAGATAGAATCAAGAGTGGATCCAAATATTTTACTATTTCTCCAGGGGAGTATTATCCTCTAAAACATCCAATTAGGAAATATTTTTAATTAAAAATAATCCATACTCAAAGGCATTTCTTGTGTGTTTGTGGGGGTGGGGTGGGTGGGTTATCTTCTCATAGATAATCGCTTTAAAATGGATTTTACTCCATAAGGGGAGTGAGATAGACCGAAAACCCTCTTTGCAGCGAAAATTTTCAGTGCTTGCAAGAAAGAGATTCATTTTGAAAAAAAAATATATTCTCACCTATACACAGTGTAGATATTTTACTGATATTCATTTTTGTTTGGGGTTTAGCTAAATTTTCAATCTCCGTAGGCCATCAAATAAACCCTTCGCATTTGTATGGATTACATGAAGACATTAATATTGACTGCATATAATGCTTATTGCTTGTACGATCTCAAAAATATCTGAATTGTTAATGAAAAGAAAATGGATGCATAAAGTTCGTTTTATTATGTAATTTTTTTCAGGTGCAATTCGAACCAATATGTATCTTTATAAATTTGATATGCAAATATAGTAACAGCAAAACCCCGTATTACTAACTTTTAAATTTTTAATTTTTTTTAAATTCTTAAGATGTTCAACTCAATTGACTTTGATTTATTTCGCCAATTCATTCATCCTCCTCAACCCGTGCGTGCATGGGTTAATGTACTAGTCATCGTTGCAAGCCACGGTTTTTGTGTCCATTCTATTTCCAAAAAACCGTAGCTGTTTACTGCAAAATTCTTTCGTTTTAGTAAATATTAATGACATAATGGCCACGGGTTTGTGGAAATAGAATGGACACAGAACTCGTGGCTTTCGATGATTTTATTTTGTCAGGCTTATTATAACTTCAAAAAATACCTCTGAACATTTAGAGGATACATTCTTCAACTTGTTAATGGACAAGGAGTAATGTTTCAAATTGTAGAATTAATCAGCGTGGGGTGAAGGGGATAATATATCAAAATGTTTTAAAAGTTTTTTCTGTCTTTCTTCTAGACAAAATGTTAACACAAGGATATAATTATGTAAAATATAAGCCTTTTCCAAAATATTAAAATTTATGTCACTTTCGTCCAGTATTTGGGTCCACGGTTGGACTTAAATTGTGGCTGATCAAAATTTAAAACCAGGGTTCCTCACTGGCCGTTTAACGTGGCGGCCACGCCACAGTTAAATTCCTTAGCGCAGTAAGATCGACGTCTTCAGTAAGAATATTTTATAAATCAAATGATCTTCCAAATTATGTATCTTTTTCAGTTTCTCATGCTAAACCGTTAATTTACTCTAATTAGGGCACATTGTTTGGCCTGCACAATCAATTATCTCTAGACCTCGCTGGACACATAAATGAGACTAGCCATTTTTTTCACGCTTCACGATCATTACAAATGAATTTTTTGAATATCAATTAATTCATGCTTTAATAGTTAATAGATAACCAAGTCTCTAAAATTGCATTGGCACTGCGAGTTGGACATCGTACGTGTATCGTAATCATGAAGTAGTATTTTTGTAATGTTGAAAAGTTAACAATAGATTCATCAATATTTAATGCCATTTGTGTATTATTAAACTATTCATTCATAGGGGCTGTGTGTTTTTCAATTTATTTCGTGGTTCTTTCGCTAATTCGGTCGCGAAATGACCGCAAATATTGGTACTTCGCGTAAGTCTTGCGCCATAGTTAAATTTGAAATGATGGAGAACCCTGAAAACAAAAACATGTGATACTCAGATGACATTATACGCTTGCTATTCTATGAACACTGACAATCATAAAATGCATATTCAAATACCCTCCAAAGTATTCCGGGTTAATTCTCTCTTATTGCTTAGTTTAATGTGCATTTTAAAATAACCAGAAACTTTCTGTTGCTTAATTTCAGATGTATTTTAAAATAACAGGAAGAACTGATCCACCTGAGTTTATACCACCGACTCCAGCAAACAATCAGGGTTACACTGTTTTTGTTGGAGGGGACTTTCACGCTAGGTTTTTTGCAAAGAGTTCACATAAAAGGTACTAACTGAAAAAAAATGATGGTAGGAAACATTAAGAGCCATTCTCTACGAGCACAACTTTTTTGGCACGTATGATCAAGGATCTTCATGCTTTAGTAAGTAGGCCTTCTTCATGCAAATTTAAACAACTGATGATAACACATTTTATTACCTAATCAAATGGATTTTGTTGTTTAAGTAGAGATTTAATAATTTCATAATATGTAAGAGTAAAAAATTGAAATGGTTTGGCTATTTCGAATCTGAAGTGTGGCTTTGCAGGGGAAAAGAAAGTTAAAGACAGATATGTAGAAATAAAAAGTAATAAAAAGTCATTGATTAAGAAAGAAACAAATGGGGAATAGAAACAATGGGGAATCCGTTTGATATAGGTCGCAACTTTGGTATCATTTCAACGAAGTCCTGTAATTAATAAAATATGGAATAAATTCATCTTTTTTAAAAGTCTAATGCTATTATTTGAAAGAGTGAACAAGCTAAAAGACATCAAATATCTAAAGATAATGAAAAGGAATGGATACATTAATAATGTGCTTACTAGTATCTTGATTGCCATGCCAACAGGGTGTTAAACCTTAATTTTTGCATTGCAAAGTATGAACTTCCAAATTCTAACAAACGCAAATATTATAAGAATCAATTAATTCGATATGATTAGGCATATAATAAGAGTCAACAAGAGGCCCATGGGCCACGTCGCTCACCTGAGTAACTTTGGCCATGCTGTTCTTTACCAAATTCCCCCCTTTTACAATACCTATTGTGACCCCGCCCTACCCCCGGGGAACAAAATTTGAACAATTTAGAATCTACGCTACCTCAGGATGCTTCCAAATATGTCTCAGCTTTATTGCTCCAGTGGTTCTTGAAAAGAAGATTTTTAAAGATTTTTCTTATATATTTCAATGTAAAACTTGGATTCCCTATTGTGTCCCGCCCTACCCCCGGGGGTCAAGATTTGAACAATTTATAATCTACACTACCCCAGGATGCTTCCATATAAGTTTCAGCTTTTCTGGCCCAGTGGTTCTTGAGAAGAAGATTTTTAAAGATTTTTCTTATGTATTTCAATGTAAAACTTGGATTCCCTATTATGGCCCCACCCTACCCCCGGGGGTCATGATTTAAACAATTTAGATTCTACACTACCCCAGGATGCTTCCATATAAGTTTCAGCTTTTCTGGTCCGGTGGTTCTTGAGAAAAAGATTTTTTAAGATTTTCCTATATATCTCAATATAAAACTTGGATTCCCTACTGTGGCCCCGCCCTACCCCCGGGGGTCATGATTTGAACAATTTAGATTCTACACTACCCCAGGATGCTTCCATATAAGTTTCAGTATTTCTGGCCCAGTGGTTCTTGAGAAGAAGATTTTTTAAAGATTTTCCTATATATTTCAATGTAAAACTTGGATTCCCTACTGTGGCCCCGCCCTACCCCCGGGGGTCATGATTTGAACAATTTAGATTCTACACTACCCAAGGATGCTTCCATATAAGTTTCAGTATTTCTGGCCCAGTGGTTCTTGAGAAGAAGATTTTTTAAAGATTTTCCTATATATTTCAATGTAAAACTTGGATTCCCTACTGTGGCCCCGCCCTACCCCCGGGGGTCATGATTTGAACAATTTAGATTCTACACTACCCCAGGATGCTTCAGTATAAGTTTCAGTATTTCTGGCCCAGTGGTTCTTGAGAAGAAGATTTTTTAAGATTTTTCCTATATATTTCAATGTAAAACTTGGATTCCCTTTTGTGGCCCCGCCCTACCCGGGGGGTCATGATTTGAACAATTTATAATCTACACTACCCCAGGATGCTTCCATATAAGTTTTAGCTTTTCTGGCCCAGTGGTTCTTGATAAGAAGATTTTTAAAGATTTTTCTTATGTATTTCAATGTAAAACGTGGATTCCCTATTGTGGCCCCGCCCTACCCCCGGGGGTCATGATTTTAACAATTTAGAATCTTCACTACCCCAGGATGCTTCCACGTAAGTTTCAGCTTTTCTGGCCCAGTGGTTCTTGAGAAGAAGATTTTTTAATGACCCCACCCTATTTTTGTCTTTTCTTGATTATCTCCCCTTTTAAGGGGACTTGGCCCTTTATTTTAACAATTTACACTCCCCTTCACCCAAGAATACTATGTACCAAGTTTGGTTAAAATTGGCCCAGTGGTTCTTGAGAAGAAGTTGAAAATGTGAAAAGTTTACATACGGACGGACAGACGGACGGACAACGGGTGATCAGAAAAGCTCACTTGAGCTTTCAGCTCAGGTGAGCTAAAAAGGCTGTTTAAAAAGATTGCGTTACCATAGAGGTACTATTTTATTTTTCATTCATTTTGCTCTTTTTGCTATATATCGTTTACTCTTTAATTTTTTTTAATTTAAAAAGTTCATTAATTATGTCCAATTGACATATTTTTTTTGAAACTTGAATATTTGCATCTTCATACAATTTGGCTCAATGGTTGCTACGCATTTAAAGTGATATTCTGCATTCAGCATTTGTTTGCATCTTGCAATCCCTTCCTGTACTCAAATCTAACGTTATTATTAGGTGTTCTCAATATCCCCACCAATATATATTTTTTTTACGATTTCTTAATTATCTACCCTTGAAAGAGGACGTGGCTCTTTGTTTGAAGGAACCTTAGTTCTCTTTTTACAATGATGCTTTTGTGGCAAGTTTGGTTGAATTTGGCCCAATGGTTCTTGGAAATGTCGAAAAAGTAAACAGACGGACTGATAGACAGACAGACAACTGTCAAAAGGTGATCAGAAAAGCTCAGTGAAACCTTAGCAGGTGAATGACTGTAGTTTTGTCCAATTTCAAAAAGTTTACATCATTCTCATTTTGTCTGTGAATGATATATAACATCATGGTTCATATAGAAAAAAAAAATAAAGAAGCAATTAAAAAGTTCAATTCCCTACAGAGAATGGCCCTTAATAGAAATAGACACCTGAAGCTCTCGAAAATTCTTCTCTGCTTTCCATGATTATGAACACAAATTTATGTCTTTTCTTTCCTTTTTTTGTAGGAAAATAGTACGCTTCGATGTATTGAGAATTGATGGAAGACGTGTTAACTACACTAAAATTCAAGATGCATCACACATCAGTACTAATGCTGTCTTTATATCAGTGAGCTGGTTGCTAACAGAAAAGGACATAGGACACCACATTCTGTGTGCAAATGCTGAGGATGATGACGGGTAATGGATATTTTATGTTTATCAAAAATATAGGGCTAAATGTAAATAATTTATAAGTATTGGCAGTTCATTAAAATAATCGAAGTAATTGTACGTAATATGTACTTTTATATTATTTACATGTAACTATTATAAATTTAGTAAAGAACCTTTTAAAGGATTTACTACATAATTTAAGAGTATAACTTTTATCCTGCATGATGAAATACAATAATAAACTCGATTAGTGATTTCTGTCTTACCTTCTACATTGTTTTATTATCTAACTTTAAAACTTTTAATTTTTAAAGGAAAAAAAAGATTCAAAACTAGTAGATAGTGTATTGAATGGTATGATCTTGAGATCAAAGGGATAGGCATTACGAAATTTCTGTGAAGTCCACTATTTTGCAATCGGGAAATAGTGGCAGATCAACAAAAATGCTACGTATGACTTTTGTACAGATTATCATAGCGCTGAACCGAGTTTGTTTGTCAAAAGTAAGGAATTGTGGTAACTCATTTTGCAACAAAAGAAAACAAGGATGCTTTTGCCAAATTAGAGCATTCCTAGACTTTAAGCCTACCAGGTGATAGAAACTAGCTAAAAATTAGCTAGTTTTCACAAAATAAAGTTATGCTGTTAAGTAAAAAGTGTGAAGATTCGATGTTTGTGCGAACTAGATTCATAAAATATTTGATAGAAGAGTGTACTTTTTCTTAACAGGAGAATGACTGTAGATTTGCACTGCTTTCGCATCCTAATCAAAGGTTTGTTTAATTTCAAAAAAGTTTACATTCTCATTTAGTCCATAAATAATGTATAGCACAACATCGTTCATGAAGAAAAAAAGCGAAGAAAAGCAGCTACATTTATTATGAATTCATTATATAATTAAATCAATATAATTTGATTTTCCTTACTTTCATCATTTTGAACTAATGGATTTCTACAGAGAAGTTCTGTTCATTTTCCAATACTTAAGGGGCTAAACTACTTTCAATACGATGTTCGGCAGTATTTTACCTCTTAGAATGACCTTATAAACTAACACTCTTCCAAAAGAATGACTATGTTCTATTCATGATTAAAGTTCAACTTAATTACTAAGTGATACATAATAATTACTATCCTTGCTTTATGCCGAGGATGGCAAGGGGTATAACTCTGTAAAGAAGTACGTGATTGCGTATTATGTTAACAAGTAACAGCACTACACAGAATTTAGTACATGTATGAATCGAAAACAAATCTAGAAAAAAGTAAATCTTATTATATGGCTTACAAAAAAAATAATAAAACAATAAAAAGGAAGCTCAGACTTTTTCTTGATGTTAGTGTTTATCTCATTTTGACTTTGTATTTCTTCCTATGAACTTATTTTAATAAAGGGTGTTAACTGACAATGAAGTTGTTCATATACTAATGTAATACATAGACAAGTTTATTTCAAGAAATTTATATAAACCTGAAGATATCTCATTTTAATTTTCCGTGGCACTACACTAGACTTGTGACCATTGACCGATTGCTTACTAACAACAAAGCAAGTTCCTGCCTGCTTTATTTTTTAATCGTTATGAAAATTGCACGTGCAGATTTTCATAACTTTCTGATTAATAAACCTAGTAGATTATTAATTTCGTGCACACTTTTTTGAGTAAGCTAAATAACGAATATGTACATGAAAAGAAGCATGTTTGTCACCAAAATTGAATTATAAGCATTGACTATATAAATTATTTTGTACATCGAGAAATGAATCTAAAAAACGAATCGCACACTTTCGGCTTTTATAAAGTGTGCTATTTGTTCTCGATGAACAAAATAATTTATATAGTCAAACCTATAGTATATTTTTTCCATTTAGGAATTGCATTTCAACCAAGACAAGCTTTACAAGTAAGAAGTTAACTAGTAATCAATCTAGATGCTTTGATCCCCTCCATTGCATTTATAGAGATTTGGACACATAATCAAATATAATTATAAAGCAGTCTTATAAATGTGTGTAAAAGAAAAATAAAAGATCAAGCCAATTTTGAAACTGATTAACATTGTTTGACTGGCATCTAGGTTAACAAATCAGTATTTTGCCATTCCTTTGTAATAGATTAAACTTATAAAATCAGTTGCCTTTATAAAAGAAATGTGGACCTTTATAAAGGTTCTAAATCATGCTTTTATTTTTTCAGGGGAAGCCGTTCTTTGTTTTCTTTCCTGATTCAAAGGATCTAACGTGTAAAAAAGAAACATACTGCAGATTTCCTGTGTATGCCACCACTACAGATTCGGGGTATGTTGAGAAGAAAAGAATGATTATTGCAATTTTTTAAGACCCAAAGTAACATTTTCAAAACAGAATGAGAATACAGGATAATCAATTGATAAATTTAGTTAAAAGTGTTGAGAAGGGGCATGTCAGTCTCCCTGAAAAGAAGTATGAGCCATTATGGTTCTTTTCTTAGTGTAAAGAAATAACCCTTGTTAATGCCAAAATAATGTTTTATTCAGAGTCAATTATTTGTGTTTCCTGTTGATGAGTTTTCCCCCTTCATCTAAAATAGAATTGTAACATTAATATAAAAGAATTCATACCGAGACCCAATTTTGATTTAATTTGATTTAATTTATATAAATGAGAAAAATAATATCAGAAGAAAATGATATTCCACAACCAAATATCTTATAAGTTTTCTACCACAACAGGTATAATAGTATAGAAATAAATCAACTTTAAAGAGTAAATGAAATAGCAACGTCAAAAATTTCCAAAAATAAAGCTTTAGAAGTGAAAGCATTTCTTTCCTTTAACCCGTAACAGGGGAATCAGAAGCGTTGTTAGCACAGCAGAGAGCATGGAGAATGTCACGATTCAGTACAGCAGGGAACTCATAAACGGAACAATCGACACAAAAGTGGCACAAGTAGAATTCCTTGCAAGTCACGCTGGTCCCCGGAAAGTTTGTTTAAAAGTATCTGATCGGTAATAATATATTCATACAGGCATATAATAACTTTATTTATAAAGCTACACGTAGTTGGAAATGTTTGCACCTGAATTACATGTAATCAGTTCAATGCAGTTGTGGTTGTCTTGTCTTCTATCAGCAATACATATAAAAATGTTGTAAGTATATGCACTTAAATATTTCAGAAAATTGTGAACATTTTATTTTTGATTTTGAACAAGGTATGCTTTTGGGGAAAATGAAAAAAAAAATATCGTGATTCATTTTAAAAATGGAAATGAAAGAAGTTTTTTTTTCCAATTTCCTTCTCCTCGAGACTGCCTGCATTCTGTAAAAGAAAAGTTCCCCAATGAGGTTTCAAAACAAGCTGTTCATTTGGGTCACATAGAAACTAATTCGATACTGATCCAAAAGTCCTCTCATTATTTCAGTGAAATAAATATTTCTAATACCATAAACAATCTCTTTTTTCACTTCTAGCAAAGCTTTTTCAACAATGTGTGTTAATGTTACAGTGGAATTACCAGGTAAATGTTAACTTTTTAAATTTGAAGAATAACTGAAAGTTATGCAGCTTTTAAGAAGTTAAGTCTTTCATAAATCTACAAATATAAAGAAGTTATATAAAGGAAATATCATCAACGATAAACTCTTCTGCTATTGTGATGGTGTATTCAAATTATTTTTAGATCCCTGCGCTTCTGAACCGTGTCAAAATTCTGGACGCTGTCTGCCTTTTCATGACTATTCCGGGTTTAACTGCGTCTGCACAGGACTGGGATTTACTGGGTCATTTTGTGAAAAAAGTACGATATTTTTTCTTCTACATTATGCAACATTGCCATGTGTGTAAGATTATATTTATACATACATGTACACAGTAACTGAGTAAATTTTTAAAAACAATACACGACGATTATTTACGAGTGTCATCAGTATAAATACTTCGTATACACTTAGGCACCTCATAGGTCAGCTTAATTGGTAAAGAAAAAAAATCTACTTAACTTTAAACATAACAAGGCCTGAAACTCCCCCATTCTTGTCAATTTTATCTCGGCCGGTGTAAAGAGGAATAATGACCACGTAGAAAAATGACCGGTGGCAATTTTCGCCGTTGAAAAATGACCCCCAAGCCGAAGAAAAATGTCGTTTTTTTTAAGGAGAACCCTAGGGGACAGTTTTCTACCTGTGAAACAACAGAGTAATTAAGTTTGAAAGAGGTGATTGATAACAAGGTTTAAGTCTTAACGTTTAAGTCCCCTGCTTTTTTCTGACGAACTTAGGACGAACACGCAATTAAATTGTTCTAAAACAGCATCACATGTGTTTAGATCTGTTATAACCATTTGGATATTTTACACAGAAATACACATATTGCAATTTAACAACAAAACTTTATGAAAAACATGATAACTTCAAATTTTGTAACGTCAACTTCCCTTATTTAAGTTGCAATATCCCTAACAAAAATTTATCGTAGTTAATGATTGTTTACTATTGTTAACTGTGGTAAATATTTTGCTACTTTGATTTACTATGAAACTTTACTCGATAACTATGGTGTAAAATTTTGAAATAATAATTAGGTGAACATACAACTAATACTTCTATTTAATATAAAAAATGAATATGTATGAGTTTGGGAACATTGAATACAATAATATGAAATCCATAGTAAATATACCTTGATTTACTATATAGTAAAATTTTTATTTACTCTAGTTAAAACTTTGATACTATAGTTAAACTACAGATAACTATAGTATTTTTTGCTAGGGATACCATTATCATCTGTATTTGGAGTTGATATCTCCTAATTGATTTGATACGCAAGAGCATGTTCTGCATGTGAACAATTTCTAAAACGAGACAAGCTATTGCCAAATAAGTGGATGATACAAGGATATCAACAATCTCGTTTAAAGGCAACATTTCGCAAATTCTATGGTCGATACAGTACTTGCTATCGTTAAGTCGAATGTTGACTGACTTTTTTTCATACAAATTGTTAGGCCATTTCTTTCTTACCGAATTGTCTTCTGATCTTTCTGTTTGCCCAGTCATGACAAGGCATACACAGCGAATGTGGCCCGTCGACAAGGGATGCTAAATCCTGTTTGGCATCTGATCCCTCCTCTGATGTCTTCAGAGGTCCGTGTCTGCTCTGCTCCCTTGTAATGTTACAATGGAATTTTGAGCTTGATTATGTTCGTTATCTTTATATGTCATCGACTGTGTTTTTAGCACACAATAAAATTGCACAATAGATACGTCACGGGAACTTTTGGCTAAAACCTGTAATCTTAATCTTTATTCATCATCCGTTTCATATTTGAATATTTTACTGATTTTGGCCAAGTAGCATCTAAACTTTATTACAAACGGGAGGACTTCCAAATTGGCTTTCCCATCGCCAACTTCTTACATGTATTTATGTGGTTATGTTCCACTATCGTCTGCATATGGTATTTAAGTCTCCTTTTAAACAGAGGCAGGATACTGATAAATAAGACGATGTTACAGGGATGCTCTTGATTTGTATTGTTTCAGTGGACTTTTGAACTTGATCACTGTTCGTTACCTCCATATTTGATCTCAATCAAAATCAACATTTCTGAAATTGCTGGGTCATAATAATAACAACCTTTTTACCAAATACATTAATTTTTTTCATTTTGTTTTATTTTTTAGGTTATACATTTTCTAATTTTAAAATCTTAATGACAAATTTAAAAAAAAAAATACATGAAGGCCATAACTTTTACCAATACGGAATATAATACAATAGTATGGTGCTGTTGAACCCAGAAAAATCTTTTATTGTTAGGATGAATTTGTTAAAAATAAGATAATAGTTCTGCCAATTTCGTACTTCGCTCCTACAAACAAGATTTTTTTGTGGACAAATAAGTTATTTCTTTGGACATATTAAATATATTAGACGAAAGTAGATTAAATTGTGTTAATCAGAATTGCTTGTAGAAACTGGATATTTCCTTGGATAACTTGGCGAATTACATATTTGTTCGAACAGATTTGATATTTCGACAAGATTTATCATTCCTCTGATAAATGAAAGCATCCAGAAAATCAGAAATGGTACTTGTATAAAGCACATGGATTGAACTTTGGAGACGAGATATGGATATCGGCGTGATCAAGTTTTTTATTGACACTATTCCTTTGCGGTTTCTGGGGATTCATGGAAGTTTTACTTGCAGTTAAGGTTAAAATTGTTTGTATCTCCACTTTTGTTTGCCATATACAATGGATAGTTAATTAATGCTTGTTCTTTCAGTTTTAATGAAAATGTATCAAAAGTATCTAAAAAAATCACAATTCTTCTTTAACAACTGGTTAGATACATTTGCAATATGTCCGAAAATTTTATATATATATATATATATATATATATATATATATATATATATATATATATATATATATATATATATATATATATATATATATATATATATATCCCTACCAAAATTTACAAAGGGTCATTATTCTTCGGGGTTATTTTTTGTTACGTAGGGTATGCAGATTTTAAGGGTGATGCAACTATTTATACAGTCAAAAGTCATTTTTTCGACGTCGAATAATGACCGGGGGTCATTTTTTCGAAGTGGAAAAAAAGAACCCGGAGTCATTTTTTTTGATGTCGAAAAATGACCCCCGGTCATTATTCTACAGGGGTCATTATCCGTCTTTACACCGGAAGTAGTCAAATAGTGATATTTCTAAACAAAATAACTGTTCGTCTATGAATGAACATATAAGCAGTTTAGAAAAATACATATCGTAGCTCGAAACAAACGTAGTTTTAGACTAAGCACTTCCGGACGAGACCAGTTTGCCGAAAATGAATTGCAGGCCTTGTTATGTTTATACTAAAGTAGATATTTTTTCACCAATTAAGCTGGAGAGTGCCTATGGTACACAAACACACACGGGCCTGTCCTACGTTGCCTAGATTTATAACCACGTCATAAATACTAAATAAGGATGTCCTTTTTTCATTAAAGTGTTGTCCACTTCTTTAATTGACTTCTTAATTGTATACACCGCTGAAAAATCAAGCAATTGAAATTATTGAACTAATATATTCCAATAATTCATAAGTTAGTTGAATATTTATTTTTATCTCATACGAAGCATAACCATATGAAAACACAATCTATTGTTGGACTCTGTTCCAGTCGAATGGCCGACGTCGTTTTTTCCATCGATTTCAGAAACACATTTCTTGCATTTTTGTAAAAAAAAAAATTCCATATCTGTCCAATAATGGATACTAAAAAAATCAATGAATAAAGACAGCCGCTTTCTTTGTGACTCATTTAGTTTTTACTATGATTTGATTTGTTTTTTGAAGAAAATAATTATCTTAATCTAAAAAAGTTATTTTAATGTTAATAGCATTTTATCCATATGCTGTACGCACTAACTATGACCTTTGGACTGCAATTTTACAAAATTTTGCCAAGTATATATATATATATATATATATATATATATATATATATATATATATATATATATATATATATATATATATATATATATATATAAATATATATATATATATATATATATATATATATATAAACTGTTTAATGTAATTATTGTTCCTTTTTACTGAATAGAGTAATTTAGGGAATTTAATAACCTTAAAGACTACATTTGTTTTATTATGTTTCGTACCAATTTTTTATTTTTTTTTTAAAAATATATGTTTAATATAGGTTAGTTCCTTATTCAAGGCATTGTTACCACTTACCAATTTATATATATATATATATATATATATATATATATATATATATATATTCGAATATATGAAGTCATACCCTATCTATCTATCTATCTATCTATCTATCTATCTATATCTATCTATCTATCTATCTATCTATCTATCTATCTATCTATCCATCTATCTATCTATCTATCTATCTATCTATCTATCTATCTATCTATCTATTAGGGATGTCAACGAGTACCCGATTAACCGGGTACTCGATCGAACGTCCGAGTATCGAATACTAAAAATGGTACTCGGTTATTCGAAAGTGTATTTTTTTCTTATTTCAAAGTACATATTTTTATCAAAAACTATCAAAAAAAGTCATCTACGTGCACCTGTAAAAAAAAAAAAAAAACGTTATCGCCTGTGGCTGTGTATATACAGTAATTAGTGACCAATCACCTGGTACACAGCTGTTCTCACCTATTGTGCTCCTTAATTTTTAGATGGCTTCAATGATTGCTTTTAGTGAACATCGATTTGATTAAGTATGGTCTATTATCTTCAAATCATTGTTAAATTATTTAGTTAATATATGGCAGCGAAATCGGACATGCATAGAAACGCCGCTACCCACTTCGAAAGTGAAGAAATATTTAGAAATAACTAAAGATTTGAAAAAAAACGTTGAAAGTCAGATTGTGTAGTAAGTTTACACGGGGGAAACAACCAACTTATACTAGCAAACCAACAACGTCCGTTCTTTCCCTTTCGCTAGTCTAATCATCACAAACCTGCATAACAGATTGTCCTCCTTTTGCGTTGATGAAATAGATCCTAAACAAGAACTGTAAACCATTTGTAATTTTTGATGTATAAATTGTGTCTTTTGTGTTAATTTGATAAATAAATTTAGTACCAAAAATCAATTCCATTAGACTTAATGTTTACATACATTTATAAACGTGATAAAAACAGCTGTGGGGTTTAACATACATGTAGCTTAACGTGGCTCAAGAAAATTACTACATTTTTACATGTACCGAGTACCCGGGTACTCGATCGGAAAAACGTTCGAGTAACCGATTATCAAAAATTGACCAATTTGACATCCCTACTGTATATATATATATATATATATATATATATATATATATATATATATATATATATATATATATATATATATATATATATATATATATATATATATATATATATATATAAAACGCAGGGATAGATGTTTGTGCTTCATACCCATGTGGATTTGGCAATACTTGCGTTTCGGTTCCAGTTTATCCATATTTCTTTTGCCTCTGTCAATATGGAAAAGCAGGCAATTTGTGTGAAAAAGGTGAGATCTAACATTTCACTAAATTTATTGATAATACTAATGTTAATTTCTTTCATTCGTTTATTATTTTTTTCTGTTTTACATTTCGTTATCAGAATCAGGCAACAGAACTGTTGCTATTCAGAGGAATTAATTTGCTAGCACATGACACAACAGAATACTTGTTCGCTATGAACTTTCCTGTAGGGAAGATGGGCGAATAAGGCGAGCAAAATGCCAATGAAGAAAGTGGAAAAATTAAATTTCAATTATGATTTTTTTTTATTTTTCATATAACATTAACGTATACTTCATGTAAAAAATCCACAAATCGCAACAATTTCACAAAGATTGAAATTATTCACGTATGAAATAGCATGCGTACACAAAATAGGGCAAAATTGATCATATTTTCATAACACCCTTAACAAAATTTGACAAATGCTTCAGACACATCTTTGCTGACAATTCTTGAAATCCTCGTCTTACAATTCCATACAAAGTCGTCAGTAACTGTTTGAAATTTTTGAGTAGCCAAAAATAAAATAGAAGGGGAAACGGTCATATCCTGGAGGGATCACAACCATCCATATAGTCCATTGGATAATCTCTATCCCTTAACACACTCTCTTTCCATAAGTTAAGAGTCCTCTTTCATGTTTTGCATATGCAGTCGTCCGTATCTTTAGTTTCTTCCTAAGACATTGATTTACCTGTGAATGCGTATAAGGCTTCCCGATCATTTCCTTTTTAGGTTATGCGTCGTGCAATGTGCGTTAACATTTGAACATTTTTAGCTTCTTCTCTAAAACCGCTCAACCAATTTCAACCAATTTTAGCATATAGCATCTATGGGGGAAGGGGAACAAAAATTGTGAATTTCATGGTCCCTGGAACCTGAGGGGTAGGACCAAAACCACTGAAATTAATGCAATCTTTAAAAATCTTCTTCTTTACTCCTGGACATCAAGCAGTCAAACTGTTGGCATGATTGTAATAAGCCCTCTACCACAATTGTGAAATTCATAGCCCCAGAGTCAGTGGTTCTGGTGCTAGGGTGGAGCTCTGTTGAATATATAGTGAAATGCATTATTTCTTAAAAATCTTCTCCTCTGCTCCTGGGTATTATGCAAACAAACTAAATGCATAGTTAAGATGAGGAAGGTCGCCTCTTCCAAAATTGTGAATTTCATGGCCCCTGGGTCAGGGGTTCTGGTGTTAGGGCGGGGCTCTAATGATTATATAGTGAAAATGCATTAATTCTTTGAAAATCCTCTCCTCTGCTCCTGGGTAATAAGCCGATGAACTATGTACATAGATAATTTTGACCCTTGGGTCAGGTGTTCCGATGTTAAGATGGGGCTCTATTGATTATGTATAGTGAAAATGCACAAATTCTTTAAAAATCTTCTTTTCATTCCCTGTATGTAAAGCAGATAAACTAGGTGCGTGGTTATGATGATCAAGGGTGCCTCTTCCAAAATTCTGAAATCTTTGGCCCCAGAGTGAGGGGTTCTGTGGGAGGGGGACTATATTGATTATATAGTGAAAGTGCATTATTTCTTTAAAAATCTTCTCTGCTCCTACTTATGATGAGTTAGGTCGCCTCTTCCAAAATTATGAATATCTTGGCCCCTGGGTCAAGGTTATGGTGTTAGGGTCGGGCTCTATTGATCATATAATGAAAATTCACAAATTCTTTTAAAATCTTCTTTTCTTCCCATTATATAAAGCAGATAAACTAATTGCGTGGTTATGATGATCAATGGTGCCTCTTCCAAGAGGAATTTGTGGCCCAGGGTGAGGGATTCTCCGGGAAAGGGGGGCTCTATTGATTATATTGTGAAAGTGCATTATTTCTGTGAAAGTCTTCATCTGTGCTCCTAGGTATTAAGCAGGTAAAACAAATATATAACAAGCATTCTGAGAGTATTGCATTAGCAATACTAGTCCCCTACCGGCAAGTGTAATCTGGTTCCCGTTAAAAATTGAAAATGCCATAATTCCGTCAAAAATCAATGAAGCAGAACGAAATGCACACGATCTATAACTCATCAAGGTAAAATTACATGCCAAAAATCAGCTCAATATCTGTAGGCGTTTAGAAAAAAAAATGGCGGAAAACCCTGAAAAATTGAAAAGGTCGCAATTCCGTCAAAAATCATTGAAGCGGAACGAAATGCAAACTTGATCTGTAACTCATCAAGATACACTCACAGATGAAAAATCAGCTCAGTATCTGCAAGCGTTTAGAAAAAAGTGCGGAAAACCAAGTGGGACAGACTGACAGACAGGCAGAGAGACAGAAAGACGGACAGATAGGCAAACAAAGAGACGGACGGACAGACTCGAAGGAAACCTATTTAAAGTCCCCTCCGGTTTCACCGGTAGGGGACTAATTATGATGAGCAAGGGCGCCTCTTCCAAAATTGTGAAATTTGTGGCCCCAGAGTCAGGGGTTCTGGTGTTACATTTTAGGGCGGGGCTCTATCGATTATATAGTGAAAGTGCACTATTTCTTTGAAATTTACTTCTCTGTCCCTGGATATGTAGCAGATTAATCAAGTATATAGTTATAATGAGCAAGGGCAACTCTTTCAAAATTGTGATTATCTTCGTCCCTGGGTCAGGAGCTTTGGTATTGGGTGGGGCTATATTAAATCTATAGTGGAAATGATTATTTACTTGAAAATCTTCTTCTCTGCTCCTGGGCATCTAGGAGGTAAATAGAGTGTAAAAAGTTGTAATCAGCAGGGTTGTTTTTACCAGATTTTGAAATTATGTAACCCTTGGTCAGTTTACTGGTATTAATTTCTACTGGAAAAAGTTTATCCCCTTTGCTATTCACCTATAATAGTTAATCACTGTAAATAATATTACTTAGAAGGTCAATTGAATAAAGAACTATACAAGAATTTTTTATAATATTTAATATAGGTGTACTTCCATAGTTTTCAATGGCCAGGAAAAGTTTTGAATAATAGACAAATGAAAATGGTACAAAAATACCATATCTTTGTACAATAAATAATCTTAAAGGACCAAGAGAGGCCAATGCGAGGGTGGAATAAAATGTGTTAACTGGTAGTGTTTTGTCTGATAGTGACAAATGGGGGAATGTACAGGCAAATAAATATATCAACTTTGTTATTGAGTACTAAAACAATACTTTGCTGATCCCTGATTATCCTATTTCTCTAGCTTTTGGGCAACATGGCTTTATTTATCAGCTTATTCTGTTTTAATCTATGGATTGTCACATTATACTCAAGTGACCGTTAAGGCCCTTAGGCCTCTTGTTTAAAGTAATACATAACTTGCTCACCCGATGTACTGCATATAAAAGAAATAATCAAAATAGTAGTAATTTTCTTTTTGGTCAGCAGACTTGTTCATGAAACGTTTCTGAGATAAGAATGATCCTAAGATATGACTTAGGTTAGGAAGGTTAGGAACATCCTAAGATCAACTTAGGACACATCTTAAGATCTAGTTCGACGGTAACCTCGATTACCTTCAGGCATGTTCACGAAGCTATCTTAGGACTATGTTGTGCCCTAAAAACGTCTTGGGAAATATCCTAGTCTTAAATCAGTTTCTCGAAGCTTTCCTAAATCTAGGATCTCGCCATAAGTTCGTCCTAACTCTATTAGGACAACATAATTCTTATCCTAAGATCATCCTAAGTTTGTGGTGATGCTTATTTTTCTGAGTATCACAAGTATAAGCTACAATTTGGCGTTCCTCAATAGTCTGTGTATAAGCTGATGATTTACACAAATCATTTTTTTTTCACAAATGGTATCCCAAGCCCTCTTCTTTGCAACATTATTTACAATGTTCGATAATTTGCAGATGATATCTATTTTTCCCACCTCATCAAAAAGCACTGAATTTTGCATTTGAAAATTTTCACTTCCTCTTCTTATTCATATTGCAGGTAGGTCAGATCCCTGTTCAAATCGAGGAAGGGGGAACAAAAAATAATGGATATTTAGGGTAAGGGGGCAGAAAATATAATTTATTAGCCAAAAAAAAATTCCCTGAAAAACGTTGACATACAATAAGAAAACTGTTCCACTCAGAAACCTACTTACGGTGTGGCGGGGCGTCCATACTGCAACAAAACGTAAGAGGGGAGCAGCCTTTTAATAAAAAAAAATGCCATAATAAATTTACTGCAAGAGACTATATTCGGAAAAATAACAAAAGGCCCAAGGGCTTTAACGGTCACATGAGTATTATACAACAATTTAGAGGATCCATAGAGTATAAAATAAACCGATAGATGAAGCTTTGTTGCGCAAAAGCAAGAGAAATAGGATGATCAGAATCAATAAAATATTTAGTCTAGTATTCAGTAACAAATCATACATTAAATTCTATTTTACCCCCCCCCCTCCCCCCCATTTAGCACTATCACCATGCAGACTATTAACAAACTATTAGTTTCTCTGTACTACTTTTAACCCCACATTGTGACCTCTCACATTGGCCTCTCTTGGTCTTTGAAGAATTAATAAGTTATTTTTGTCTCATTTTTATTTATTTATTATTTACAAGTCTACCTGATCATTAAAACTATAAAAGTACTTTTTTGAATTATTCAATAAAATTTTTTGCATAATTCTCTTATTCTATTAACTTTCATATACATTATTTACAGTGATTAATTATCAAAAGTAAATGGCAAAGGGGAATAACTTCTCTCAGTTGAATACAAATTAATAGAGCCCTGACTAGGACCAGAACACTTGACCAAATGGTCCTGATGTTCAAAAAAATCTGGTAAAAATATCCTTGCTTATTAAAACTTTAATTCCGTTTGTCTTCGATATGCTTCGATATGCCAAGGAGCAGAGATTTTTAAAGAAATAATGCATTTTCACTACAGATTCAACACACCCCTACCTTAACACTAAAACCCATGTCCCAGGATCATGAAATTCATAAATTTGGTAGAGGTACCCTCATTATCATAACTATGCTCTTAGTTGAAGATTTTCAAAGAATTAACACATTTTCACTTTATTAATAAATATAGCCCCCCCCCTCCCCGCCCCCCGAAACACCAAAACCTGAAGACCACAAGTTTTAAAATTTTGTAAGAAGCACAATTGTTCATCATAACAATGCACTTTTTCTATCTGCTCAACACTAAGGAGCAGACAAGATTATTTAACAGAATTGATGCATTTTCACTATATTCTCAATAGCCCCCCCCCCCCCCCCAAGGCCATGAATTTCACAATGTTGGAAAAAACATCCTTGTGCATCATAACCATGCACTTAGTTTGTTTAAATAATACCCAGTAGCAGAGAAGAATTTTTTCAGAGAATTAATGCATTTTACTATATAATCAATAGCGCCCCACCTTAACAACAAATCCCCTGACCCAGGGGCCATAAAATTCACAATTTTGGAAAAGGCATCAATGCTTATCAAAACCATGCAATTAGTTTGTTTATATAATATCCAGGAGCAGAGAAGAAGATTTTCAAAGAATTAATCCATTTTCACTATATAATCAATAGAGCCCCGCCCTAACACCAGAACCCCTGACCCTGAAGACATGAATTTCACAATTTTGGGAAAATCATCCTTGTGCACCATTACTATGCACTTAGTTTGTTTAAATAATACCCAGGAGCAGAGAAGAAGATTTTCAAAGAATTTATTTTCAGTATATAATCAATAGAGCTCCGCCCTTACACCAGAACCTCTGACCCAGGGGCCAGGAAATTCACAATTTTGGAAAAGGCATCAATGCTTATCAAAACAATGCACTTAGTTTGTTTATGTAATATCCAGGGGCAGAGAAGAAGATTTTCAAAGAATTAATGCATTTTCACTATATAATCAAAAGAGCCCCGCCCTAACACCAGAACCCCCTGACCCAGGGGCCATGAATTTCACAATTTTGGAAAAGGTATCATTGCTTGTCATAACCATGCACTTAGTTTGTTTAAATAATACCCAGGAGAAGAGAAGATTTTCAAAGAAATAATGCACTTTCACTATATGATCTATATAGCCCCGGTCTAGCACCAGAACCCCTGACCCTGGGGCCATGAATTTCACAATTTAGGTAGAGGGCCCAATGCTTATTACAATCATGCCAACAGTTTGACTGCTTGATGTCCAGGAGTAAAGAAGAAGATTTTTAAAGATTGCATCAATTTTTTGTCAAGGTTTTCCCGGAAATTTTATTTCATGGCTAGTCAATTATATTTTTCAATTCCCTATCCTTAAAAACAACTTTTTTCCCCCTTCCCCAATTTGAAAAAGGGTGTTACGTACCTGTAGGAATAAGAAAAGAAACTCGAAATTTTATTGCCATTAAAAACTGAAGTTATTCTGAAAAGGGAGAAAATTTTAACATGCTCAGATTATTAAAACAATACCCTGAAAATGAACATACATGTATTTCATTTATTATAAACTGTGATAACTATCTGAAAAAAAGTTAGCTGTTCATTCTTAATATAATTTTTCCTTATTGCATATAAGAATGCAGGAATCTTCCACAGCAAGGTTAAAATAGAAACGAAATTTTTCTTGGGTATACATGTATATGTAAGTAAAATATGTAAAGTTCTTGAGTATGTAATTAAATTAAAAAAAAAGCATTTGAAATCATGATTTTGAAATCGATTTCTAAGAAAAAGTATAATAAGAAAAATTTAACTTTTAATAAGATTAATAAGAAAAAGTAAATTTTCTTATTAACTAATGCACTCATGTACAAATTAGTGCTTATGTAAAGATACTTTCTTTGACTGTGTATTTCTGTATAATAATGAATCTCTAAATGGAGGAAATAAAGGAAGAATAAATAAATGAATGAAAAATACAAGAGGATGTGTTATATACTTGACTCAAATTCATTCCAACAAGGTAACAGTAAATGTGATATTTCTAGATTTATACCTGTTTCATAATGAACTGATTACTCTTGTAGATAATTTTATATCATCATTTTATAAATTTAGAGTTTTCTGAAAATTGTGTAAGCTCGTCCAAATGCAGAAATGATGCGTGGTGTTATTCCATTCGGAATCTGACGGAAACATGTATCTGTCGATTGGGATTTCATGGAACAAATTGTTCTGATGGTAAATGATTCAACATTACAAAATTACACTTAATGCTTGAATATTAAACAAGCAAGGTATTCAATGTAGTTATTACTCTGGACACATACATGTAATATAGCTAGATTTAATTCCTATTCAAAAGTTTTACACATGTAAAGGGAGTTTAGATAAACGTTATTTTATAACTCTCTAGGAAGTTCTGAAAGGCGTTGTATCATTTTTTTTCAGATAGAGATAACCGCACAAATTTAAGTTACATTGAGGTAAGGGTTCTAAATATTTCGGAAAACTACATTTTGTTCAAATGAAATATTTTATTGTTTTGCATTTGAAAGATAAAAAAGAAGCTTTTTTAATGATTAAAACTTACTTACCTGAATTCGAAAAATGAGCAAAAGAAATTGCCCCAATCCTGGAAATTGTTTGTTTAAAAAAGAATTATCCTAAAAATACATAATTTAAATCAGCAACAGTGTTTGCTGTGAAAATGTAACAAAGTAAGGCATTATTATATGACCTAAAAAAATACCATGCTGGGATGGACGGGTTTATTGCCATTGAGAGGGGTTGAATTTTAATACTGACTACACAGCGAGCTCAAGTCTATAAAATACACGTCATTTATTCTTTTTTTAGAATTTGAATTCCAAAATATTAATGTACAGGTTCTATAAAGTAATACGAGTAACAGGCACATGAATAACGTACTTATGTAGCGTTGTTTGCAGTACATTTTGAACATGATCTGTATAATTATACTAGTGAAAACGGAATTATTTCAATTAATTTTTTTTAATAAATGATTGAAAAGATCAACTCTCAGAAGTATATTCTGTCTATGGTTAATAATAGGAAAACGTTTATCATGTATTGTTTTTCTTTAAATGCCCTGCATATTTTCTGATCGGCGGCGTCGTAAATTTGTAATCATTGTAAACTATTTCTAAGGCAAAAATCGGAATTATGATAAACATGTTCACATACCTGGTAATGCTTGTTATAATTTTGCTATTCTGAACAAGAACACATTATAATTTAAGCAATAAAATGATTTAAAATCGTGACTTAAAACTACTAGAAGAACCATTAGTTTCTTTTCATTGGAAAACTATTTAAATTTGATTTATTTCATCTATATGTATATACTCATTGAATCATGTATTTTCCATTTTCTATTCAGTATGAATATCTTATTTATATGGATAGAATTTGAATTACAATAACTTTGGATTTTTTGTATGAATTATGTCATCCAGAAGCTTAAGAAGGGAGAAGGTATTCTGTTTTTAAACAGGAAATTGTTTACCAGTACATGAATATTCAACCACCATTTTTTTTTTTTTATTTTAGAACAAATTTACAGATAGTGTACTTCCGAAAACCGCCATTTGTTATATTTCCCTGCCTTGTCCTATTCCGTTCACGGTAACGGGACATACCAGTAGCAAGTAAGTTGATGTTCATACAATCTTTTATCACTTAGGATATTATTGAGAAACTTTAAATAAAAAGTAAATCTTTGTGGGCCTAATCTGATTTTTTTTTCATATAAAAAAACATATTTAGTTGTTATTTTCATGGTTTTGGGGAAAAAAGGTATCATGACCTTAAATGTACATATACTTTAATTTCTTCGTATCTTGGTAATTAAGGAGGAGTCCACAATAGTTATTTATAATCAATATGAATATGCATAAAAATCACTTGACCGTTCAAGCCAATGGTCTTTTGTTGTGGAGAAAAGTCTATTTTCGGCCGATCCTAATTGGTCCTAAGGATGAAAATAAAAATTCCAAATCCTTATTGCACATCTCTGGAATACTACCAATCATGTTCCCAAAGATGATTTGTAAACATCGTAAAATGTAATTGGAATATGTTTGCATGTGTCTGAAGATGTGCAATAAGGTTTGGGAATTTGATTTTCATTCTAGAGGTTATTGGAGTGTCAAAAAACGTTGTTCTCAGAACTGCTCAACATTTTTACGCAGTAGTCAAGTCATTCATAGGAAGGTTACTGGCAGTGTTTAATTTCAGAATGGTTATGAATTCATAATATGAATGCTAACATAAGAGGTCCATGACCATGGGCTAAATGCTTACCTGAACATTGTAAACTCAATCGATGCTTTTATATTAGGAAAATTATAGAATAACTATTTTTGCTTCTTAGCTTGTTACCAAGGAAATAAAGAAGGGGCATTTGGATAGAATCTACTTTCTTTTTTTTGCAAAATACTGAAGAGTTAAAATACTTTCATGTTTAAAGAAAAATATAAAATCTCATACTTTTTTAATCTCTAGGCCTTTAATTGTTCCTGGATTTATAACATCTTCATTAAAAATCACAAGAATAGACCTCCAGAACTCTGAGTCCTCTGGCAGGATTATCCATGGTATTGCTGAAGTCATAGGTTCTTCCTTAGGAAAAGCAAATCTCTGTTTAGATTCCGTCGAAAAATCGGAGTAAGTTTTCTTTTATAATTGACTTAGCAAACAAACACAATTTACTAAAAAAAACCTTTTCACATTTTCTATTCAGTATGATTTATAAAGTTTAAATAAATTTTAGAATCAATAATTATGCAAGAAACGGAATAAGAAGATAATCAAGAATTGAAAAAAAAAATATTGGTGCCATAGACAAATGATAACATATACATTAATTCCTTTCGAAGACAGCTCTAATTATGAATTTAAACGTGCTGAAAAATCTCCCTTCCTATAATGATTGCTAGTAGAAAATGAGGTTGCAGGATACCTTTGTGCCGTTCTATAATGATTGCTAGTAGAAAATGAGGTTGCAGGATACCTTTGTGCCGCCGTTCTTTTGAGTGGAATATGAATTAATTTGTTCTTTTGTTTTAACAAATAACACCATAATAATTCCGCTTCCGAATCTCTCCACTTCGAACAAACAAGTGCTCCAAGCAAAACGCCCATTCCATCGTCTGTAAACACGTAAGCAAGCAAGAAGCACAAAAAATTGGGCATGCAAACCTTTCCTTTATTCGTCGTACAAAGTTCTTTTTTGACGTCAGAAACAGTTTTAATTAATAACACACAATGTTTTTCGATTTATATATACCTACAGATATACGGAAAGGCAATGATGTGTGTTAAAATGACATTTGTTTGATCTGATATACTAAATAAACATGTTAAATATGGAAAAAAAAATATACAATACATTGCGTTTCTTTTTTTTTTTTTGGGGGGGGGGTATGTTTTTAAGCAGTTTACATGTGTATATTCTTGTATTAATAATCACTTAAAAATTGTAGGTATGTTAGAATTCAAGATGAAATATGTATTGAGATAGTTGTTCGTAATGGTGAGTTCAAGTCATTTTAATCCAATACAAAACAATACATGTATCAACTTGAAAATGCAAAAGTCTTATTTTTTCTACTTTGGGTAAAGTCATTATGCAAAGTAATGATATAATCTCTAAAAAGGGAATATCTTCATTGAATATGAAGAAAAAATCAAGCTTATCATTATAAAAAACACACTGGTTTTCTTCAGATTTCTTTCTGTAGGAACTTTTGTTTTACTCTTAACAAAAACATTTATACCCTATATTTAATCAGCAGAGGGAGAGGGCGAATTAAGTTTCTGAAACTTGTGCCCTATCCCATTGCATATATTTATTGAAATAAAATATGTTCAAATCAAACAGCAAATTTCTGGATGTGAGATAAACAATCTTGATCTTCATACTTGATACGTTGAAATGCTTTAATATAGCTGTTTTTCGTTTTTAGGCCATTATCACAAAGATGTCAAGGTGAGGTAGATTGTAAAACTTAGGTTTTCAAAGTACAAGTTAAAGAACTTCATTGAAAACGATTGCATAAAATCAAATTTAAGTATGGATTCACTAAATGAATTAAGTTGAAGACAAACGGACCTTTCCATGATAATTATGAGCGAGCATCTTTTCATTAGTTTTCATTCCTTTTTCCAGGCAAGATGATCGTCATTTTGTTTACTATATCGGGTCAAAATAAGATGTGTCAAATATGCATCTTAAAAGCAAAATTATAATATTAGATATAATAATAATAAATTGAATAAATCAAAAACATAATTAATTAATGATTTTCTATCATTTCAGGTTTCCCCTCAGTTTTTAAAACCAACATTTGAAGATAAGTCTGTTTTTCAGTGTAACGTAGGTAAATACTGCCATTTGAACTTGTGGGCAAAGAATGCTATTACCGAAAGGAACTGGTAAGCATTAATCTAGGTAAATTGACTATCTGAGATATTCAATGATGTCTGAACCCTTACATCAGTTTATTTATGCAATGTATTTCAGCCCAAGCCTGAGCTCTGATGTGGATGTTGACAAAGGTGTTTTTATCATTTCTCCTAAAAATCAAACAATTTCTCCTTGCATGTATGATGTTGTGTTTAAAAAGGATAAGCCGTCGAACATTTCCTGCTGCTTCACTTTGATGGGGTACAATATTTATATCTAAAATACTCGGTGTATGCCATGTTTAATAAGTTACTTTATTTCCTTAAATAAATAATTTCTTTTTAAATACACACTTTAACAGAATTTAAGAGCAGTAATTATAATTAATTATATTTCATTTGTATAATAGATTTTTGTTTAAATTGTAATTTTAATTGGTATTTTAGACTTTTATCTTTGCAATCCTTTTTTTTTTTTAAATATTTAAATACTTTTTAAATATTAAACAGGCATGGAAGTCTACAATTCAGGAAAAGATGCTATACAATTCAGTTCTCTCCTATTCTGAGTGGTAAATGTTTCTTTTGTATGCATATATTTGATTACATTCGTACATGTGTTTTTTCTCATCAGCTGTGCTTGATTCTTATATCTACTTTGCACTTTGAAAAAAAATCCAATGACCCTTGAAGAATAGGTAGTTTATACATTATGGATAAGTACTGTGTATAGTGCTACCAATTTCAATTTTGAAGATAAAACTTGAATAAGAAAAACATTGTCTTTGTAGTAAAAGAAATTTTATTAAAGCTTTCAAATATTCATTTCTTTAGAATTAAAGGCTTTATGTGGGAAAAAGATTTAATTTTTTTTTATTTTGTAGTTAAAGGATCCTGTGCCAAACAATCCTGCTGCAACAACGGTTTTTGTGACGGCCATAAAACAACGAGAGCATGTTTATGTCGTGCTGGGTTCTCCGGTGAAAGCTGTTCCTCAGGTAGATAGATATGTATTTATATATTCAGTTACATTAACCTTAATTAATGTAAACGTCTCGTTTCAAACTTCCTCATCCGGTTTTACAAGAAAAGAGAACTCCTTATTTGATGTTTTATTTTTAGAGACTAGCGTACCTCCGGCGAATAATGAAATTAATATACAATATGTAGGTATATTTTAGTTTACTTTATTGATTATTTCCTCTTCTAATTAGTTTTTTTTCTGTGGCATTACTATGTTTTCTATATTTCTCTTTTACAAATTGCTGTAAAAGACACTTTAAATGTTTTTTTTAATTCTAAAAACTACATCGACATTAAAAATATTCACTTTGTTTTTAGCAGTTATAAGTTTAAATTGTTTTTGTTAAGAAAGTAAGATATTTAATTTGGTAAAGGTATTTGTTCAAAAATCAAATTCATTATATATATATATATATATATATATATATATATATATATATATATATATATATATATATATATATATATATATATATATATATATATATATATAACATTTTAATAACAATGTTAATTCAGCCTTTGTTCGGCAACCTGTTGTTACCAAAACGGATGAATTGCACTTTGAATGAAGATTGTCATGTTCAGATTTTGGTATCAGAAAGAACTGGGTGAGTTTACAAAATAGTTGTCTCAGCTTGTTATTTCTGCATGAAAGATGGGTGGATGGATGAATAGAGAGAAAGAGATGGGGGCTGTCCTCAATAAAATACAGAATCTTCTGATATAGCATTTGAAAATTTCAAGAAATTCATCATTGACCAATATCCTCCACAATTTTTTGTCAGTTTTACTCATTCGTTATTTACAAACTGAGACTAAAATGAAATGAAATAATGCAACATAATTTTTGTTTACTTACAGTGATTAGTTTTTCTACTGTAATTTTAGGTTCTACGTTACCACAAGCACAGATCCTTCAAGTATAGAGGTTAAGGAAATAAACGAAACAAGGTTGTCTGGAGACTACTTAGTCACAGTGATAGTTATCCCAAAGAAAAACGGTTCCCACCAGCTCTGCGTAAATGTTTCTCCTGATGCATATAGGCAAGAATAAACCTTTCAATACTCTATACTATGTTTGCAAATAAAACGTTTATTCGAGTTACACATAAGGTTTGTATGATAAAGTTACATAACTTAAAATACATGAACCATATACACAATTGAACTAGAGGTTGAGGTTTTTTTTTTTTTTTTACATAAATGAACACATATAGCCCAGAGTATTTCTTGTTTGAAGAGATACTGTGACCGCTATTTTCAGCGAAGTCAGATTAAAATTCGGGATTTTTTTTTTTTATTTTCCTGAAACGAGAACTTAATTTTCCTCCATTTCAATTAATGATTGTCAAGGAATAAGCGATAAAACCTCAGAGTTTGATTTAAAATTTGGACAGACGCCAATGAGTTTGTTTGAAAATAAAAACTAAAGGAGGGACAATCTTTAATTTCGCTTCTTTGTACTTGACATAATAAATGAATACCTTAAAGTGAACAAAATAGAACTACCTAACTATCTACTGAGAATTAAAAATATATCATGCACCCCTTGGGTTCATTTTCACCTCGAACAGGCACATTTTACGTTACAATGATGTGGTAGAATCCATGCGTAAAAGATACTCAATTTTATTTACAGTTCTACTCCTTTTTTTTATATATATTTTTCATTTAAACATTTTTATTTTGCAGCAATGAAACAGACAAAGTCTGCTTTAGTATTTCATCACTATCCCCAGGTTTGTCAAAAAATATAAATTAAAAAAAAAACAACAACTACAACAAAAGAGAATGAAATCGTTAACTATTTTCCGTATTATAATACTAAGTAGATGTGTTCCAATTTCATTTTAGATTCTGACTCAGGTGACATATGCATCGACGTCAGTGTGGATGACTGCCATAATCCACCAGCTCTTAATAACATTTGCTCAGATCCAACCACGGCCGTCTTTTGCCGTAAATCGTGCAAACTTTGCGGTGATTTCATTATTTTCATACCCAGGAGTTGTAATCAATGTATCTTAGTCTTATTGTAGATTTACATAAAATGTATATTATTCTTTCTTTGCCTTTACTTGGTCATTTCACTTTCAGGTGTTCCATCTAAGGGCCTTCATAACATAGAAAAGGTATCATGATTGTTCTTGACTGTAGCTTTTCTATTATCTACTTTCTTTTTTCATGGACTGATATGCATCTATGCGTGAATTCTCAGATGGCAAAAGAATTTTAGTCATGACAATGAAAAACAACCTATTGCACATTGTAGACGTATGATTGTGGTGCTATTTTTCATTTCCATATAAGAAGGTAAATTACCTCTTTCATACTAGTGTCTTCTAAGAACTTCTCGAAAGATCCCCATTGACATGCTTAAAATTTCGCACTATGGCCAAGATTTTCTTTCTAAGCAAAATATAATAATTATATATGTAGTGTAATCAATTAAAATTAAAAAAAATAGAGTTTGAGCAATAAACTTATAAAATATTTTACAACGAATTTCCTCTGTCAGTTTTCTAAACTACACTTTTAACCATATTTAATCTCATATTATTAGAAATTGAAAGAGGAGAAATTTGAACTATTTATTGTTTCAGTTTACCTGTGTTGTCCTTATTTTGCTGGTATTACAATTATATAAGGTCTATGATCATACTTTTGAAATATGCTATCTGTATGGGAAGGCTTTTGCTTTTGTAGATATTTCAGATTTTCTTCCTAACATCCTTAGAAAAAAAAAACTATTTAGAAAGAAAATAAAATTAAAAATTTAAAATAGTCCCTGGATTACTATGAATCATTACCATGAATCTACATTTGTTGTTGCGCATTGTCGTCAGATAGTGAAATATTAAATTTTGATATCACATGATTATTTTGTCTGTTTAGAATATTTTTTTTTATCTAGGACGTTATTTTTTAATATATCAAACCATTTCTGTCAACTAAAACGTCATCCCGAAGTTAGCATTCATTTTTTTTTTCAAAAACAAAAAAAAAAAAAAACCTAGGGAAAAATATTGTCAAATATTGTTATGTATAATAATAATTATGCTAATTTTGAATAAGCGTTTTGTTGCTAAATGATCATTCATTATCAAAATTGTCCTTTCATTTCAGCAAATCTTTATAAGGCCATCCCCGACCAATTCTTCTTCTTTCTCGTGTTCTCCGGGTTTGGAGTGTCACATGTTACTTTACCTGAGGCAAAACAGCAATAATCGGTGGTAAGCTTGCATTTACAAGGATCAGAAATCTATCTTTATACAGATCGCTGATCGAAATCGGAAAAATGTGTGTAATGATTGTTAAAATAATTCACATATAAAATAAATTCAATAATAATGACTTACAAAATACATGTAGTTTAATCCACTAGCATAGAAAAAATAGTGTTATATTACATTTTCAAGAGTGAAATACTCTATTTTATTTGTTGGATGAAATAAATGGTTAATGCGATGACCGCTATGGTAAGAACCTACGCCTAAGCGTTATGAAAAACACTAAATAGGCGATATGGGCAAAAGGAAAAAAAAACCCAAAGAATTCAATGTTTTATGGTTGGATATAGAATTTATCGCATTCGTTAAATTATGAAAAAAAATCATCCCACACGTGAAATACCGTATATACTCGCCTATAAGTCGGATTTTTGGGAGTTAAATTTTGGTCCAAAACTCTATGTCCGACTTATAGGCGAGTTATAAAAAGATTGGTATTTTAGAGGGTCAATCCCTCTAATATAAGCTTAAAAAATACAACCGACTTATAGGCGGACCGACTTATAGGCGAGTATATACGTCCGTATAAGAAATCGCATGGAATAAACAGTTGCATATATAAAATAAATGAATAAATAAATAAAACAAAATAAAATGAAAATTTAAAAGAAATAAGGGAAGAAAACGCATCAATATTTTGCATCTGCAATTTGATTGTTTCTTTTGCTAATTGTTGTTAAACGAATGTTAATTACATGTTGCTTGTACAAATCTAAGCTAGATACATGTAGTTTTCAATCCTTAGTTTAGCGTCATAAAAAGTGGTGTTAACTTGTTTGACGCTAGTGGCGCAATAGTTCTTCCCAACAAATATCATTCTTTATATAGCATTTATATACTTTTTATTTTTTGGTCACATCTAATGATTCAATATTAAGAGGTACTTAGCTTTTTTTCTTTCATACATATTGCACTTTGTGAAATGATATAAGATATGTTTTAATTAAAGCCCTGACGTCTCAGTTCTGCCGACTACTGAAATTATGGTACATATTTTCAACACTACTGACGATAACGCTTGCTCTGTGGATGTTCTCCTCAAATCTTTAGGAGCACATTCAGGGAAAAAAGTAGAGCTTTGTATCGAGGCAACGAGTGATGGGTAAATTAATATGAATGTGTACCTTTCAAATCAAGAAAATCAAAATGCTTTTACACAGGAAATACGAAGTGGTTGACGATTTCAATATCCGATTATTTTTCAAACAAAATGATGATTTCTAATTCCCAATAATTTGGACCAAATGTCTTAATTAAATCCTAATTCTGTCCCCAGATATACTGATACAGAAGAAAAATCACATATAATTTATACTGGTTTGTCAAATTACTATATTGCTGAAAAGAATTCTGACTTGGAATTTTGAAAGAAATCTCTGGCATTCACTAGTGACCCTTTTATTATTAGTTACTAATGTTCACGTTAACTTTTTTCGTTTTATTGTAGAACTTCGGAGATTAGATGTTACGCTGTTGAGTACGAGGTACATGGTACGTTGGAAGAAGGTTTACAAAGGAAAATTATAATACGTCATTCAAGACTTTTTAAAAATAACATACTTATTTCAAATCAATCACGCACTACGTGTCAGTTAAAATAGATAGTTATACTCGCACTTTCTAAAGAAAGTTCGGGTATATTTTTGTTACTCATGTCTGTCCGTCCGTCCGTCTGTCACACTTTTCTTTCTCAAACTCCTCTTACATTTTACACAGTAGCCTAATCATCTTTTGGGAGATGGTTGGTGGTGTCATGTAGATGTTCAGTAGGGTTTCGAAATTTTCATTTTCACCCTAGGGGTCAAATGGGGGTCGAAAAATGATGTTTTTTTTAATGCAAAAAGTCCCTGGTTCCCTGAACTCCTCTTACATTTTACACAGTAACCTAATCATCTTTTGGGAGATGGTTGGTGGTGTCATGTAGATGTGCAGTAAGGTTTCGGAATTTTCATTTTCAACATAGGGGTCAAATGGGGGTAAAAAAAATAACGTTTTTTATGCAAAAAGCCCCTGGTTCCCTGAACTCCTCTTACATTTTACACAGTAGCCTAATCATCTTTTGGGAGATGGTTGGTGGTGTCCTGTAGATGTGCAGTAAGGTTTCGTAATTTCATTTTCACCCTAGAGTTAAAATGGGGGTCGAAAAATGACATTATTTTATGCAAAAACACCTGGTTCCCAGAACTCCTCTTACATTTTACACAGTAACCTAATCATCTTTTAGGAGATGGTTGGTGGTGTCATGTAGATGTGCAGTAAGGTTTTACAATTTTCATTTTCACCCTGGGGGTCAAACGGAGTAGAAAAATGACGTTTTTTTTTTAATGCAAAAAGCCCCTGGTTCCCAGAACGCCTCTTACATTTTACATAGTAGCCTAATCATCTTTTGGGAGATGGTTGGTGGTGTCCTGTAGATTTGCAGTAAGGTTTCGGAATTTTTATTTTCACCCTGGGGGTCAAATGGGGGTCATTTAAAAAAAAATTAACAAGTTTAAACACCCTGGTTCCCAGAACTTCCCTTATGTTTTATGCATTAGCCTTAAATCATGATCATTTGGAAGATGATTGGTTTTGTCCTGTGGATGTTTAAAATGGTTTCAAAATTTGCATTTCCATGTAGATGGCAAATAGGGGCAGGAAAAAAATGGCCCCTCCCTAACCCATGGGGTCATGATTTGTACAAACTTGAATCTACACTTCTTGGGAATGTTTCCATATTAATCATGCTTTTGTTGTTCTTGAAAAGAAGAATTTTGAAGATTTTTTTTCCTTTTATTCCTATATAAAACTTTGATCCCTTATTGCGACCTGACCCTATCCTTAGAGGTCATGATTTGAAAACTAGAAATATGTCCATAGGACATAAATGCCCTGCCGAATGTATATTACTAATGCAACATGAAAATTTGTATGAGTGTATGAAGTTTGATGAGAATATCTTGAACAGTTTCTTTAAAATTGAAACTAAAATCTAAAAAAATGGATATACATGATAAATTCTCACCAAATGATGTATAAGTGCATACTTACATAAGAATATCTTCGATTGTTTCTTTAAAACTAAGCAAAATACAAATTAAAGAGAAGGGAGGTCAAGGTCACAGGAAAGTGCAAGGTGAAAAGTTTTTGATGAAGTTGAATAGCTTTCATTAATACATATCAGCATATTAAGTTTGATGAAAATATCTTGAATGATTTATTTAAAACTGAGCTTAACACTTACTTAAGAAAAGAGAGGTCAAGGTCAAAGGAAAGGTTGAGATCAAAATGTTGATGCAGTTGAAAAGCTTACATCAGTATGTATTTACTATTAGCATATGAAGTTTGATAAAAATATCATAAATGGTTTATTTAAACGTATTAAAACGTAGATAAACACTAATTTAAAAAAGTGAGGTCAAAGGAAAAGTCAAGGTCAAAAAAGTTGATGCAATTGATAGCTCTCAGCAGTATGTATCAGCATATGAAGTTTGATAAATATATCTTGAATTGTTTATTCAAAACTGATCTAGACACTAATTTAAGAAAAGTAAGGCCAAGGTTAAAGGAAAGGTCAAGTTCCAAAAGGTTGATGCAGTTGAAAAGCTTACATCAGTATGTATCAGCATACGAAGTTTGATTGAAGTCGGACATGACAAACACTATATGCCTCGGCCATATTCATGGCAGAGCATAAAAAACTTGAATGAACACTTAGTCTATATGAGGGTGCTTCCATATCAAAATGACTAACAAGCAAATTCAAAGAATTGTGGTCCCCTGCTTTCCGTGTCCTAGTGGATGGGATGCCATTATTTATGACATATTGTTTCAAATATGCACCCCCATCATATGTCATTCAAAAGTAATCACCAAAGTTAAGATTTTTGAAAATTAGGTAAAACATCAAGGTCAAGGGGTAAAAAATCATAGCATGCTCGGAAACATATTAAATTGTTACAGGTAATGTGAAAGTCCTATCTTTTCTCAATCAAAAGTTATAAGGAAATATAACATTTTTGAAAAGTAGGTTAAACTTCAAGGTCAATGTCATAGAGTCAAAAGTCATGATATATTTAGAAAGGTCTTGTCACAGGTAATATACATGTATAATGTGAATTCCCTATCTTTTCTTTTTCAAAATGATCAATTTAAAATAATGTTAATTTTTTTGAAAAGTAGGTCAAACTTCAAGGTCAAGATCATGGGTTCAAAAATCATAGTATGGTTAGAAAGTTCTTGTAGGTAATGTACATGTGAAATATGAAAGCCCTATCTCTTATTATTCAAAAGTTATGACCAAGGTTAAATTTATTGTGACAGACTGACAAACGGACAGACTGACAGACTAATGAGATTTAATGTCCCCTAGGTCCCTTTTGCGAAAACGGATGACAATAATGCCCTTGCTGTTCTTGAGAAGAAGATTTATGATGGAAAAAATCCCCTGCATTTTTCTATGTAAATCTTTGGATCCCCATATGTGGCCCCACCCTACCCCAGTGGGTCATAATTTGAACAAATTTGAATCTACACTAAGTCCATGTAAAGAAAGTTTCAACTTTTTGGGCCCAGTCAGTGGTTCTTGATAAGACTTTTTTAAATGATACCACCAAATTTTCACTAATTCTTGATTATCCCCCCTTGAAAGAGGGTGTGACCCTTCATTTGAACAAACTTGAATCCCCTTTACCCGAAGATGCTTTGTGGCAAGGTTGGTTGAAATTGGCCCAGTGGTTCTAGTGAAGAAGACAAAAATGTGAAAAGTATACAGACGGACAGATGGATGACAGACAAAATGTGATCAGAAAACCAGGAAAACTCAAGTGAGCTAAAAACTTATAATCACAAGTACTTGGAAAGAGTTACAGTATTTGAAAAGCAGTTTTTTTCATGCATTGTTTTCAGGAGCTGAAAATGTATGACTTGTATCCATGTTGAAAAAAACTGCACATTTCAGAAAACAGTATGATTAAAAATAGTTAATCAAGGTGCTTTGAGTAGCTAAATAAGCTAAACTGGTGTAGCTAATTCAACCACAGAGCTTAGTCAATTTTAAGATGCACAACCTTTTCAACTCTTATATTAATCATTGTTAAAATATTTATATCATTCATTTCTGATTCAAGGGAGAACTAGAGATATGACCAGAAGTATATCCGTTGACTAATAAACATGTACATAGGTATTGTGTTTTTTAAGTCGTTAATGTTTGTTTGTTGTTAATGTCCCTCTCAGGAATTTTTCACTTATATGGAGACTCCTGTCACCACTTAAAAATAATGAAGACGTAGTACAAGTCGGATTTGAGGTTAACATTCATTTTAGGAGTTTTCAACAATTAAGACGTAAAGACATAACTCCTTCCCCTCGCCCCTTCCCCTTCCCAGACCCCTGTTTGTTCATGTAACTAATACTTTGTCTTGACATTAAAAAATGTGAATGTAAACAAATAGTTTTTAAAATAGTCCATCTCTTTGAATGATTTTCATTCCTAATTCTAGGAGGGTACATGGGTTGACCCAAATTAATGAATGAAATGTCAAGCAATCTTATCATTGATGCACTTTTATTTAATTTGATGTAGTCATATTGTGAACATTTCCAGTTCATTAAGAGAGTGAGAATGACCTCCAGGGGTTCATAACCTTAGACCATTAGATGTACATAACATAATAACACAAGCAACAAAATTATGTATAGTCAAATGGAAAAGTTTTCTACTATTTTGGAGTCACATGATCATTTGTCATTTCAGGGACAGGGAGAGGCTAGGGAGATTGGACCCCCCCCTGGAATTTGCAGAGTTATTTAAATAGGACTATATACTGATTTACAGTAGCAAATAAAAAATGACTTTGGACGCCCTCCCCCCTTTAAAAACATGGACCCCACCATCATTGTTTTTATTTTGTTTGTTTGTTTGTTTTTTTTTTCCGGAAAAAATTCCTGGATCTGTGCCTGTAACTGAATGTAATGTCGACAACGGGAGATAACTCTTCAGAATGTGAAATTCGTATATTGTGGCATCCGATGATCTTTGATCCTTTTTAAACTTTAATCCTAACCATTTGCATTTCGGTTATTTTACCCCAATCTATACTTAAACTTGTACTTACCGACTGTCATAGGTCCTGTCAACTTCATGAAATATAATCCAATTAAAACACAAAATGAATTAATTTCTACTGTACACCACACTGCACCATGTGCAATGTAAAAATGATAATGGTAAAACTAGTACTAGTACTAGTTGGGTGACGCAAGCCCAATGTGATGTAGAAATTTTCAAAAAGGTGTTCACATTCATGTACAGTACAAGAGGGGGTGACAAAATTGATTGGGTATGGCTTTTCAAGGAGGTTTTTGCCTAATCAAATACCAAAAAAAAAAAAAAAAAAAAATTGCACATTTTGATAAATTCATCAAAAACGCTTTGTACTAAAATAATATTATTTGTTGTTGAGAAAATGAATTTAAAAAGTTCCAATTATGGGCCAAAAATTTATATTCCCCCTTTTATCAAAACCTAATTTATATAATTAATTAAATTCTGTTATTTCAGACTGGTAATGAATTAAGTAAAGGAAATACCTATAAGAGGCTCATAGGTTAAAGGTCACCTGAGCATTTTATGCTCGAATTGACGAATACATTTACTGTGTAAATTATAGAATTATTTTGACTTTTTCCTTGGTAAGCCCAATATGAAGGGGTGTGCATTTAGAGGCAAGCACCTTAGTGCGGGTAATACTGTCTCATCACAGCATCTAGTTTGTACATGTAGTTGCAAATAGGGTCATTATAACAATTATAACAGGATTGCGAAATGTTGAAATTAAACATAAATTTTAAAAGCTTTGTAATATATTTACGAATATGCTACTGTACTAACCAGTTCAGCTATATCACGTCTCTAGAGAGATCCTGCGAACATAATTATCAAAAAGATACAAAGAAGTTTTGCGTATTACATATTATCACTGACAAAAATTATGACATTAAATATTTCTTGATATTGAATTCATTGTGTGAATACCTTTGAGACTTCAAATATCCAAAGGCTGCAGTGTGGTTTTATATATATATATATATATATATATATATATATATATATATATATATATATATATATATATATATATATATATATATATCTCCTTCCTCTTTCCAGCAAAAATTAAATGAACAGTAACCAAGAAAACTATAACTTAACACATGTATGTGTTGAAATCGTTGTTTATTAAGGCTTGATAGATTTCAAGGTAGTATATACAAAAACCAAAATTTGACAAGCAAACACCGGTTGAGACCAAGTAAAAATTACATGCATTAGCAAAATGTACAAGTCTAAACTTACAAACATGTATATTAGAAGTTTGGTAACTATAACCAATTGCAAACACAATAAGTGGTATAATACATCAAAATTACAATATTCCAAAATATTTGTATGGAAACAGACATGACTAGAAAAATCATTGTAAGTGGCAGGTGAGGTCCAAAGGCTCCAAAAGTTGAGGAGATTTGCAAAATCTCTGAAACGCTCAAAGTTCTTTCTACTTTTCTTTCACAAATCGTACAAAGCAACGCTAACTCTCAACCAATCAGATTGCCGCAACGACCCTGAGGCTCCCAGTGGGGAAAAATTGCGGAGGCCCTTGTAAGGGCTTACAATTACAACTAAATTACTATATGAACAAATATATATGTTGAACATAAAACAAATATGAAACACAACTTGCAATATGAAGTCATTCGTCAGCATAAAACTATTTACTGTCATAAATGATATATATATATATGGTATCTCTCTATTATATAAACATACAGAGAGCAAATTTATTCATACCTGTATGATGGTTTTTCGAAGGTCATAGGTCATTACGTGACCTAATCACACAGCGCATTAACAACTATACGTAAAAAGACTTATTCTATTTAGCAATATAGCATTTTCGTGTATAAAAATGTACCAAATACGCAAGTGAAATAATAATCATTTTATTTACAATGTAAACGAGTATCTAATACAGTTCTTGATCGATTTTACATACAGAATAGAAAACTACGTGTTATAAGTTTCATGTCTGAGCTGCATAGTCTCAACGTTTACCCTTATTTTTCTTGTAGACCTCTGAATGCTTTATTTTTTTTTCATTAAACTTACTCACAATAAATTTGAAAATCTGGGAAATGAAGTGGGTCGGTACGTGATCAAATCTTCAGAGAAGGCCTTCATTTCCTAGTGAAGTTTTTAAACTTGTTATTTATTACTTATATATAAATTTGAGATATTTGAGGCGGACAATAGAATATAATCGAATATTAATATTGCCCTATCTGTTCGTCGTAGATTTTGACAAATTACGCAAGGTGTAAATCGGCTTGAGAAGCGGTTACGCTTCAAATTCATCTGGCAAAGGATTCTGTTTTGAAAGGAAAATTCTGTGAAAGGCTACTTGTGATCAATTATAGTGAACATATTGGTGTCTGGGAATTTTTGTATTCATGAAGAACCCATATTCGATGTTCAAAAAAAAAACAAAAAACAAAAAAAAAAAAAAAAAAACAAACCAAGAAACATGTCCGATGTTTGATGATAAAAAGTTTGAGGAATTTCGGTCGGAAAGGGATGGATGGAGACACATGTCCGGACCTGTTAACTTGAAATCAAGTATAAAATTTGATCTGAAACATAAAATCTAAAATTATATAAAATATTAGTAAAGCATATTTATTATGATGTTGACAGGAGACACTGGTGACAGCTTACATTGTTAAGACAACGCTCTCGATGATGGACTTGTGTCTACCGAACTT
The DNA here is from genome assembly GCF_033153115.1 of Saccostrea echinata. Lineage (NCBI taxonomy): Eukaryota > Metazoa > Mollusca > Bivalvia > Ostreida > Ostreidae > Saccostrea > Saccostrea echinata. Next base: position 20,549,886 of record NW_026889751.1, on the reverse strand, counting down.
CCGAAGTGTCTGTCAGCTGTTTGTGGCGTGATTGCATAACATTGATATTTCTTAAGTATATATAAACATGCAATTTAATTCTATTAGAGATACATGTATCTTGTACATTCCTACTTGCAGCTACTGTCCAACAGACTTTGCTCGTGCAGCATTCCACTGCAACCACCGCAAAGACAAGTGCAAGGCAGCAACCAACCACAAAGACAAGTACAAGGCAACAACCAACCACAAAGACAAGTACAAGGCAACAACCAACCACAAAGACAAGTACAAGGCAGCAACCAACCACAAAGACAAGTACAAGGCAGCAACCAACCACAAAGACAAGTACAAGGCAACAACCAACCACTAAGACAAGTACAAGGCAACAACCAACCACAAAGACAAGTACAAAGCAGCAACCAACCACAAAGACAAGTACAAGGCAGCAACCAACCACAAAGACAAGTACAAGGCAACAACCAACCACAAAGACAAGTACAAGGCAGCAACCAACCACAAAGTCAAGTACAAGGCAACAACCAACCACAAAGACAAGTACAAGGCAGCAACCAACCACAAAGACAAGTACAAAGCAACAACTTAACATCGGAAACGTGATCGGATAAAAATCAGACCCAGAAATTGAGAACATATTATTAAACTTTTATTGATTAATTTGTAGACATTTTTCCTTGCTTTTCATAACCAAGAAACATGAAATATACTTCTGTATCTAGTATTCTATTGTATAGATCTATCTGTCATAAATATGCAAAATTATATTAAACAGATTTTGAAGAATTTGTTCCTATAATTATAAGCATTACTATAAACACTGTTTGATAAAATTGCTTTTAAACGTTTCTTTTGTGATGAAGACAAAATTGAAGATGTCTAAAAATCATAATTATATGTAATCTTGAAAGGTTTCTTATTAACATACGTTCAAAAGCGAAAGGATTTTTTTTTTATTGGTGAAAGGGAACCAATGGTGCAAAAATACGTGAAGAAGTCTTTAAAAATCAAATCTTGAATACATTAAAAATTATTACTTGAAACCTTACTTTATTTGTCAGTTATTTGAGATTATAACCTCCCCTGAGATAACTCCGTTTATGTTATCGACATTATAATTCATCGTTGTCCAGAAAATTACTGGATACAATTTATGCTCCTTTAAACCTCACTTTAACAAAAGAACTGTCTTGGTTTTACACAGAGACAACAATAAATAAACATACTGTGCAATTGAAGATAAAAAAAATCTATAGCTTAGACGTATATTACGTTTAATAAATAATGCAAAAATGAGTCGTTTTGGGTGTATGTTCTAGACTGATCTATGGAGTTGTCCATTATCATACCTACACAAAAGAACAATATCAATTACAAAATCGATCTCTAAAATCAAATATGATCTTTCCAAAAAAAAAAAAAAAAAGAAAAAAAAAATACTTCAATTCCAAATCTCCATCTTTCTTAGCCAAAGCCAATTGAATTTTTCTTATCACATTTGTTCATTATTTTTGTCATCGGTCGCCCGTTAACTTTTAACACTTATGAATTCTTCCCCAGAAGCAGTAAACAGATTTCAGTTAAACTTGCTTTGGTGAAAAGATTTGTCCCCTTCCGAGTGTTAGATAATTAAGTAATTAGGGACGTGAAATCTGTCATTAATCCATATTGTAATATTCAATAAGAATTTTGAAGGTTTTGTACAGGAATTTTACATTTAATATGTGTCATTGTTTGAAATAAGTACATGTTTATCGATGTTAATTGCATACAACCAAAACATAATTGAAAAATACTCCAAATGATGAATCGATAATCTTACCAAGTGGACGATTGTTGAATGCAGTCCGTAATAAAATATTTAAAAGCTATCTGCCTGATAAGATAAAATCTTTAATAAAATGTTTTGAAAATACAAAACAAACACCTCCAAAGAGGTGTTTATCAATTAACTTATTTCCTAATAATAATTTTTTTAATCAGGAAAACGCATGAAATGAGATAATTAAGTAAGTCATATTGAGCCCTTTACAACAATACAAGCTGATACTGTTAAACACATAATAATAATTAAATGATCAATGAGTTTAGTTTTGATATGTACATTATACATTCTTCACAGATTTTACTTGGGTAGTATATTATGGATTTCTAGATCCGATCGTTTAACGGCTTATTCAAAATCATGGTATCCCCTCTTTATATATATTGATCGTTGACATCCCTATGAAAAATCATCTCAAGAACCACTTGGCCAGGAAAAAAAATCAAATCTTATGTGATTACAATCTTAATGGTTTTGTTCATGTCCCCGGGGTGTAGGGTTGGCAACAACATGAATGGGATAGGCGTTTTACATCCTAAAATATTGCGAACAATCTTCTTAAAAATACTTCCTTCGCGATTAGTCAAATTAATATGCCAGCATCCTCGGGTAGTGCATATGTTTCATATTGTGATATTTTACTAGAGAGAGACGTTGATGGTAATCTAACAACAAAGCAAGCTTTATGGTAAACGTGATGACTTTAACTTTTCAATCGTCAACTTCCCTTACTTATGAAGTAATATACCATTATCACCTGCATATGGGTTGTATATCTCTCAGTTGATTCGATACGCAAGAGCATGCTCTACGTATGAACAAGTTCTAAAACGAGGTATATTACTGACAAACAAGTTGATGATCAAGAATTTCAACAGTCTCGTTTACAGTCATAATTTTGCAAGTTCTATGGTCGATATAATGACCTTATCAGCAAATACAATCTATCATTTAGTGACTCATGTGAGACTTATGGCCTATGGGCCTCTTGTGCAAATATCCTGCAGATTGATGAAGGCGAAGAGAACATTATTTGAAGGCAGTTGATATAAAAAGGTGACTCATTAGCTTTAGCATCTTAGTACGTCGAGCTGTTCGTCTGTATTCAACATAATTCTGTTGCAAGATAAACTGTCATTAAAGGAATAACTTCTGGCTTATATATAAATTCAATATTGACTTCAGAAGCAAGATTCAAACGTACTAAAAGATTTAATGAGATTAATACCTATTTTTCGTTGATGTCTATAGTATCTCCTTCTAAGATTAATGCTATGTATATGAATACAATTTTACCTTTTATAAAAATCAACAAATGCCTAACTTCATTTTATTATGTAATCTCATTTCATATTCATGATGTAAATCCATTTTCTTATCTTTCTATTAATACTATCTAATTTTCAATTACAATTTAAGCATGCAGTATTATATGGGCATCAGAGAATCTATTTTGTTTTCTTTTTAATTAACAACTTCATGATAAAAATTTCTGCTATAGCATATTTTTAATGTTGAGCAATTGTCTAGCAATGTTGGATATGAATCTAACCATTCGAAATGAAATGAAAAGATAACGAACAATGACCATTCTCAAAAGTCTATTTAAGCATTACAAATTACGATAAAAGCCAACACGGACCTCTGAAAACAAAAATGGGATCAGGTGCCAAGGAAGAGTAAGCATCCCCTTTCGAACGGTCACACCAATATTTAGGGCCTTGTCAGGATCGAGTGAACGGAAAAATCTGTTAATAATTCTGTGTGACAATTTACAAGTTCCATTTTTATCGAAGAAGCAGTTGTTCATTATGTCAAAAAGTTAGGATCCCGCTTTACAAAAGAACTTACGAGTAAAATTCATTTTTTGGATTTTTTTTTTTTTTTTTTTTTTTTTTACATTTATTTGAAAAGAATTTAGAGCGATATTTTTATGTTTATGCCAGCATTTTCTTTAAAAAAAAAGAAACATTAATTTTGCAAGATTTTAAATCAACTTAAGTTTTTGGTCATAGTTGTAAGTTCTTTCATAAAACTGACCCCTGGTCTTTGAATTTATGTAGGGGATTGGTTGTATGAATTGTTGGAAAGTTGCACGATTTGATGCTACATGTATTGATTTGGTAAAATTTCGTGATTTCAAAATTTCAAAAAGAGTCTTTGAAGATAATAAGTATCCAAATCTGATGAACACAACTTCTCAAACATGGTGTACAGTACTCCGGAAGTTTCTCCTTCACTGTTGTAAACTATTCGTGAAGACTTAAGAAAATGTCTCGGCAGACGATTTACTAGAACGCGCCAAGTATCTGTTTGTAAGAATCTGTGTAAAGTTTAGGAATCTAGTATAGTAATGGTAATTCAAATTCAATTTGTTGTTGGGAGCATTAAAAATATTTAAAGCTGACATAACATTTTGAAAAAATTCTTCCTTAGAAAAGTATATGAGTATATGTTAATGTTTATCATATAAGAATATGGTGTCCCGATAGAGTCATTTGCAAAAGTGTAACAGCGCGTAAGTAAAACGCGCTAGCATGAAGTGACAAAACGCCAGCACGAAGTGACAACACGCTGTCACGTTATACAAAACGAGCCGGCGCATTGTTACTTTGCACTAGCGCGTTGTCACCTGCAAAAGTGCAGCAGGGCGTTAGAAACAATGCGCCAGCGCGTTGTTCACATTATTAACAACACGCTGGCTCGTTGTTCACAACACACCGTTGCGCTAACGGAACTTTGCACAACAAGCCGTCACGCTAACGCAACTTCACACAACACGTCGCTGCGCAAACAAGCAAAGAATTGTGTTAAGTTGTGTCGAATAATGACCGGGGTCATTTTTCTGCGTTAAAAAATGACCCCCCCCCCTCGGGTCATTATTCTACTAGTGTCATTATTTGTCTTTACACTTGAGAAGTGCTATTCTGAGGACATGACGTCAGAAGGTTATCAATTACAAGGTACAATTTCTAAAACGAGGCAAACTGTTGACAAACAAGTTGATGAAACAACAGTCTCGTTTGAAGTCATCCTTTCGCAAATTTTACGGTCAATACAATGACTTGTCAGCACATACAACCTATACAACCTACTGAGTCAAATGCTGACTGACGTTTTTCATGATAATTATTAGGCAATTATTTATACACTGAACTGTCTACGGATTTTTCCGTTTTTTTTCCGATCATAACAAGGAGCACACGGCGAATGTGACCGGTCTGCAGGGGATGCTCACTCCTCCATGGCACCTGATCCCACCTCTAAATTTTGAGGTCCGTGTTTGCTCTGGCCAAATTTGTATTGTTTCATTGGACTTTCGAGATTGAATTCTGTTCGTCATCTTCATATTTTATTGTAAACTGAAACGGGAGATTTCTGCAGGAGAATCAATAATCACCCCTCTACCATTAAGACCAAGAAACTCAATGAACCAGTTGGGGAACATTTAAACGTCGACGGTCACAAATAGAAGGACATGACAGGAATGGTTATTGACAATAACACGAAATTGGCCGATGCTGAGAGAAAAAGTAAAGAAAAATTCAGGATGCACACGCTTAATGTATTCCACGATAATAATGGTATTAACTAACTGAATGACTTCACGAGGATGGACTTGAATTAGGGGAAAATATTTAAGGAGGTTGGATCCTGCCATCAAAAGTAATGAGAATTTTTTATCAAGTATATTTTGAAAATTTATACACATAGCTTATTTTAAAATCAAAGCAAAATGGGGATCTATGCGCTTCTTTTGGCGCTACAGAGCATTTAGTTTGACCTTTGTGTACTGCTAATACGTCTTACACATGAATAATTTTTTTAAGTTTTTCCTTTTTTCCTCCAATAGTTTTATTCAAATAAATTATGGGGACAAATACAGTCTTATTTCATCTTAAATAGACACATTAAAATTTGTGACAACGAAAAAATTTTCAAATTACTCCGCATGTTCAATTATTTGACCTTTTTGCACTCAGAAATTTTCATTTTTCTGGCATTAAAAATTTAACAAGAAAAAAAATCATTTGAAAGTAATGACATTTTACTGAATTTAAGAAGAATGGTTAAATGTATCTTATATTTTCAGAAAAGAAAATTAAAAGTGGGGGTCTGTGATGTTAATTTTTAGATATCACTAAAATAGTGCTAATTCTAAGCTTAAATTAAGGCTATTTTTTCTTGATTTTCACAATATATTTGCTATATTCATTAAATATGATGATGGAGTTCATGACAGATTATTTTATAGATAATTTAAGACCAGTATATAAAACAGTTCACCGCACAAAATAACTCTGTGTGCAGACTGCATGTAAAAATAGGAATCCAAACTTAACATACTTTAAATACTTCGAAAGAGGAAAAAAAATGATCATTTTCTTCTAAAAAAAAAAACCTTCCGCCACAAAATATAGTTCCTCACTTAATGCCTTTGATATGGAATTTAATCATGGAGTTTTAGCTGAAAATAGTTAAACTGGCATTGAAGAATCCAAATTTATTGTAAGAATTAAAACACTATGCAGAATTTTCGAAATATAGGTTAAGATAAAAATCTGCTCAAAAGCTCAGGAGCGAACCTCGTTAAGGAGGGATTCTTGTCTGGTTTCTGACTAGATGAAATATTCAAAGTATATTTGCTTATATGTTTTATATACTTTGATGTAAGAGATTTAAAAGATCATATTTTTCTTTCCTCATCACAATTGTAAAACTTTAAATAGAAATGGTAAACTGAGTTTGAAATCCAACAGGGACTATATGATAATATCTTCCTTTCTGCCTTTCAAAATGATTATAGAACAATGAATTTAGTTATAATTTTTCACAATCAAAGACTTGGAAAAAATTTGTAAATGTAAGTTAAATTAATAATAAGGGACTAAAGTTTTAAAATATAGCAAATAAATATGATTTTCCAAACAAACTACAATTATGTTAGCTTTTAAAAGCTTCCAATCTAAGTTCAGATTTGAGCTAAAAATCCGTAAAAAGTGTTTTCTCTCTCTTAGTTAACGGTCAAAACTTTTTGTTTTTATATCATTTTGTATCTTTATGTGACAACTTTACCATATGTGAAAATAAGAAAAAATTAAATATAGGAAGCATATAAAAATAACTAAAATATCTTAAAATTTAAAAAAATAGAGAAAATTCGGATTAGCCAATATCCATTCTAGTTAAATTATTTATGTCAATTTGGTAATATCATCTTATAGACCCTTTATGGTAATATCTCTTTATGCAAAAAGAAAAACATTTAATTTATTGAAATGGAAGTAAGCATCGCATGATTGGCAACAGTATTTTTTTATTCTTAATGTCCAGGGAAAAGGTACTGACCTTGCCTCTAATATAAAACGGTCAAATTTAATCTAACTGATACCATCACTTAGAGATATTGTCTTCTTGATTCTGTGAAAATTTCATTGATTTTTAAATATAAGAAATAAGTGTTCTTATGAGAAGAATCCCTCCTTAATAATACCATGCAAGACTTTTCCTCCACATCGTTTTTACCACCCAATTAATTCATGCTACTATTTTCAATTAGACTATTTTTAATTATCTTCTTCTATTCAATGTTATTACTTTCTCTTTTTTATCACTGTTTCTCATTAAAGCTTTCATTCGATAATATATTTTTAAAATACTATGATTTCAAAATTTAATTGGGCTTTGTCCATATTCAATATGGACAAAACAGAATGTTTATTGACAGGAAAATTTATTGAAATGTATTTAAATGAAAAATATATTTGTGGTGTTAGAATTGCTAAAAGTCATGTAAAATCATTAGGTGTATATCTCGGTCATGATAAGGATATCTGTTATGATATGAATTGGACAAATAAGTTAGAGAAACTTGAAAGAATACTGAGTGTTTGGAGAAGGCGAAACTTAACGATCTTCGGAAAATGCACTATAATAAATACACTAGCATTATCTAAATTGGTATATAATGCTTTTATTTTGTCAAATCCAAAAAATGAATTCTTTAAAAATGTATCAAAACTTGTATTTAATTTCTTATGGAAGAAAAAAGATAGGATAAAGAGAAATACGCTAATTGGTAAAGTTAACCAAGGTGGAATAGGTATTGTTGATATAGAGAGTAAATACTGCAGCGAAGGCTTCTTGGATAAAACGAATACTAGATAAAAGAAGTATAATATATAAAATGTTGAATAATATTCTTAATCTTAAAAACCTATCAGTTAATGATATTGTTAAAACAAGTGTATGTAACTTTGAAAATACTGCTTTTTTTAAGATGCTAAGAATACCACTTTTTTATGGTGAAGTCCTTTCTGCTTTCAATAAATGTAAAAAAGTTAAACAAATTTGTGCTTTAAAGAGAGACCAATTTTTATCGGAATTCATTTGGAACAATAATCTGTTTCAGTATGATTCTAAACCTCTTTGTTTTGAAAACGGGATAAAAAGTGATATTCTATATATCAAAGATCTTTTTGATAATGATGGAAACTTCCTTAGTATTGAACACTTTTATAATATACTGGAAAAGAAAAACAATATACTCTGTGAATATATCATGATAAAAAAGGCACTCAGAGAATACAAAAACAATTTTGACTGTACATATGCAAAATTTATTAATATTAAAAACGAAGTGTCATTTTTTATTTAGAGATAATAGTGTAAGAACTGTAGCAAACCTTAAATGTGATTTTTATTATTCAATTTTGGTAAACATAAAGTTTCAACGATCAGTTTATGAAAATATGTGCCAAAAGACGTTTGATCTTAGTTACAAATATGTCTGGAAAAATGTATATCTAGCTAAAATTAAGTATATGTATGAAAAAAATGTTGCTGAATTCAATTATAAATTATTGAATTGCATATTGAACAATAATTTAAATGTAAGTAAATGGAACAAAGATGTAGAACCTTTTTGTGAATATTGTATGGTTGTTGAAGACACTGAACATCTCCTGTACAGGTGTAAACTTTGTGAAAATATTTGGAAAAAAATTAGTTTGTTTTTGGGTTTTGAAATCACATGGAAAATACTGGTACTGGGTTTTTACAATGAAATCAATTTAAAAACAACTAGATTGAATAATCTATTGTCATTCATTTGTTTTACCATTTATAAATATAAAATGAAATGTAGATTTCAAAAAGAAAACATGTATATAGAAGTTTTTCGAAATAAGATAAAAAATTGTCTTTGTTTACAAAACGTGATTCTAAGGAAAACACATGTAATTAATGATAATCTGTTTCTAGAAGTAGGCAATTATTTGTGATTTTGATTTATAAATTTCTATGCAATGTATGTATTATGATTTTCTGTACACTGAATTATTTATGTGCGATGTTTTAATAAAAGAGAAAAAAAATTAATTGGGCTAAAAATTATGTCTTCTTCAAGTTCTGTCATACATGTATAATTATCTTTAGTTTTTATTCGTTTCATATCAGTATCTATTTTGTTATTTAGTTACACTATGTTTGAGAGAATACAACGTTTTACGGTTTATTGTTTCGTAGTTATTAAATAGCGATAATTAATTCGATCGTTTATGATAAGAAGGTAGTGTAAATTAAAGTGTATTCAAATAATGCCGCCCCCCCCCCCTCCCCCTCCGGTGTTGGGGGGGGGGGGGGGTAGGCAAACGTTTTACATTGGAATACATTGTGAAAAAAACCTTTTAAAATCTTAATTTTTCTCAAGAACATCAAAGACATGGTTAGTCAGATTAATATTTAAGTATCATTTGCTTCTGCTTCTGCCAAGTACTACGCACAATCATCAAACTGATTTTTTTGGCAAATGTGGTGCGCATGATATACCGAAATTGAAACTCTAAAAGGCTAAAATGTTAAATTGATAGTTCACATTTAGAGTAAGAATGCGGTCACCTAAGACCTAAAGGTACATTTAGTGTTGATTTAAGTTTATTCAAATCATAACCCACAGGGATCACATTAGGTAATCAATTTTTACACAGGAATATGTAGGACAAAATCTTTAAAAGTCTTCCTCTCAAGAACAACAAAACCATCATTAGTCATATTAATGTGGAAACATCCTATGGCAATGTAGATTCAAATGCGTTCAATTAATGACCCTTTGGGGGTAGTTGGGGGAAGGGTGCGGGGGGGGGGGGCAAAAGAGATATAAAAAAAAATTACATACAAATATATGGGGGAAAATTCAAATACTTTTAAGAAATAAAAGAGATTTTATTATTCATATTGATATGCAAGTGTCCTCAGTTATATAAAGTTAAGATTAAAGTGTATTCGAATTAGAACCCTTAGGAAAAGGTTGAGGCTATACATAGGGGATTAGAGTTTTCTAAGGGAATACTTAGGAAAAATCCTTTCAAGAGTGACAAGACCACACTACATCATATTAAAAAGCAAAACATACCTACATGTAAGTTGTGTGGAATTATGTCTTTTTTTAATTTTGAGCTCAGGGGTTAGGGTTGTTCGAAACCAGAGATTCAAATTTTACATAATGTGTGAGTACAGGGGAATATCTCCGGAACCATGCTGATATTTTATTGATATTGAAACATTCGATTATTATGTGGATTCAACTTTGAATAAACCATGCATGCATGTACACTGTAGTTGTCATAGGACTTCACTTTGGTTCACAGTATGGAGTCATTCTTTTTAATTAAGGAGGCAAATCATTTTAAAAAAAAAGTTGATCAAGATCAACAGTGCCAAAGTGACTCAGGTGAGCGTTGTGAACCATCGGTCTCTTGTTAAAAATTCCATTCACTGGTATATACCGTTCTACCTTGTAAATCTATAATCTTTTACCGCAACAGGTTTGGATGTCAACTCTAAATTTTCAAGTTACAGGAAATTATGATTTTACAAACAAATCTGGGCGCATACCAAGACTCAAAACTGTTTTAACAATGATTCTTATAAAATATAGATGCACGTTTTCAATTTTTAGTGACAAATAGACATCGCTGATAATTTAAATTAGATAAAACTTCAAGTTTCATGTATACGGCATTTAACTTATTTTACCTTTTCCTGTAATTTTGAGATTGCTATGTGAGATTTCATTTACTTAGTGACCAGGTCTTACCGCATAGCCTGGATTAGTTGAGTTATAAAGGGTATTTGAATAAAAAAAAATCAACTGTAGAAAATTTAAAGGATAAATTGTAAATCTTATATAACCGTTTTGACTTCCTTTTCTTTCATTTTGACTGGCTGAAATGTTTTAATTACACACACACACACACACAAAATTTAATTATTAATACTGTATTACCAAACAGAAGAGGTGTGAGTATTGTTGTCATTGGTTTTATTCAATGTTATACATGTACACGAATACTTTTTAAAAATTTATTATAGTTTTTTGGGGCGTATCATCATTTTTGCCGACTTCAACGATCTCCATGTCTTTCCCCATTCATACCAACTCAGTTCTTTGCCATCTTTCTTGGAGTCTTTTCTGTATACGCCATTAAGATTTGAACTAAGACAATTAAAAAGCCACCCTGCTGTTGTATAGTATTGAGCACATGATACTTTGGAGTGTGTGTCATTGTCTTTGTCCTTGGTACTGAACTTCATGCCGTTTTCGTATCCAAAACTATCACCTGTAAGTACACACGTGACTTATCCTTAGATTACTAGTACTTCCTGTGTGCAGAAATTGTTCTCTATCTCCAACAAGAACATCTTATAATATCATATATTATATAAGTAAATAGCAATACATGCAGTTGTCCAGTTAACATTTCATCTATGAAAATTTCTTACATGTCATTTACTTAATAGAGATATTTCATTAAGGTATAAGCATACTTTTCTACCAGGCATATTTCATGAAGAGGGATTGCGCGTTTTAAAAATATAAAACGGTGAAAAGTATTAGGCCATATCCCCTTGAACTTTCAAAACTGAAATACTGTACATGTACATAAATTGCCGTAGTCAAAATTTAGCGTAATCACTCGATATTGAATGGTTGGCGTAATCATGAATTAGCGCTACACATATCCGCGCTGTGTTATGTATTTATAAATGATTTATGAAAGGTATTCATGAAGTAGCGCACAGTATAGTTCGCGCCAAAGCCGCTAAAATATGAAGCCCGCCTTTTTTAAGTATATAAATAGTACTTACAATTCAATTCCAGCTTTTCATTTATTTCATTGAAACACATATGTACAGAAAGTGCCAGATTGTCTAGGATTTATTCAAGCCATAAATGCTTTCTTTCCTTGTTTAATACTGATGAACGGTTGCAACATCGTAGAAAAATACACGACCCGCATATTTTTAGCTTGTTACGCAGTTTTTCATAAAAATTTCATCTGTTAATCCTCGTTAAAAGAAACAAAATAAGAGATTTTACTATTTATATGTGTATCTGTATAAATTAATTATGCATATCAAAGGATGTGGAAGTACACAAACTATTGTTTAATTGATGCGGTCTTTACATATTTGGTTAGGCCATAAAATAGTTGACACTTCTGAAGCTGGATATTACAAGTTGATAGTGCTTACATGTATAATTGATCAAAAGCAATCGATTTTCCTAAGAAAAGAAGGAGTAAAGGTTCAGTGGATGCAACTCTATTTCCTCATCTTAGCTTAACAGAGGGCTACCAGACTTCAACAGTACACCCTTCAGTAATATTGCATAAGGATATACATGTATTAATTAACTAGAATTTCAGATTAACTAGAATTTAACTAGAAGGAATCTAAGGAATGATTAATCATATCTTGCTGTACACAGGGTTATTGTCGCCCCGTGTTATTTTCGCCCTTTCGCACTTGCAAACAATTTAGCCCCGTTTTAAATTCTCCCAGTCGCCGTTCTGTTTAAGAAATAACACTGTGTACTTTGAATTCGCTCCGTTTTAAATTCGCCCACCTGTGATTAAGGCGAAAGTAAAACGGAGGCAAAAATATCCGATATACAGTATGTAAATGTGTTTAATAGCGAGCGCAGCGAGCGGCGCAAAGCGCCGCTCGTCACTGCGAGCTCTAACGACAACGCCTGGGCGAAGAGAAAATTCGGACTACTGCACATTCATTCAATAGAATTTTTTTCCGCAGTAATTCTGGACCCACAATGCATCGCTTCTTGTTCTCGTTGCTAACTTCGTTCGCGCGGTAACAACAACTAAAATTTCAGACAAAATAAACTCACCTTAATTTAATGGATATTGCATACAGATAGTAGATTAAACGTTCTTTGTTAAAATCATTGCACTTTTTAAACTGTTTATGGAAATGCAGCTAACATACGATGTCATGTGACGTCACAGTCTAGACGTTCCAAATCTCTCGTGCGGTTTGAAGAGGCGGATCTTAACGAATGAAGTGAACAATGCGCTCGCCCCAACGGTCGCACCGTCGACATATTATATGATAATTGAGCTTACCAAGACCTTTGGTACCCTTGAATCCCCCTACTGTTAGTTTATACTGGTCAGCCTCGTTACCGATATAGAATATGGAGTAGGTTGCATGTGCTTTTTGTCTAGAGAATCTCTCCAGATCTATCCTTAGTTCTTGCTTTTTGTCTTTTGTCAGTGTGTGAATAGCATCATTTCCTAATCATAAAAGTCTTTTTTGTTTTATTTATTACACAGAAAATGAAAATAAATATTAATATTTTGCAAATGTAGATCTTACCCAGCCAATATTCATCCTCGGCGTCACCAAATCCATTCTTGTACTCGGCCCAGTTTCTGTAGAAGTCAGTCACGCCATCTTGTCGTCTTTGTATAACCTGAAATCATTTCTGGATCTAATATACACTTAATTTTTAGTAGATTAACGATGACCTTACTAATGTATGTAACTTGCACATATGTATAAAGATTTACTTTCAGAATAAAGAACATACTTTTGAAACGGTATGAACTCTGTAAAGTATTCCATTGAAAGAAAGAGAAGGAGAGAGTGTTCAACGCATAATTATATTTCAATATCAGTTGTCAAACTTACCGGCCATCCGCCTCCGTCAGTTGTCATGTCACAGAACACCGATTTATTTGTGTTCATGTCAGGATAAATCGTGTATACACCATCTTTACTCATGGGTCTGTGTTTGAGGATATCAGCACAGTCCTTGTGCTTCTCTTTGACGTCTGGAAAATAAGAAAATAATCATTTAAATGGGGTTTTGAAGAACAAGAGGTCCATGAGCCATAACGCTCACCATAGTCTCTATGGCTTTGTTGTTCTACATTAACAGATTTTTCTGTGTATTCCAGTGAAGGGCTTCAAATTTAGTCCTATACTCGGCACACAGGGCCGCTTACAGTGACAGAGGACATCAGTTTTAATCATCCGAAAAACCCGTGACTTTCACTTCAAATGCCGGGCGTTTGGCGGAGGAAGAGTCACTACCTATGTTTACGTCTTAGGTTTGACGCAGCGACGGGGACAAGAGAATCGAACCAGTGCCTCCCGATCATGAAGCGAACGCCCTACCACTTGCCACCATGACCTACACTATCCGAGGATACTTCCTTATAATTATGACTAATTATGCCTTTGCTGTTCTCGAGATTAAAATTTTAAAGATTTTTCTCTTTTTATCCCTGTATTAAACTTACTTCGCTCATTCTGGCCCCATCCTACTGATTTGAACAAGTACAAATAACAATTTTGAATCCACACTACCTAAGAATGCTTCGATATCATCGTAAGATTTTTTAAAAATTTTAATCACCTACATGTAATTTGGTCCCATACCTGCCCAGATTCATGATTTGTATAAATTTGACTCTACACTGCCTGATTATACTTCTATATAAATATGAATGAAAATCTGATATTAAGAAATAAAAAAAATGAAATATATTCAGTGTATAGCTTTGATCATCAATTGTGGCTGCAGCCGCTGCACCCTACCCCTGAGGTCATGATTTGAATAAACTTGAATCTAAACTACCTGAGGATGCTTCAAAATTAATGGCTTATTCGTTCTTGGGAAAAAAAAAATATATAAAGATTTTTACTAATAAATTCAATGGTAAACTTCGATCGTCCATTGCGGCCCTACCGACCCCCCCCCCCCCCCCCCCCCGTCATGATTTGAACAAACTTGAATCTACAGTATGTAATGAAGCTTTCACATAAATTTTATCTTTTCCTAGAAGAGAATTTTGAAAGATGCCATTAAAATTTCAATAATTCTTAAATATCTTCCCTTGAAAGAGGGCGTGAATTTTCATTTGAACAACTTGAATCCCCTTTACCCACAGATGCTTTGTGGCAAGTTTCGTTGACATTGACCCAATATTTCTTTAGGAGTCGAAAATTCGAGAAAAAAAGTTTCGTTGACATTGACCAAATGTTTCTTTAGAAGAAGTCAAAAATTCGAGAAAAAAAGTTTCGTTGACATTGACCAAATGTTTCTTTAGAAGAAGTCGAAACTGTGAAGAATTTAATTTACAGACGACAGATAGCACAGAACAGACGAACGCCGGACACCGTTCGATCAGAGAAGCTAACTTGAGCTTTGGGTTCAATTGGGCAAAAATGGGGGAAATGGGTTCTTCTTTTAAATTGCTAGAATTTGTCGTTTACGTTGATACTGAAAATAAATACAAATACATTTATTTCTATTAAAACAGTGTCTGACTCTTCCATGGTGTAATTCACTCCATTCTAACCGTCACGATAGCTCAGTCGGTAGGGCGCTCGCTCCGTGATCCAGAGCTCCAGGTAATTTTTTAGCCCAAAGTGTATTTACTCCCTGATTTTCAAATCAATGCAGATTTTGATATTCAGCCAAATGATTTAAGAGTATTTTGTTAATATATTAATGTTTTGACATCTATTGTAATTTTGAGCTTGTTATCGAAATAAAGGTATTTAAACGAGGAAAGAAAAAACTACAACAGTTCCTGGATTTATTTAAATAAAATTTTTGAAATGCCAACAAGATTTTTGCTAAATCTGAGAAACATTTTTTTTTGACAAGGAAGATCATACAGTAGGTAAAGTAACCATAGACACATAAAATTTTTTCTCCATTTAAGATGATATCGTAGCAAGTCAAGAGTAAACCGAGAAAAAAAAATTACGAGAGAAATCAGAAATTATCAATGAAGCCATCATAAAAAACGTTAAGTACAAACCTTGTGTAACCGTCCTACTAAACAGAGAACCATAGAGACCTCTAGAGAATATGAGAACTCTTGATCATTAAATTCTAATGCATAACATATTACGCGTGATATCTCTCTACAGCAGTTTATTTAATTGGTCTTGAATTTAAACGGAGCTCGTTTTTTTCGATATGGTTTTAATATGGTCTTCACTGCTTTTTTACACATCATGTACTCTTTGATAAGATTGCAGTATAATCTTTTTTCTCCGGTTAGGACTTTTTTTCTCCAATTATCCATTGTTTTCTAACATTGTTTTCTAGCCTTTGTGTGCTTAAAAGTAACTATGCCTAGGACGTAGTCTTTCTGTATAAAGAAATCGATTTTAATCATTCTTTCTCCCAAACTGGAAATCGTCGTCGCCACAACTAGAATAGTCCTGGTTATTGAAACGCCTTTAAATTATTATTTCATTTTGGAAAAAAAATCAAACACTGAGCTAACCTCAATTCATATCATTAGCTAAATCGTATTTGTATTATTCAATCCGTCGTAGGCAGTATTTTCGTAGTGTAATGCTTATTTATGATCGCTAATGCGTAACTGTATGCCCAGTTTTAATTTTCAATGCGTATTTTGTAAAATTCAATGCGTATTTCTGCAAATACGCACCTTATCTTGAGCTCTGGACTGATCGGAAGGTAGAATCACGGCCGCGACAGACATAAATCGATGAAAAATAGGTAGCAACTGTTCCTTCGCCAAGCGCTCGGCACTTTGGAGTGAAAGTTGTGGGTCTTTCGGATGAGATCTTAAAAACCGAGGCCCTGTGTCACGGTAGGCGTTAGCACGATAAAGAACCCTCACTGCTCAATGGTCCTGAGTGCCGAGTAAAGGTATAAATTTGAAGCCCTTCACCGGCATATGGTGACGTCTCTATATGAGTGAAAAATTCTCAAACGGGACGTAAAATAACATACAATCAATCAATCATTCCATTCTATTATAACAGTATTTTTCTTTGAGTCTTACATGACGTATAAAGCATTTGGCCTATTCCTTTTTTGCTTGGGTTTTAAAGGGAATCTTACTTGATTTCAGAAACACCTCTCCATCCTTTAGTTCATAACTTCACTTCAGATCTAGATTGATGGGTCCGTGTATAGAGATAGCCGTATTCTTGTGATCCCATTTTGATTTCCTCAGCATAGCTTTCATTTCATCTACACACACAAAATATAATACAAATAAAAATATTAATGCTTTTTCGGTGATTTCTTGACAAAATGCGATCATCAGCAGGAATAAAATCTTTAAATTACACAGTATGTTTTAGTTTACCTCTTATATATTGTTTATCGTAATAATAGCGTCTTTTTTTTTGCTATTTAATGGTAATTAAGTTTTTCAATAGTCTGTTGCCAGTGTACAAAAATGCCACCTAACTGCGATTATCCAAAAGTAAGTAGTTCAACAGGTAGCAAGTACAAAATTTATCTATTCTTGTTGAGAACCTCTTATACCACATAATCAGTGGAAACGGATGAAACTGGTAATAACCATGTATTCAAGCATTATTTCGGCAATGGGTATTTTAAACTTGCTGGATGTCTACGTGAAAGTAAATAAAAAACATATTATTATGTATTCATATCAATTAAGTTCTCTCAATAAATAAAAAAAACAAACATAAAATATATAATTGACCTGTTAAGTGAAGTTTAATCCCTGCAGAATAGACGAGAGAAAATACAGCTGTTAAAACGAAAAACTTAATCAACATTGTTTTGGTTTTTCAAAATCGCTCAGTTTTTCACAAGAACACAGTTGCTAATGATGGGATGAACAAAATTTATATTTATATTTATAACATGTGTTGTAGGAGGTATTCACTACAATGTAAATTAAAATGAAATTTGATATAATTGTACGTAATATTATACGTGAACGTGCCACAGCATGAACATACAAAAGTACCACATATTTTAACTACGTTTTAAGAAAATATAAGGGTTATGAAATGTAATATTTTTTTTACTATAATATAGAAGTTGAAATATAGTTCATGAAACCCCCCACCTCCCGGGAAAAAAAAAACAATTAATATCGACGACTAAATTGACATGAACATATAATGATATACCGTATCTCAGGTTTTTTCCGCGTGTATCCAATTTCCGCTTTGTTGGCGACGATTTCTGAATCGCAGAAAATAAATCAGCGTAAATTTGATACAAAGTTTTGTTCTTGACATAGAGTTTTCTCTCTCTGCTTATATAGTGGAGGGTAGAAATAGCGGGTTCAGAGGACAATTAAGCGCCAGACAACAGGTTATATACACTTTGTGATTAGAGAGGTACCGGGTTCGACTCTCGTTCTGAGCGGTGCTTCAAACCTAGGACGTGAACATAGGTAGTGACTGTTCCTTTGTCAAGCGTCCGGCATTAGAAGTGAAAGTCACGGATTAAGTACAATAAATAATGATATCATGCAAAAGAGCCCTTTTCTTTATAGTGATTTATTAATTTAACAAAATAGAGATAACAAATAATAAATAGAAGCAATCATAATTGTCTATCTAAATGCTGAATTAATGAAATTGCACCATTTGTAATCATAACGATGAAATCAATGTATGAAACTATTCATATTTACCTTGTCGGAATCAACCAATCATAATAAAAGTTATTGAATAGTCAAACAGCAATTAACTAATTGTTATAACACAGCTATGTTGGAAATCAACCCATCAAAAAATTATTTGGATAATTCTTATTTTAGATTAATAATCTCCTATTTGTGAGCATTAATACAGACTGTTCATTAAGTGTAAAAAATAAATTACATGTGACTTAACACTTAACATAATGATAAACATGTGCGTTCCAAAATCATCTGGCATTATCACTTAATATAAGCAGCATAGTACACCCTAATCAATAAAAATGTTCAAAATGAATGGCAAATAATTTGTAGACTAGAATAAAGTTTATGTTGTTGAAATTTTAGCAGTCAGAATACTCAACAATGAACACAGCTATCTAAATCACACCATTTCTACATTTACATGACTGTATGAAATTCATATGTCTAGAAATGAAAAAAAAAGTTTATGTACAACATTAAAAAAGTTTGTAGTACAGAGAGACCTGGGACACTATAATGAATAAACTAAAAGGTCAAGTGTGAAATACATGGTAGGTATTTGATAAACATTTAATGTATGGCATGAATTACATTATAAAGCAGAAAAAATGCAAATTAATTATGACCAACTTTACAACAATTTACAACATGAAATTAATTTGCATCCAGAAGAATTTTTTAAAAGCACTTGTAATTAAAAAAAAATCATTTGTTCAGTAAAAAAATTAAGTATAGAAGATTATTATAATATATCAATCAATTTTTTCTTTTGATAAAATATTAAGTAGACAAAAAGTAAATTCATGAATGAAAAAATTACAAATTCCATCCTTCAGAGTTATTGAGGATAAAAAAAAAAACCACACAAAGATGCTCTACAAAGGGAGAAAGGCAAACAAATTGATAAGTCCAATAAAATATTGTAACAATCTCTCATTACTACATTTAAATCGTAAAACTTTGTACTTTGATTTATAGTAATGTATTTAGAAGAGGGCATTGGTAGTTTAAGTTTTTATTCTTCAAAAATTTCAGTAGAATTTCAAGACCTACATAGAATTGATTGACATATATTATAAATGCTTGCTTTAGAAATCTTTATCTTAATTCAGAAAATGATCAACCTTACAAGTTTGTGCATGTTTGATTGTCATAGATTGTGCACTTTTACAAAGTTAAATTTATCCTTAATATATAATGTGAATGGGAGAATATGTGGAGTATTCATAAAAATATTAGAATTATAATCAAAAGGTTAAGACCAACACATCAGTGTTGTCTGTTTCTGTTCAATAATGTGGTCTTAGCAAATCAAATACACCCCATAAAAAGATAATCATAAACAAAAACAGAGCTTGAGCTCATGTTTATGAACTTGTTCTGTGTAATGTTATCAAGAATATCAATGTTATTGAATTTTGGGACTTTTCATGGTTATGTCCCTTTACATATTTCAATCATCATATATTTTAATGATGTTTAAACAGCAACTTAATTTAAAAAGTTGTTTGCATAGATACACATAAAAAAATATAAGAGTACAATATTCTAAGGAAATAAAAACAGTTGGATAGTATTTTTGATATTCAAGTATTGGGAGATACAAGATAAAATTAATGCATAAATGTGACACACAACCAGAGTAAACAACCTTTGTATATGGACAAAAAAAGCCAATAAAAGCTAAACCATTCTATAATAATATTTATACATTTCATCATTATATAAATACAGCTAATGAATAGCATAATACCCTAATTTTATACAAAGAAATATTCAGAGGTCACATCTGTATCCCTGTGAAAAAAGTCAGCATGATATTAATTTTAGGATTTAATTCTTTTTTCGTAATTCAGGTATCTCTAATGCTTATAAAGTGCCCCAAAAATATTCAATTATAAATTATACGAACAAAAATCTAAACCCAAATTTATCAACAATATTAAGCATGAAATGTTGATAAGCATAAAAAATCCTTCATAATAAATTTCTTAATAGCAAAACAATGTCACTGTAATATGATATGTGTTCGACATAATAAAAAAAAAAAACAAACTTTTACATGTGCATGCCCAGTGAATACTGACTTGATATTAGCATTGTACAAGTAGATATCAAATTCTGAAATTCTCTTTTTAAATAAAAAAAAGTTTCAACAATTAAAACAAATCCTATCGTTGAACACTTATTTATAATGATCACCTTCCATTAATACTCCTTATATAAAAACATATTTTGTAATGGTAAATTTTGAAAATCTATTTTTATATTCTCAGACCGACAAGAGTTGAGAATCACAAAATTACACGTTGCAGCGAGAGAAACATTTTGTACATTACAATCTTTGAAAAACTCTGACCTGAACAAAAAACATTCTTCTAGGAAGCTTTCTCCTCAATTTACTTATTATTTCTCTTTGAGAATCCTGCATCTATGGCAACGTTTTTTGTTCCGGCCCTCAATCCCTGGAAGTCTGACCACACTACACTCAGATGATTGGACCTTTTTGGGGATTTCCTCAAACTCCTTAAATACCAAGTTCTTGGACAATTTGTTATCTAGAAGCTTCCTCTGAAAGTAAAAATTAAAGTCAAAAAAATTATCTATTAAATATTGGTAATGATTATTTAATTAAATCATCTTATAAGAGAAAGTAAGTTTCCTCTTATCGGATTTTTTCATTTAATTTCCATTTTGATACCTACCCTCTCATCCTTTGGAGCTCTGCTTTCATCGTTCAGAAGAGCCAATACCATTGGTCGAGACTGTTATTCCATTTATGACAGCCATTTTCAGAGGTTCCATCTTCAATTTTACAGTAGTAACCTATAATGATATAGTGCATTAATAACTACATGTACGTAAGAAATTGAAAGTTTCAGAAATGCATGCAAGCAGCATCAACTTTTCAGAATCTTTTTCAAATTTTAGACATCTGAATTATATTAAAAACAGTGCAAAAATGTTGTTATCTTCAAATTATATTAAAAACAGTGATAAAAATTACGTTATCTTCATTACCTGGATATTATACTTACATTTTAATAGCCTGAATCACTGTTATCCTCGGGAGGCACTTGTTCCTCAGACTCTGCACTGACTTGTCTGACAAAGTTCTCCACTGGAGGAACCACATCCAGCCCGGTAAACATTGTTTCTTTATCTGAGGCTCTCCTGGTGATGGGAAGAAGTACCTCTGGCTTATTTTGGGACAGTCTCCGACTGTAGAATCACCGGATGAAGGTGGACTGACTGGTGGTCGGCTTGACCGCCACATTACGACTATCTGTGTGCTCAGGGATGACCAATGGCTCTTGAGGATCATCATTGATTGCTATTTTTTTTTTATTTTACGCTGTCTAACTTTTTTCATCTTCTATCTCACTGTCTGTGTCCTTACATGTAACATGAAATGTAGCACCAGAGTGATCACTCGAGGCATTATCTGTCTCAGGGTGTTAAACTTTGATATAAGGACTCACTCCCAGGGTTGAAATATTTGACAAGACGAATGATGGCTTTTCTGAATCTGCTGTGTCTCTTTGTAGTATTGCACTCTCTTGGTCAAGTATCACATTTTCAGAAGTACTTGTGGAATAAGTGTTTAATTCAGTGTGATCTAGCACATTATTCTCCACACTTCCTTTAAAACTTGTTTTCACATCCAAGTTTTTCCGTGACACTAAATCTGGAATTCCCCTACTTTAGTTCTGCCAGTCTGGTTGGCTAAATCTAAATCAGGGGTACTTGTGCTGGACCTGGGATAAGGGGTTGGGGGCTTGTAGTGTAAGCCTTAGGGTTTAGTCTCTCAAAAACTGAATTGGGGTAACTGGGAATTAAACTCAGATGAACTGTATGTTAGCTGCATTACTAGCTAGGTTACTTCCCCTGTTACCAAGATCTGTTGTGAAGACTGCCATATTTGCATTAATTGTATTGTTGTTGTAAAAGTACATAGGCATTTATTGTTCAAATATGCCTTTCTAGCGGCAAAAGTAACATCCGGTCTATATGTACATTATACCAGGAAAAGGCCGCTGTATTAATACAGTAAATGTAAATACCTTGGGGAGGTTGGGGGTATAGTTTATGTATAGGATAGGATTTGGATTATTGTGTGATTAGAGGATTTGGGAGCTATGAATATCAAATATTTGGACAGATTTTAACATTCTAGTGAAAATTTTAAAAAAATGAAAAAAAAAAAATCCAAACCTACTTAGTAAATATAAATTTGCAATCTCAGAATTATTCATGATATGTCTTATTAATAATGAAAGCACAAACTTTTACCAAAATCAATAGCATCAAAACGTTCGAACTTTTCAACATTTTATACCACCATTCCCCACGATAAATTAAAGACCAGACTATTTAACTTCGTATAAAGCTGCTTTTTCAATAAAAATGGAACTCGTAAATTAAGTTTGTTCAAAATATTCTGGTTGTATATACAAGTTGATATTAATAGGATGCTTGAGTTTCTAGAAGACAATATCTATGTAGCTTTTAGAGATCGTTTTTCAACAGTCTGTTGGAAATCCCATGGGGTCTAATTGAACCTCGTTATTAGTAGACCTATTTTGTTTTTAATTGAAGCAGAATTTATCAAAGAATCTGACACATCTGTTTTATACTTAGATATGATTCTAGAGAAAAACATTAATGGCAACCTAACAGCAAAACTGTATGATAACCGTGATGACGTCAACTTTTATATCCTCAACTTCAATTATCTATGTAGCAATATACCATTATCATCTGCATATTGAGTTTATTCCTCCCAGTTGATTCAATAAGAAAGAGCATGTCCGGCGTACAAACAATTTCTAAAACGAGGCAAGCTATTGAAAAATAAGTAGACGATACAATAAATGATATCAACAGTTCAGTTTAAAGTCAATACTTCATAAATTCTATGGTCGATACAATAACATTATTAGCAAATACATATATGCTAAAGTCGAATATTCACTGACGTTTTTCATACAAAGGAACACCTCTTTATAAATAGAACTTGGACCTAAAGGGCCAAGATTGGTTTTAGTCTTTACAAAAAGCTTGTCGATTTCCGTTACAGTCAATGACTTAAGGCTACATACATGTACTTATTCGTTTCGAGATAAGAAGAACTTTTCCAAATACGTTGAATTTGAAGCATGTCAACGCATTTGGAAATGTTATTTGATTTTTTCTTTACTTTTCATACTTAAATAATGTTATTGTCTATAGTCATATCTTTTTCCTGATGTGAGTTTATTCTATAACACATCTCCGTAGATATTATAAAAACATGCCATTAATGTATACAAATTATATAAATGAAATCCAAGGGAGTGCAGAGGTTGATATGTAATCCTACTGTTTGGAAAATTGAGATCTGAATTTAGAACAATGACAAAATTTCATGTATGTATTTCTAAATACATTAAGCTCAGATAATACAAGCAGTGCGTATACTTCCAGTGCAATAACTCAGGCAAGTACTAGGAGTACAGACGGAATGAAATCAGTGTTATATACTGATTTCCTTTAATTCTTATGAATATATATTCAATTATTATACATCTATTAAGAATACTCAAATTTGATTGGCTTGTTAGAAGGATTTTGAACTCAATAATGACTCCAGAAAGTACCGTTTACAGCAATAATAACCTAGGAATCATTGCACGTGGGGTATAATGACCGGTCATTATAAATAATGACCGCTAAATGGTCTCCCGCGTGGCGCAGTGGTTAGAGCGTCTGCTCTAGAGTCGCAAAGTAAGGAGTTGATACTTACGTCGCGGGTTCGAATCCCACTGTGGGACGTGGAGACCGGTCCTTCGGATGCGACCGTATAAACCGAGGTCCCGTGTCGCAGTAGGTGCTGGCACGAAAAAGATCCATCACTGCTCAATGGCCGTAAGTGGGAAGTATAGGACACAATTTGCAGCTCTCCAGCGGCAAGTGGTGGCGTCTCCATATGAGTGAAAAATTCTCGAGAGGGACGTTAAACAACATACAAACAAACAAACCCGCTAAAAATGATCTATTTATCTAGTAAATTCAACTCAAATTAAAAATTTATGCATTCAGTAATGATTGTTCATTACAAAAATACCGATATAAAAATATGCATAGTCTTTTTAATATACGGAATACGATTGGCCTTTATCGTTTTTTTTATCGTTTTCATTGAAACTTTCTTTACAATGTCAAATTCAACGGATGCAGACTCGGCTCTTTTATACAGTAAAAATCTGCTCCAGATTGTCATTGTACTCGGGGTAAGGTATTTAAGAATTTATAAAAATGCATGTTATTGACAATCACTGAGTGTTTTAATAAGTCGGCAGTGCAAAAACTTACAAAACTTGCAGACGAAAAGTAAACAACTTCACTAGCGAATTCCGATCCCGATGGAACACTGTTAATAACTGTTCGTAGGTCTAATACACAATTGATTATTTTAGTAATTAAGCATAATTAAGCATACAAAAATTGTCTTTACTGATATCGGTATAATAAAACAATTGATTACCCCTCATGGGGTAAACATGGTGAAATAAGGATCCTCGACCTGGCCCACTCGCCTCGGTCAGGTCAGGTCACCTCGTGGGCCAGGTCTCGGGTCCTTATTTCACCATGTTGACCTCATAAGGGGTAATTGATTGTATATTATGGATAGAAATCAATCGCAGCTCATTGCAAGGAAGAATACATGTAATGCGTAATACAGAGGGAATTATAAATATTCTTTTCCTCGAAGAAAGTGAGGCTTGTATCTGCTTGACTGTGTTCAAGTTACAATGGAATTTACGATTTGCTTTGTCTTTAGTGTCTTTGATATTAACAATCAACACGCCTAAAAAACAGATAATTAAAAAAAAAATAATACACAAGACCCTATAAAAAATCTAAATAGTTTATATAGGCAAAAATTTAAAACTAAGGGTGGCACCAGGTGGATTCGAACTACGACTCTAAAAATGTATCCGCGGTGTTTATACTCAGCTGTTATACCAATTGAGCTATTTTGGCAGAATATAGCTGATATAATTGTTAATTAGGTTAAAAAAAAGCTTTCCTTATTTTTGTAGGTTTTTTTTTGTGAATTTCTGCTCTAGGGTATTGGTGCCCCTTATGATATATGATTTATTCTTTACAACATAACATATCAAAATATAACAAATTTACTAAGGAGCAGGCCTGGCCTGAAGGATTTCCAGGTCAAAATTCATGCAAAAAAAAAAAAAAAAAAAAATGGTGCTTAAACTGACATAATGCTATTTTTGCCAACTTTAGAGGTTAATTTTTAAGTTGTACATAGTATATATATATATATATATATATATATATATATATATATATATATATATATATATATATATATATATATATATATATATATATATATATATATATATATATATATACGGTAGAAAACTAATAAAAATTGATTTTCAATGTTATTGTTTTCCGGGAAATTGTTCTCTCCTATAGATTAATTCCTTTGATATTGTGCATACATCCTTGATAGGCCAGTATTTTCACATTGAATTGTCTAGGATTTTTTTCCGTTGATTAGTCCTATCAATTAGGGAACATTCTCGGGTATTATAGATTCAAGTATGTTCAAATCATTACCCCGGGGTTACTGTTGGGCCATTTCAGGCGTTAAAATCTTCTGAAGAACACAAAGGGATGATTAGTCATACTAAGTTTTACACAGGTGTATGCCGTGTTAAACGCTGCATTATTATACTTTTTGTTATTCCTATACGAAAAAGTTGTTAATTGTATTCTAATACATATCATTCTTATTCGATAAAATGATCCATTGTAACAACTCCGCTCATTGGAATATGAAAACGAAAGTAGTTCGGCTCCACATGGAGGTTCGCACATGCACGGCAATCGTCTGATTGAAAGAGCTATTGAGCCACAGGTAAATATTTTTTACAAGAAAGGTCAGCTATCTCGACACGTCTTCCTTTCCGGTCGTCCAGCAATTTTTTAACTTTCCTGGGATTCCCACCAAGACTTACTTTAGAATTAAGTTTACAACCACTTCTATTTTTTTTTGGTCATAAAATTACCTAAAATGAATAAAAATAGCAATGGGATGATAAAATCGACGAATAAGAATAACAACATTATCAAATAGGAATCTACGTATTCGAATCGGAATGATATGTTCTCGAATAAAAATGAAACCTTTTCGAAAAGGAATACATGTACCAAGTTTACTGCTTATGCATCACATTATTATCGAATAAGAATGACAAAATTATCGAACAGGAATGACAAAATTTTCGAAAAGTTTACTAATATGAATGACATGTTTTCGAATATGAATGATATATTTGGGAATAGGAGTGATATTTCTTCCAAAAGGGTCGCCAGCGTGGCGAAGTGGTAAAGCGTCTGCTCTAGAGTTGCGATGTAAGAATTAATCCTAACGTTGCGGGTTCGGATCCCACTGTGGGACGTGGAGACCGGTCCTTCAGATGAGACTGTATAAAGCGAGGCCCCGTGTCACATTAGATGCTGGCACGAAAAAGATCCCTCACTGCTCAATGGCCCTGAGTGCCGAGAATAGGTCAAAATGTGCAGCTCTCCATCGGCATGTAGTGGCGTCTCCATATGAGTAAAAAATTCTCCAGAGGGACGTTAAACAACAAACACACAAATCTTCCAAAAGGAATAACAATTAATCGAATAGAAATAACAAATCATCGAATAGGATTTTTTTTTTCGAATAGGAATAACAATTTATAATTACCGAATATGAATCACATTTGATTAAATCGGAATATGATTTAGAATAAGAATAATAAATTCTTTGAATAAGAATAACAAAAAGAGTAATAATGCAACGTTTTACACGCCAAATAAGAACATAAGGGGAAAATCTTACAAATCATCAAATGAAAAACACAAAGCCATGATTAGTTATATTAATTAAGAAGAATCTCAGGTAGTGTTAATTCAAGTTTGTTCAAATCGAGACCCCCTAGAGAAGGGGGGGGGGGTAGGCAATCCAGTTTTACATAGAAATTATTAAAAAAAAAACTTTTAAAATCTTAATCAAAGAACAATTAAGTTTAGTCATGTTAATATATTTAAGTATCCTCAAGTAGTGTACACTTTTTGACCCATGGGGATAGGACGGGATCATTAAGCAATAAAATTTTACATAAGCATAAATAGGGAAAACTTTAAAAAAAATTCTGATGAAAAACACCAAAACCATGATAAGCCTTACTAATATAGAGAAGCATTAAAAGTTAGTGTAGATTCAAGTTTGTTCAAACCATGCACATGACCTGCGGGGATAGGGCGGGGTCACATTAGGTAATCAACTTACGTGGAATTGATTGATTGATTGTATTTTTTACGTCCCATTCGAGAATTTTTCAATCATATAAAGACGTTACCATAAACCGATGAAGGGCTTCAAATTTAGACCTTTACTCGGCACTCAGGACCATTAAGCAGTGAGGGATCTTTATCGTGACAACGCCCGCCGTGACACGGGGCCTCGGTTTTAAATGTCTCATCCGAAGGAACCGCTACTTTCACTTCAAGGTGCCGAGCGCTTGGCGAAGGAACAGTTGCTACTTATTTTATCGACTTAATCGCAGCCGGGGATCGATTCCTCGAACTTCCGTTCAGGGTTGAGTCTTGAAGTTAGAATTGTGGGAAATTAGAGATTTAAATCTTAAACAGTTCATGTATACAGGAAAAATAATCTTCTCCGGAACAGCAGGGCAATGTTAATTCTTAATTGAAACAACCTAATGTTATGGTGATTAACTTTGAATAAATCAAACATTTAGCTCCGTTAAGGATCGAATTTAGTCCACAGTATGGCGTCGATTTTTTTTTTTTTATTAAAAAAAGGCAAATTTCAAAAAAAATTGATGAAGAGCAACAGTGCAAAAGTTACTCAGGTGAGCAGTCAATGGGTCTCATTAAAAATTCCATTCACTGATATATACTGAATCCGATCTTCCATGTAAAAGTATAATCTTTTACTTCAGCAGGCTGGGATATCAACTTTAAATTTTCAAGTTACAGTAATGATTATGCCTTTACAAACAAGTCTGGAAATACCAAGCCTTAAAACTGTTTTTTAACAATGATTGTTGTTACAAATAAATAAAGACACGTATTTTTTTAGTGACTAATCATCCTCGCTGAAAATTTAAATTCGATAAAACTTCTAGTTAATTTATATGGTATTAAAATTAATGTTACATTTTTCCATGTAATTTTAAGATTGCTATGTGGGATTTTTTTACTCAGTGTCCCGATATCTAAAACATAGTTTTGATTAGGTGGGTTATGAAGGGTCTTGAATAAAAAATCAACTATAAAAACGATAAATTAGAACTCTTTAACTATTTCTGCTAATACAATAGCAGAAAGGAATATACACCACTGTTTCCCAATAGGAGAAATACATAAATATTCAGTTTTCAAATACTTATCTTGGTCTAAGGCTTTGAATACTTGAATTCATTTAAAAATTATATATACATGTACAATACAGACTGGAATTTTTTTTATTCCATATCAAATAGTAGATCAGTCTAACTGCACAAATGGACCCTTAATTGTAATGATATGTATCCTTAATTAAATCACTGTGCATTTGAATTACCATATTTATATTGGATTCCGAAACTTCATAAAAATCCTTACAAACAAAGATACATAGCGGGTTCCAGTAAACGTTCAACCAAGCCTCTTTCTTACTCCTCACTAAGATATTAACAGTGGTGAAGGAGAAACTTCAAGAGTACTGTGCAACAATATATTCGAGAAGTGGTGTAAATCAGATGTGAATACTTAAAAATTCCAAGGAACTTTTGGAAAATTTGAAATCACAAGATTTTACCAAAATCAACAGCTTAAAAACTTACAACTTTTCTACTTTATACACAACCATTCCCCACGATAAATTAAAGTCCAGGCTTTTTGATATAATTGACAGCTGCTTTTTCAATAAAATTGGAACTCGTAAATATACTTACCTTGTCATTGGTCATTTGCAAAAATTAATTTGGTAAAAAACATTCTGATTGTACACACAAGTACTCTGAAGTTGACATGCTTGAGTTTCTGATTGACAATATCTATGTGGTTTTTGGAGACCAGGTCTTCCAACAATCTATTGCAATTCCCATGGGTACCAATTGCGCCCCGTTATTAGCAGACCTTTTTTTGTATTCATATGAAGCAGAATTTGTCCAAAATCTTGAAAAGAAGAAAACACTTGTTGTGACCTTCAACTCGACATTTAAATATATCGACGATGTATTGTCAATTAACAATGGCTATTTCCATTCTTATGTCGATACGATATATCCTGGTAAGCTCGAGATAAAAGATACCACAGAGTCTAACACATCTGTTTCATATTTGGATATTTTACTTGAAAAAGACGCGTACGTTAATGGTAATCTAACAACCAAGCTTTATGATAAACGTGATGACTTTAACTTTTCAATCATCAACTTCCCTTACTTATTCAGCAATATACCTTCATCACCTGCATACGGGGTATATATCTCTCAGTTGATTCGATACGCAAGAGCATGCTCTACGTATGTACAATTTCTAAAACGAGGTAAATTATTGACAAAGAAGTTGATGAAACAAGAATATCAGCTGTCTCGTTTAAAGTCATCATTTCGTAAGTTCTATGGTCGATACAATGACCTTGTCAGCAAATACAATTTTTCATTGAGTCAAATGCTGACTGAATTTTTTCATACTAAATGTTAGGCCATTATTTACACTCTGAATTGTCTTGTCTACGGATTTTTCCGTTATTTCCCGATCATGACAAGGAGCACACGGCTGGTGTGACCGGTGGGCAGGGGATGCTCACTCCTGCATGGCACCTGATCCCACCTCTGATGTTTAGAGGTTCGTGTTTGCTCTGCTCCTATTTTGTATTGTTTAATGGACTTTTGAGCTTGAATACTGTTCGTTATCTCCATATATTTCATCGACCTACTAATTTAGCAATTCAGCGATAAGACCATATAATATTCTATATATGTATCTATTGTTTTGTTTAATGAGGAAAATAAGATTTTATATATATTTTTCAAAACGTTTCCCAAAATTTATTTTATTTTGTTTTGATATATATAGCATTTTTTCTTTCATTATTATTTAAGCAAATAACCCATTTGTTATAAATACATGTATATTCAGTGATTTCTTGATAATAAAAAGTTAATTAAGGGGAGTAATCAAATATTGAATCCGCCTTTTAACTGATTGGTTAGTTTGGATCTTGAATCTCGAAACTCGAATTTCGAATCTCGTATTTCGAAACTCGAATCTCGAATGAGCCTTCTGGGCTTTCGTAGAGTGTATATCAACATTTTTTTTCCATGGAGACACATAATGCACTTTAAAAAAATATGCATAAAACAAAAAATCTTGACTTAGATTTTAGTAATAGACAGCATTATTTTGTTTTTCTTTTTCGAAAAACTGATGAATTGATCAACCCTCATTAAGAACAAGGAGAGGACACTCAGGTAGAAGGTCCCACAGCCCAACTCTATATCTTTCCTACCCAAATATATGTAAATAACATAACTGGTATGACATTGATATACTTTCTCTCATAAGCCTTCTAGTTATATATGTGGTGGCCGCCAGAAAATTATATATGTCAGCCGCCAGATAAGTTTCTGCCTCCCGCCAGTTATTTACGCAGGTGAGTTAAGGCTAAGTTTACGCATTTCCATGTAAATAAACTAATTAAAATGCCTAAGGACTATATCTATTATACAGAGAAAGTTAAAACTTATTGTCTAATACATACTTGGTACCCATGACATTGTTCTTTACTACACAAGATTATAATGGACATCAACAAAATTGCTTCGGCGCAAGGGCATGCTCTATATTATTTAACCGAATCAAGGTGTATTAAGAAGCAATATATTCCAAAGTTTGCTGGTATTGCTGCACAAATATTAACAGCTCAGTTGTATAATTTCTATTCGTAAAGATTTTAGTTGAAGAAGGGTAAAAATGTACCGTCCGGTATAAGTTTCTTCAAATTCCGATCAAATGAGAAAATGCCTAGGATTTGTGCAGCAGTTTTATTAATCTATAGAATATTCTTCCTAGTATTATACAAATTTTATATAAAAATAAATAGGGTAATTCCTTGCACCGAAGCTGTTTTGTTGATGTGATTTATTACCTCAGTAGGTTAGATCAGTGACGTCATAATATGACGTCATAATGTGTACTGGCTATAACATATAGGTACTAAGTATGCATAAGAAAATAAATCAAAACTTTCTCTGAATAATAAATATACCTCTTATACGTTTTTATTAGCTCATTTGCATAGAAACGCCTATACCTAGCCTTAACTCACATGCGTATGTGGTGGCCACAGGTAAGACATTTGGCAGTCGCCAGATATATTTATGTGGCAGACACCAGATAAAATATTTTTCTTACCTTGCACCTACCAGCTTCCGTAGCAATAGGAGCCTATAATTTTTTTTTAAATTTATGTATGGTAGCTGCATTTATTTTTTAATCATAAAAATTCTTTTTTATTTCAAAACATTTTTTTAAATCAATTTGATGATATTAAGGTATATTTTTTATAAAACATGTAGTTGTATAACCACATTGATGAAAATATATTGCATATACATGTATTTATGAACGTTTTGACATTTACCTATCTCATGTCTACATATCTTTTCGTTTACATTTCTCGTATGAGGAAGTGTTATATATTGATTATAAAGTTTATATATAAACTGTCAATTAATTATGATAAAAAAACTTTCTGTATATGTTTACAATTTTTAAAATTGAATTCGTCCTCATTTAAGGAAAAGTAACATTTTACACACTAGAAAAAATAGCATCTTAAAAAAACAGTCGTATAAAATTCTGTAAAGGAAAAATATTTAAATTTGTTAATTTAGGTCTTTCTTCATAAATATCATATTTCATTTACGATTTTTGACGGTTAAAAAAAATCCATTTTCTCCCTATAAAATGTCTACTCCAAAAATATACGAATGGGGGTATACTTAAATTTTCAATTATCACGTGACCAAAAATGTGCAACATAAATTACATGTAAATTCATATTTTAGGCAGATAAGGATTTTTTTTTTTGTTTTTTGTTTTGTAGCCAAGTGATAAGACTTGTGTGAGTTCACTACTTTTATTGTAAACC
The DNA here is from genome assembly GCF_033153115.1 of Saccostrea echinata. Taxonomy (NCBI): domain Eukaryota; kingdom Metazoa; phylum Mollusca; class Bivalvia; order Ostreida; family Ostreidae; genus Saccostrea; species Saccostrea echinata. The sequence continues at coordinate 20,517,080 of NW_026889751.1, read as the reverse complement.
AAAGGCAGCAGTGATCTAAAAAGAACAAATTACAAATAGTAAACAACAATTGCAAAGTATGTACAAAGTGTTTATCGAATGATGGTTCATGATGTTAACCTAGTAGTTCAATTATAAAACATTTGTGCACAACTCTTGAGCAAACTATTCAACACTGATCATCATCATATGCAAACATATACAGTGAGATCTACACTAAATATAACACATGGTACAATTATGTACTCATACTAATATGTTCAAACTGGTCAACTTAATATGACACAGATACTCAGATACTGACTTTTTCAATATACAACTGCCCTAAGACCTAACTTGACTGTTTCAAGTAATGATATACATAGTCGCTAACAATAAGCAGACCTCTACATGCATTCAGTCAAGAAAAGTAAAAGACTTATACATCAATCATATTCACCACCAAACTGATCGATATATCATATCAGGGTCACAAGTCAACGGTATTCCCTTATTATCATTATCAGAGATGACATTAAAAATGTAAGGAAATCATGAACATTTACTACATCATGATATCTTATTCATACAATCTATTCTACATGTTCAATTAACCTTGAATCACTATTTTATGCATACAAATGAAAAGTCACAGAAAACATTGAATACTGGAACTAACATTTTCTAACTTTTTGTACAAGAAAATCAGCAAAATGTTATTTTGGGAAACACAATACGGTTAAAATAAGAAAGATGAAAAAATATGGCAAAAATGAGTTTTATAGTTACTTACTAATGCTGATTGGGGAAAATGTTTTTATGCTGAAAGTTTAGATAAATCATGGTATTTTTAAGGACACTTCTATGAGTATTTTAGATAGTGTAGCCCCAATACAGGAAATTAGGCTGAAACAAAGAACAGAACCATGGATCACCTCTAAATCTTAGAAAATATTCATTTGAGAGATCAGTATTTAATTGAATTTAGAGAATCGGGAAAAGACTCTGATTATAAACTATTCTAATTAGACATTTGGTTCAACGTCAAATAATAAGGCAAAATCAGATTATTTTAATGAAAAAATAGAAGAAAACAAAGGAAATCCAAAGAAACTTTGGTCATTTTTAAAAGACTTAGGTTATCAAAATAAAACAAAAGCAGACGGAAATACTATTTTACTTATAGATGAAGAAAATTGCTTTGACAATAACAAAATTGCAGACAATTTTAACTTTTTTTTCACTACTATTGCTTCTAAACTTGTTGATAAATTACCATAACCAAAGGGAGTATATAAAGCAACATCACGTTTTTTTCAAACAGTTTTATGATGTCACAAGGAAAACCAGTGATCCTTTTATACTATACTGAAACATGTGTCAGAAGATTTTATCTATAAAGAATTATGTAACCTTATCACTAGCAAGAGTGCTGATCTTGATGGTATACCTGCAAAATTTTTGAAAGATGAAGCACCTATTATCAAACTTTCTGATAAATATGTCTATTTCAGAAGGTATTGTTCCAGATGATCTTAGGATTGCAAGAGTTAAACCTCTTTTTAAGAAAGTTGAAAAATTAAGTCCAGAAAATTATAGACCAGTTAGTATACTTTGCATTGTTTCCAAAATTCTTGAAAAAGCTGTATATACAAGCTGGAACATTATCTGACTGAAAACAATATTTTATATGAATTACAATCTGGTTTCAGGAGCTCATTTTCCACAGAAAGCTGTCTTATACTTTTAACAGATTACATAAAAGGTAAAACAGCAAAAGTTTTTTTTTTTTTTACAGGAATGGTATTACTTGATATCTAAAAAGCATTTGATACAGTTGACCATCAAATATTATGTGAGAAACTTAGTGCTATTGGTGTCAAATCAATTGAATGGTTTAAATCATATTTGTCTAACAGGAAACAAATTGTAAATGTTAATATTACAAATTCTACAGTGTGTGATGTTTCATGTGGAGTACCCCAAGGAAGTTTGCTTGGGCCTCTTTTATTTTTAATGTATGTCAATGACTTAGAGACATGTATAGATCAAGAATGCAAAGTATTACTACATTGTATATTCTGATGATACTGCTATTCTTTTTCCCCACAAAGATCCAGATGTTATATCTAAAAAAAAACTTTCCTGTATGTTAGAACACTGTCAAGATTGGTTGATTGATAATAAATTGTCTCTCCATTTAGGTAACACTGATAGTATATTGTTTGGTCTTCGACGTAAAGTTGATAAACATGATCTAGAATCTTTTTTCATTATATTGTAATGGAGTCAGAATTGAATTGTATCTAGGTGTATTTTTAGACAACCTACTCTCTGGTGAAAAAATTGTTGAAAATATTATCAGCAAGACAAATTAGCGACTAAAATTTCTTTTTAGATAAGACTGTTTATCTTTTTTGTCAAGAAAATATTTGTGCATTAAGCCAGTGTCATTTTGACTATGCTTGTTCTTGTTGGTTTGAGGGTTTGACAAAAAATATGAAAAATACACTACAGGTTGCTCAAAACAAAGTAATCAGGTTTATACTCAATATTCATCAGAGGAAGAGAATAACTTTTGAAGAATTTGAAAAAGTTGGCTACTTGAATGTTTGTAATAGAGTTTCTCAACTTCGTCTTAACCACCATGTTTTCAATATTTTCCATGATAAATGTCCTAATTATTTATCTGAACATTTTACACAAAATTCTACAAGAACAACTAGAACAACTAGGTCCAGTAAGTCGAATTTTTTTTGTCCCCAGAATTGTAAAAACAGAGGCAGAAACTTTCTATTATAATGGTATCACGGAGTGGAATTCACTTCCAGATAAGATAAAATCCATAAAAAAAAACGTATGTTAATAAAAGAAGTAAAAAAAAAAACCCACCTTTTATTCAAAATGAGATCAATGTCTGAAAATGAGTTTTTATATTTTGTCTTATTTATTTATGTTTTATTTACTTTATTTATATTAAAAAATTAGTGCTAAAGCTAGCTATTATAATCTATCATGAACAAATGACATCTTTCACTCACTCTCTCCCTACATATATAATTGATAACACTTTAACAACTATTGATAACACTTTAAGTTGTGAATTTAAATGTATTGAAAGACTATTTGATGCTTGTGCTGATAAATTTATCAGTAAAATATGAATGTTCGCCACTGAGAAGATCATGCAACGAACCCAGATTAAAATATACGACAGCTAACAAAACAAGGTGAAACACTGATGCCCCCCTACCGCAACTTATAGCGAAGGTTAAACTTTCTTTTCAGAAATGCAAATCAAATATGTCTTGCACCGAGGAATATACCTGTGAATTATGAAGGCCTTAGCAGCAACCATTGAAAAGATATGGAAAAGATTAAAGATTTTCAAAAGTAAATCAAACATCAAGGTCATGGTAAAAATTAAGAGTGCCCAAGGAAAGGTCTTCTCACAAGAAATACACATGTGAAATATGAAAGCCCTAGCACCAACCGTTTAAAAGATATGGCCAGGGTTAAAGTTTTTTAAAAGTAGTCAAGCTCCAAATTCACGGTCAAAAGGTCAAAGTTGTGTGTATCCTAAGTAAGGTTTTGTCACAAGGATTACATATGTGAAGTATGAAAGCCCTAAAACCAACTGTTCAAAAGAAGTGGCCAAGGTTAAAGTTTTCCAAACTAGGACAAACTCCAAGGTCAAGATCAATGGGCTATAACTGTTGGTTTCTAAAGGACGAGCTTGTCACAAGGATAACACATGTGAAGAATGAAAGCCCTAGCACCAACTGTTCAAAAGTTATGGCCAAGGTTAAAGTTTTCCAAAAGTAGGTCAAACTCAAAGGTCAAGGTCAAGGGAACAAAGTTGTTGGTATCTAAAGAAAGGTCTTGTCAGAAGGATTACATATGTGAAGAATATCACCAACCGTTCAAAAGATATGGCCAATGTTAAAGTTTTTCATAAGTACGTCAAACTCGTAGGTCAAGGTCAAAGCGTCAAAGTTGTTGGTGTCCAAAGAAAGGTCTTGTCACAAGAATTACACATATGAAGTATGAAAGCCCTAGCTCCAACCGTTAAAAATTATAACAATGGTTAAAGTTTGGAAAAAGTTTGTAAAACTGGGTCAAACTCCAAGGTGAAAAGGTCAAATATGATGGTATCCAAAGAAAGTCTTGTCACAAGAAATATGAAACCCATAGCTCCAACTAATCAAAAGTTATGAGCAATGTTAAAGTTTTTGCGGACAAACAGACAGACAGACAGACAGACATGGGCAAAAACTATATACCCCCGAATCTTCGATACGGGGGCATAAAAAAACAAAAAGCAAATACAAAAACTGGGGAGGGTTGACATATTTATAGTAGCTGCAGGATTTTGAAAAAAATGTTTTTTTCTGCTATATAACTATAATTAACCTGTAAGTAGAAAATATCAATATATTAATGAAATTGTTCCGTCACCAGTGGTAAACATTAAATTCACAGCGCTTGTTGGTTTTTTTTCATTTAGTATCACTATATTTTAGAATTATTGGACTTTTGACATGTATCTGATTTTCTTCACTTTACAACTGCTCCATTCAGCTACAAAGAGATTGTCTCTAATGTCTATACATAAACCATATGGCTGGTCTAGATCATAGCTATCAATGCAACGGAGAAACTGTCCTTCCTGGTCTAGGATATGGATACAGTTGTTGACACTATCTGATGTCAGGATCTGACTTTGGCTATCTGTTGTAATGCCATATGGATGGAATGATTCCTTGTTAGCAGAGGAATGGCCTGTATATTTGAATCTTAGTTTTCCTGCCTGATTAACCACAACGACTGCACTTGCTTCATTATCAGCCACACAGATATCCATGTTCCTATTTTCACTGATGTATTTATAGTACCCAGATGAATATAGAGGTTTATCTTCACTATCAAACTGGATTGTTTGTTTCTCGATGGAACCAGAGTAACGAACAATTTTTGATTGTTCTCCATCATCACTATTCATGGTAACCAGGAGGTCACCAGAGGAAGTAATACAGACAAAGTAAGGTTTCCACCCCTGTACTCTGATCACTTCCTGTATCTGATCATTCTTCACCACGTTTACAGTTCTTGTATCAGGACCAGTATCAGAATCAGTATAAAATAATTCTCCGCTCTCTGTCACTGCCATGTCATTTGGCCATTTTCCTGACTTGGTTTGGATTGACCTCAGAAGTTTGCCCTGGAGGTTGTAGAGTCTCATGACTTTTTCACACCCACGTGTCCAGATTTCCTCATTACTGAGGCAGCTAACACTGTATAGATAATTATACTCAGTGTCTATGGTTGTAACAGTCTCTGGTTCATCAAGCAGTGGTTTGATTGGAGGAGAGGTTCCAGCTTCTGGTGTCTCCATTGTGTAACCATGTTCTTCTGTTGAAATGGATAATGCTGACAGAAAACCAAACATTTGATGGAGCTTTTCTGTGCTGATCGGATGAGGAGAAAAACTTGGTAATGACACATTAACTTTAGGAGGTAAACTTCTGAATTCAGCATTCCTGGAATTGTATGCAGATGTTAGGGAGAAATCATTGGAGTCCAGTATTTTCTTCAAATCAAAAATACTCTGTTTAACATCAGAAGTAATCTGTTCAATATCTTTTTTCTGTTTGTTCAGAGCAGCTAGATGTTTAGTTTTCATCTCAATAATTTCAGATTTTTGTTTGTTGACAATGATGTTAATTTCTTTGTGCCAGTCTTCGCCTTGTTTGGTGACAGCTGCTGTAAGTTGCTCATAGTGTTTTTCTAAATTTACTTCTTCAGAGTTTAAATCTGATGCAATTTCTTCATATGCGGGATGGATTCTTTTTTCTAGTTCATTCAAATCCCTTTTTAAATCTTCTTTTTTAAATATGAGTTTCTGTACAATATCTGTTATTTCATGTGCGTGATGTTTACCAGAGGAAATGCAGGTAGTACAGACAGGAATGTCACATTTCTCGCAGTAAAGCTCACACTGTTTCTGGGTGTGTTTTGGACATTTTGGGTAGGTAGGAGATGTTCTGTGTTTGTATGGTACAACGTTGTGTTTTTGGGATGAATCAGAGAGATGCTCTCCTACACAGGCCTTACACAGGTTAATCTGACAAAGTTCACAATGACTCTGTAAGGCAGCTGTTTGACACAGGTCACAGAGGAGGATGTCTTGGGCACTGTACTGGGGGTCCATAATAGGTATCTCAGGCACATGAGGATTCTGCTATAAAAGAAATTATGGATCATATAATAATAACTAAATGGAGGTTTCATTTTATTTATTTGGCTTTTGGAACAAGAAGCATCTAAGAAAATTTCTCTTGATGAAACAATAAGCTCAACAAATTGAAGGTGGGTTTCATTTTTTAATTTATTGAAATAAAAAGGTTATTGATATTTGTACTTTTTGTTTATAATAGAGGTATTTTATAAAAGTTAAAAATTATTTTTTAATTTTTTTTTAATTTTAAAAAATGTACAAATTTTCTTGTTGCTTGCACCTACTGTCAAACAACATCAACAAATTACTTTGAATTTTAGTGAATAAAATCTTTTAATCTTATAATGAAACAAAAAGATAATTATGAAAATAGAATATAAACTGGAATACACACATTATGGTGATAATATTTTCACTATTTTCGTGAGCAAGGAATTACTCTGAAAACATTAATCCATCGTAAATCCTGTGGACATATCAATGCATCATTTGGATAAACTCACAGGTAATGCCTCCTCTGCCTCCTGCAGAACCCTAATTGTGATTGTCTCCCCTGCATTGACAAAGTGTGTAACTGCCTCATTATGTGTGACTCGGTCCAAGCTATGACCATTAATCTGAAGCCAAAAAAAAAAAAAAAAAAAAAAAAAAAAAAAAAACCAGACAGAATTTATCGTCAGCAATGTCATACAACAAAATCATTAAACAAAGCAAAATAAGAACATAATGTTATTCCGACTTTCACTTTTCATTTAGACAAAATAAATTCAATCATGTGATGTTGACCCTTTTGCCCCTTCACCCCCCCCCCCCCCAAAAAAAAAAAAACCCCGTCATTTATCAAAAATAAGACTCGGGGAATGCAATCAAAATGTTTGGTTTTGCAATTTGAAAATGCTTGCTTTTAGTTATCAAGAAGCAAGAAATAATCAGAATCCATGACTTGCCACCCTGATCGATTTCCTGATTTTCAGGTTGATTACATCTTAATTAAAACGAACAAAACCCAGCTTTGCTGAAAGATTTTAGTACAATCTATTACATGTAGCTCATCTGAGCTAAATATCAAGCGAGCTTTTCTGATCAAATTTTTTCCGGTATCAGTCTTTTCGTTTGTTTGTAAACTTTAACTGTGATATTCTAATCAGAACACAGAACAGCACGATTTCCAGTGGTTCAATTTATTTTTCCTAAAGAAATGAATATGTTTTTTTTGCCTTTCAGCCAGATAAATATTTAGAACCAATAAAGTGTCAAAAGTAACTATACTTACTTCAAGAATTTTGTCTCCTTCTCTTAAACGACCATCTTGAAACGCGCTACCATCCTCTCTGATTTTGGTCACAAATATTCCTGGATCACCTTCAACCCATGGAATGTCTACACCTCCTCTGATGTTGAAACCAAGACCTGTTATACAATTTCAAATTAAAACAATGCAATAAGACCATGCTTTGCGACACCAATTTGTTTATTACCACCTGAACCTCATGCAATTTTGATGAACTCCTCAAAATATGTCAAAAATCAGTGAAAGTTTTGGTCTTGTCAAATACTGGCACTCATGATCAACAGTCTATGATGGTCTTAGATCACCGAATCAAAAATAAATACTTGATGAACATAATAGAAAGTGACAAATATAGCAATTTTATGCCGACTTATATTCCACAGTTGTCAACTCATCCGAGTTTGTTGGGTTTCAACCCTTAACTTAGTTATATTTGTAAAACAGATACTGGTACATGTATATACTGATGTTTTACAAATGATGCGTATTTTATTATCAATTTTATGAATTTAATGCAAGAAAGAATTTGTTGCTAGTATTTTATGATTTATTTTAAATTTGAATAACTGAAGCTTTGTATTTTTTTTTTGACAATTTTAAAAAGTTCTCTCGTATTCACCAATACTCAAGTCACAGACTCCAAAGATGTTTTTCCAAAAGGTTCCATTGTGTGTCTAACCCATATAAACCATGTGATTTTTTGGCATTAATCAGAGAATTAACATTCTCTGGAATAAATTATGTTAAGTTACTTTTTATAAGTTATGAGGGTTTATGTTTGTCTTTCCCAGCCATTATTCTGTTTCCTTAAGATATTTAAATGACTATTTGAAGAAGCTAAACCAAATTCATACGTAGATACCTCAACTGCAGAATGCAAGCTAGTTTTTGTGATGTTGTCCAGCACAGGCTCTTTAAACCATCACGTGTGTCGGAAGATAATTCTGACCCGACCCGTCGGTTCCTTAAGCTTGAATTTGCAAAAAAGGAATAGATATTGTGAACATTAGTAATATTCTCAATATTAAAAAAGTTTAGTCTTGGATTCTACAATATTTCAAGTTGAAGTCTACACCCTGCATCTCCTACAGAAACAACACAAACTGTTGCGACCAAACTTTTCAATTATAACCAAACCCTACAGAGTCTTGATATTGAACATCAAAAACAAATCCTCTAAAGTGTTCTTACTCTCCTTCGTCTTTCAACTACAGCCCCGCTGGACACGTCATTACTGGTGATGTTAATATAGTTGAAAATGAGGACTCCAAAGCAATCATTATAAAAGGTTCTAAATACAGTGAGACCCGATCTTTCAATTAGCGATAGAACTTTATTTGCATCATGGATTATGTCGAAGATTATGCCAAACGTTGGTCTAAATATGAAAAAGAAGACCCGAACACTTTGTCAGAATTGAATAAGTGTTTTAGAAATATAAATAAGATCAGTATTAGAAAGTCAAAATGCCAACAATCTACCCTTCCATTATTACTAAACCGGATGTGAATAAAGAGTTAGAGCGACTACACATAAAATATGTTATGGTTGCAGCAGACAAGACTTTTTGTAACAATTTCTTCTTTGTTTGTAAGGATCATTATTAGAATTGTATTTTGGAAGAAATGGTTTTATTTCTACGTATGGAAATCCTACATGTACTCACAGTTAACTTTCCAAGGAAAAAAATCTTCAAAACCATATTTCAGTGTTTAATACTTTTAATATACCTGTCAACCAAGGTGAGTGCGATATACCCTACCTGTACTGGATTCCTAAACTTCATAAAAATCCTTACAAACAAAGAAAAAAAAACATATCGCTGGGTCCAGCAAATGCCTACCAAGCCCTTATCTTTACTCTTACAAAAATATTAACTGCTTTAAATGAGAAACTGTGCTACAGCTTATTCTAGAAGTGGTGTAAATCAGATTGTTGTGGATCCTCAAAAACTCGAGAGAACATTTAGGAACTTTGAAATCACCAAATTTTTCAAAACTCTGTAACATCAAAACTAACGATTTTCTACACTTTATACAACATTTCCTCACGATAAATTAAAATCTCAACTTTTTGATATCATAAGCAACTGCTTCTTAAATAAAACGAAACTCGGAAATTTTCACATCTTGTGATTGGTCACCAGCAAAATGACTTTGTCAAAAACAACTCTGATTGTACACAAAAGTACTCTGAAGTTGATTATAAAAGGATGCTGGCGTTCCTCATTGACAATCTTTATGTAGTCTTCAGAGACAAAGTTTCCCAACAAACTTTTGGAATTTCGATGGACACTAATTGTTCTTCCTTTATTAGCTGACCTGTTTTTAAATTCCTATGAAGCAGAATTTATTCAAAAACTTCTACACGAGAAGAGGAAAACACTAGCTGTGGCCTTCAATTCGACATTCACATATATCGAGGATGCTTTATCAATTTACAATATTATTTTCATTCGAATGTCGACTCGATATTTCCCAGTGAACTTGAAATAAAAGTCACCACAGAGTTTGCCACATCTATTTCATATCTGGATATTTTACTGACTATAGACGATAAAAGCCAATTGACAACTAAACTGTATGACAAACGAGATGACTTTAGCTTTCGCTTTTAACTGTCCTTATTTTTGAAGTAATATTCCACTATCACCTGCTTATGATGTTTGTCTCCAAACTTATTCGTTACTCAAGAGCTTGCTCTGAGTACGATCAATTTTTTAAAGCGAGGTAGGCTACTCACTGAAAAGTTGATGATCCAGGGATATCAAAAGCCTCGTTTAAAGTCAGCATTTTAAAAAATTTTTGGTCGTTGACCTTGTTATCAAATATAACAAATCATTGGGTCATATTCTGGCCGCCTTGTTTCATATCAATTGTTGCGCCTTTGTTCATGTACTGAAGTGACTACGGATAGTGAACGTTCCTTCTACCTAATCAATGCATAGGGCTCACGGCGGGCGTGTGTGACCTGTCATAGAGGATGCTCATCCCTCCTCCAAAATATATTTTAAATCATTCATTTTTGTCCCCTGCTTTCACTGAAAGTGGGGAATATAAATTTGGGTCAACCTGTCCTTCCGTCCGTCCGGACAGACGGACGACAAACAACAGATGATCCAAAATCTCACATGAGCTCTCAGCTCAGATGAACTAAAAATGGTGGGGAGAGGGGCAGGCCCCAGAATCACCTCCTGCCCATCACACCAACCCCTTACCCAAGATTCTATGTACCTTAATTTTATGTTCGTACAGTTAAAGTGGAAGTCAAGTGCAAATGAAATACATTTCCAAAACTTTTTGTATTAATTATTAATATATTGTATTAATTTTTATTTAAAACTCAGATGAAAGTTTTTACGGATTATGGATGAACTAAAAAGACCAGTAAAACGTGATTCTTTATTCAGTGTAAAACTGTTGTCTCTTAATGTGACCAAGGAAATTTTGTGTAAAAATGTATGTGATAATCCGGGACAAATCGTAGATAGTGATAAAATTTTAAGTGACTCCGGCCAGTTACAACTTACGGGTGCCAAAGCAAAAAATTGATTAAATAATTGAGAAATAATTTTTTTGTAAATATTATGTTATTGTATGTAAGATGCTGTTTTATGCATTTAGTTAGGGAAGGGTTGATCATTGCGTTACTTAATAAAATGAAAAGGCTACGACGTAAAAAGATGGGAACCTCGTGAAAACATACCAAATATAACTCTAAGACAATTTCATTCCCCGCGTACTATGAACAATCGACGCAGGAAACGCAGACTCAGATCATAAATGAAAATCAAATATAAGCATATACTTATTAAATTTAGTTTTCCTTTAGGTCCAGTGTTTGGTAAGAGTTGCGGTGACCACCCACTTTATCATTCACTTTGATCTTGTAAGAGACTGGTCATCTTTTACACGTCATTACAAATTCTGTTTTTTTGTTACTGGATAACCATGTTGATTTTCATTTAAGTTCCTGTGTTAAAATATAATTAGTAAATAAATATTTTACGATAAATACAAAAGTTGACTATATAAGTATTAGTAAAGAAATGTCCTTGTTCTGTCCTTTCTATTACATGTATTTATAATAAAATTTTACATTATCTCTTGCGCATTAACTAAAATAATTCCTTTGTAAACCAAAAAAAAATGTCAATACTTGAGACAATTCATCAGTTGGTACTTTTGCAGTTGGTTGGATTGTGTAGTTCAATTTTGACAGGTGGTTTTGTTTTCTTGGAATATATTAGTTTATTCTCAAGAGCATTTAATTACTTATTAAAACATCAAATGTGTAGTATAGGTCTGGACCCAAATTTATTACTGTATAAGCTGTATTTTAATATGCTGCATATGTTTCATAAGTATTCATAAATTTGATCTTATAACACCAACGAGATCTATCTTTAAAAATGAGGACTTTACTGAGAAATGTTTTACAGCCATATATATCATAACATAACATTTCCTACATCTTTAATAAGTCTGTTTACATATGGTTTTTACTTTTGACAGTGTTGCACAAAATTTGGCATTTTAACCCTTTGTGTGCTGACTTGTTTTAAGTGAGCGGTAAGCTCAGTACTGAGTTGTTTTAGAAAATTGTCAAAATTGTCACAATGGCATACTTAAATGCAAATATCTTAAAATTTTGACAACCAATTTACATTAAATTTGGCATGTATATAGCAAATATTGTGTTGTTTGAATTTATAATTTTAAAAAAAATCTTTTATTTAATGTTGCCATGGAAACAAAATTTTCAAAAAAATATACAAACAAGAGGCCCATGGGCCACATCGCTCAACTGAGCACATTGGCTAGGAAAAAAAGCAAAAATCAGTTAAGTATTGAAAAGTTTACGGGGAGGGGGATGTTGAATTTTAAACTAACTGATGATGCTTTCATATTAATATAACAAATGGCTTTGCTGTTCTTGAGCAGAAGATTTTTTCCCATATATTCATTTGTAAAAATTTGATCCCCCATTGTGGCCCCACCCTACCTCGGGGGCCCTCATTTAAAAAAGGAGATTGGTGAACATGACGAGCGATAAGCCTATAGTGTGACAAACATGAAGATGAAAAATTAGATTTCAATTATATCAAAATTTTCCTTGATATTTCGTCTAACATTAAATTATACTTTATGTAAAATCTCTGTAATTTGCAAAAATCCCTCAAAGATTGAAATTATTTGCCTGTGAAATATTAGACACACACTAAAACGGGCAAAAAGAGTTATTTTCTCATACTATAATACTATTTTTCGATAGGAGTGGGACTTCGCTCCACCTTTTTGAAAGTTAATCCTCAAAGTTTGCATAAAAATATACATTTTTTGGTTACCAAAAATATGGAGCAATGACTCACTATACCTTAAAAATATACTTTTATGACATGACATTCGCATCTTTTCGAGAAATACTTGAAGTCCATTAAGTCAAGGGTCTTATCACAAACATGATTTAAATGACACTATTCATCAGGACATGTGTAGTCTAGTGGTTAGCGTGCTAGTCTCGAAAGAAAATAATACTCAGGATTTTTATTGCTAGGGTTCGAACCCACAAATACCACATTAATTTTTTTAATAAAAGAATAAATTTTGCCGAGAAAATTTTCCTCAGAAAAGTTTTGTTTATCATAATTTCATAAATTTCAGTAATGAGAACTTTACTCTAAATACTAAATTCACAAACTGAACATGATTTTTATATATCTGAAGCTATAGGCTTTCTGCACGCTATGTACACTACCCAAGGATGCCTCCATATCAATTTGACTAATCATGACTTTTCTGTTCTTGAGAAAAAGATTTTTTTCCTATATATTCCTCTGTAAACTTTGATCACCCATTGTGGCCCCACCCTACCCCCTGGGTTCATGAACAAACTTGAATCTTCACTACCTGAGGATGCTTCCATATAAATATGACCAATCATGGCTTTACTGTTCTTAAGAAGAAGACTTTTAAAGATATTTTCCTATATATTTCTATGTACAACTTTGATCCCCCATTGTGGCCCCACCCTACCCCCGAGGGTCATGATTTGAACAAATTTGAATCTACACTACCTGAGAATGTTTCCACTTAGGTTTCATCTTTCCTGGCCCAGTGGTTCTTGAGAAGAAGATTTTTAAATGATGCCATTATTTTTTCACTAATTCCTAATTATCTCCCCTTGAAAGAGGGCGTGGCCCTTCATTTGTACAAACTTGAATCCCCTTTACCCAATGATGCTTTGTGGTAAGATTCGTTGAATTTGGCCCAGTGGTTCTTGAGACAGCTAGACGGACGCCGGACAAAATGTGATCAGAAAAGCTCACTGGAGCCTTCGGCTCAAGTGAGCTAAAACAATGATTCTTCAGTTTTTTTAACTTATAATTTTCAGAGAAAATTTTGTTTGATGAAAAATAAACCAACTGCTTTTAAAATTGAATTATAGATTTAATATAAGAAAAGAAATTAGTCAATAACTCTATAATAAAGTAAATGTTATAAATATGTTGTGAAAAGTCATTGTATACTAGTATCAGAATAAGGGGTATATTCATGTATATTTATGTTTTAGTGGATATATACTGAATTACACATAATGCAACTTTTTCAGTTTTAAACTAAAGAGAGCATAATTATAAGATTCCAGTTAGCTTGTCAATCCAAAGCCAGTGATTTTTTTTTTTTTTTTTGAGTATTTGCAATCATATAAGAAAGTTTTATCCCCAAAGAATATGCAGTCTTCAGGGCCAGGAAATCTTGGAGCAAATTTGGTACACCAATGAACAAAATTGCTGTTACTAGTATTCATTTTCAAATTACAGCAATTAATATGTTACATTCAAAAAACACAAAAAAATACACTAAGTTTTACAGATCTTATTTTTTCATAAACTGGTATCTTACAGCCCTTATTATACTCTATAGTAATCCATAATCGCTAAAAAATCTCTCTTTGATTGTGCTTTTATATATAACAGAACACAATTTTCCAATATCGTTTGTAATTAGTTCACATTCATCAACTCCCCCCCCCCCCCACCCCAGATAATACTTCCTACTCTATAAGAAAATTGGCATTTATTTTAGAAGTTTTATTCCTAGTTGGTAACAATGATTGCTGGCATGAAAACTAGAATTTTATATGTTGAAGAAATGTAAGCACCTTTAACAGTCATTCAAAATAACTAATAGTTTATAAATATGCCGAAATTACATGTCCATTGTTGTGGTCACTGGTGAATAACATTTTTGATATATTTCAATTGCTTTCAGTATGAATGCATGACAGATATGTTCTAGCTGTTTTATCACTCAATATATTAAGAAATAATTATCATTCATAATTTTAAGTATACAAGCATGTGTACCCTGACATTTTTTACTTCAAGTTAAGTATTATTCCTAAAGATGATATGCATTTTTTTTTCGCCATGGCAATTGTTTGTATTCTTAGTAACTATTTACATTTCCATATTCAAAAATAAGCTTATATTTGGAGACCTCATGCAATCTTTGTTGATTAATAACTGCTTAGGTATTTGCATTGTTGAAAATGTTTATTGGTCTATAAAAAAAATTCTCTTGGTAAATTCTAGCTTTTCTACTCTCCTCATATCAAATGTACTTATCATACATATCTAGATATCTAGAAGGGATGGAATGTAGAGGTTTCTTGGACCTTATATATTTGTAAACTACAGGAGATACGACATATTTATAGGCGAACATATACTTTTGAGTTTGAAAAGTACAATAGTACAATTCAACCTATCTTCCAGTCTTTATAGTATTTTAATGATGTACATGCTACCAAACAATTCACAATTCCTTCATCAAAAGACCCTGATCTCCTTCCTATGCCTACTAAAAATGATAATATATTAAGCATGTAGGTTTGGCCACCAGTTTTAGTTCTCCTTATGAGAAGTTGACAACCTTATGCATGAAGTGTGTCCATATGCCAAAAATTTCATAATTGAGATATATGTTCTGAATCCTTTTCAAGGTAAAGGGTATTTCAATGGAAAAAGATGAGAACTTGTCTTAATTTTCAACTATAGACCTAACATGTATTTAACCTGTGAATTTCATAATTGTGTGTGTGTTTGTGTGGTGGGGCAGTCTAACTGTTTTTGATTTATATAAAAAAAAGAAGAAGAAAAGGGGGTGATGGGCAAAGAGCCTTTGAATTAAAATTACTATGCTTCATTTGTGGCAAAAGTTTATTTTAAAGAAAAAGAGGATGTCCCGTGGTACTATGGCTTGACATGGAAAGATGCATATTTAGAAAAACTTGATACTGTTTGTTCACTTGGTAATTAATTCCCATGCATTGAAATATAATTGTAAATGCCTTGAAGAATTCCAACTCCAAGACACCAAAGATCCCCTAACATTCTTTGTTTTTGAAATACATGTATTGACTATTCTAAGCCATGAGTCTATTAAGTCCTCAGTATGTGAAAGAGAAAGACAGATAATACCATTGCCAAGAAATTTCAAGAATATATATCTTATATTTTTTGTCAACTGAGCTTGTTTTTTTCCAAATACAAATATATGCATTCAAGTTTAGATGAGAATGAGCCATTTACTTATTTTCTAAATCCCTGGAATTAGATGTAAAGTGTTTCACATTCGAATTCAAAATCATAAGTGTATACTGAGTATTCAAAATATGAGCAAATACTGAAGTTTTATATGGTAAGGTTTAATATTAATTTTCAAAAGTTGGTCAGGAAAAGACAGTATTCCTATAGCCGCATCAAGAAAAGAATATATTTTGATTACTTTCTGAAATAAAGCAATCAAAGACCACAGTCTGCCCCCATGACAGTCACTTCAAGGAAAATAAGCATTTGAAAGTTCAAGACAATTATGACTTGCACAGATCTAGAGGGGGGAGTCAGGACCCCTCCCCCCATATACTGAAGCAAATAAAAAATTACTTTGACCCCCCCCTTCCAGAAAATGTGACCCCATCACCACCACCACGAAATAGTTTTTTTTCACGTTTGGGAAATGGATTTCACATTTGTTTATTTTTGCTGGGGTGGAAACACCCCCCCCCCCTTTGGAAAAAATCCTGGATCCGTGCCTGAGTGATATTTGGCCAGCATTCTTTTTATACCAACTTTTTACCATACCATATTTAAGTACCTGCATGATCAAAGGTATTAGTGCATCTTTTCTGATACATTTATGGCTTTTCTCGTTAATTGTGATTTTTTTTAAAATTAGACTTCAGTTCTAATACAGAGAACAAGCTAACATGTGAAGACACTGGAAAACATTTTTGTTTTTTAAATTTTGAGCAAGAAATTTTACTTATACCGTGTGTGTATATTTCTATAAAATTTCCCCAAGTCTTACAGGGATAATAATAAATGCGAAATATACAAATCCACTTGACACTTGCCTAGTGTGTAGGGTATTCAATGTACATAGGGTGAATTCACCATGCATCGGACACCCTTGCACTTCAACAAGTTCTAGCGATATCGTTACAGACGGAATATTATCAAAATGGAACTTAACATGTAGTATGTGGTTAAAATATAAATTTTTGACACAATCGTGTCCTTTTTATTGAGAAAATTTCCGAGTTTTTCGAAATAAGTCGGAATTCACCATGGATCGGACAATATTCACCATGCATCGGACATACGATATTTAGACCAGAAAAATATCATACCTTGATCTCGGTGCTTTAAAATTAGTGATATCGAAACATTTTTATCTTTTATTTAAAAATTAACCTTCAAATTAAATTTGAATGACAATTTCGATCCACAAATATGAAGAGATTTTAGTTGCATCACATCGCCTTAGAAAGGCTTTACAATGCTAGTAAGATGGCAACTCGCGCCTTTGTCTCGTGGGTTATAATCATCTAGTTTGAAGAAATAAATTGAGTCCACTTCTAGTCGTCATATATCGATAATTTGTATTTTCACTGAAAATTTGGAGTTTCTGTTTTCTATTTCCGTAAAAAAAAAACAGTTGTCATTTGGGTTTTACCTGAAAATGGAAGTGATTACCCATGCATCGGAAAGTGTCTGGTGCATGGTTAATTTGTGTCCGATGCACGGTGAAATAAACATACTAGTTAAAAACAACTCTAAAAAAAATTATACAATCATTAAATTAAAATTTTTGAAAAATTTCTGTAATATTATCAATCATTGGCAAATTTTACCAAGGTCTATTTAAAAGAACGACAACTCCAAAAATTGCAAAATCGTAAAATTCTGGTTACTCCCCTTTGATGATGCAAAATATGACGTAATTTCAAGGCCATTCTTGTGGTATTTTTATCACAACATGAAAATAAAAATCGACATCATTAAAAAGTTTAATTCTTCATCTTTAAGACAGAAACAAGTAAAAACAAGGGGAGACTCAGGTTCAATGAAAGTTTATTGCTTAAAGTTGTTTGAAGCAAGGTATGTGTCCGATGCATGGTTAACTCACCCTACTGATTTGTTTTTGTCATTTGATAGTGCTACAATTAAGCACACAAAGAAAAATCTCTAATGCCTGTATATTTACTCAAGTTGATGCATATGCCTCTACTTAGCTGCTTGCCACTTGGTAATAATTGGTACCAACACTTGCCTCTTGGCTGCAGAGTGATACAAAATACTTGTTACCATTACTAGCATATGGGCTATACAACAAGGATATTTGCCACTTATCAGGGTCCCCTAGACATCCCAGGCCTGGCTCTCTGATCACTTGTTGACTTTGATAAAGTATAAAACAATTCTATTTAATCTCTTTTTAACTAAACTCTGATCTGAATGAATTTACCTGACAATAACTCATCAGAAGTCAAACAGGAGACACTACAGTAATCTCATTCTTTAAACAATTTGCCCGTTTGCTACATAACTATGTACTAGTTCATCGGCTTAATACCAAGGAAAATTAATGCATTTTCACTATATAATCATTATAGCCTCACTGTTGCAACCACTATTGAAATAATTATTTCAATAGTGGTAGAGAGTGAACTTCATTGTAACCATATTGAAATACTGACCACTATTAAAATAATTATTAATTGTGAAAATGCATTTCAAAAACACTTCATTGCATCCACTATTGAAAAAAAAACCAATCATCTTAAAAATTAATTCAATAGTGGTCGTTATTTTAATAAACCGACAATAAATATAAGGATATAAAGACATAGTGTGATTAAAATGTTAGCTTGGGAGCATTGAAATTATAGGAAAACAGTGAAGTGAAAGTCATTTTTATGGTTGCATTAAAACATTTTATAAATATTTTGAAAACTCAAATTTCACAATTTTGGTAGAGGCTCAATGTTTATAACAATCATGCCAATTGTCTATTTGACTTATTGATGTCCGGAAGTAAAGAAGAAATTTCTAAAGATTGTATTAATTTTGATGGTTTTAGCTCCACCCCACAGGCCCCCCTGGGGCAGGGGGCATGAATTTCACAATTTTTACTCCCATTTACACATAGATACTATATGCCAAAATTTGTTGAAATTGGTTCAGTGGTTCCAGAGAAAAAGCTGAAAATGTTTAAATGTTAACACACAACGCACGACGACGGACGAAAACAGATATCAATAGATAAATAATAATAATAATAATAAAATAAATAATAAGATAATAATAATAATGGGAGATTATCTCTGTATTAAGCATATGGGAGATTTATTTAATCGATTCGGAATACAAACATGTAATTCATGAAATTTTTATGGGGAAAAATCTCATAGGATACCTTTTGTCCGAATGTTAGGATACTGGTTAGGAGAAAAAATCCCACCATTATCCCATGTGATTTTCTGATTGCTGGTAAAATATCTTTTTAAATAGAAGAAATTCAGGTGTAAATTTTGGTCCATCAGTTAATTTTTTAAAAAAAAAAATCTCATCAGATGACAAGCGGTTTACAGTGTCTTCAGAAAATTGGTTGACAAAAGTCCGGACTGATGAGTCCGGAGTTAAGTGTCGCAGTTTTTTTTAATATTTTATGAGAATATTTGAGATAAGATGGCGTAAATATTGGAAGAATGCTGAAAAAGAGTGGACTGAATTAAATACTGTTGAACGTGCTGGAAATATATGTTTATGATGAATAAAAGAGTGGAATAAAAAATTAATAAATCCTAAATTTTGACCACAATACATAAAATGCAGCTCTTCAGAAAATAACCCCTTCTCGTCACTGAGTAGCGGGTTATTGGACCAGAATAGAGGAAAAAAATATGTTTCCAAATAATTATTTAAAAGTATCGATTGTTTCGATAAAATAAGAAATTTACTTCTTAAATTTCAAATTGTCTTCAAATCACTATTTAGTGTAACCCCATTTACCTAAGGCATATCAAGCTATGTTTTTTTCCTGATCATCCATGATGCATTTTAAATAAAAGTGAAAGTTGACATGTAATGAACTCAGGAAATGTATTTTTTTTTTTTTTTTTTTTTTTTTTTTTGTGAGGCGGGGGTAGGGGAAGTGTTTATTAATAGATTAAGAGCAATTGAAATTCATTGACCAAAACTTCAAATATGATGACCGTTCACGGTAGCTCAGTCGGTAGAGCGCTCGCTCCGTGATCGGGAGGTCGTGAGTTCGAATCTCGGCCGCGACAGACCTAAGTCGATAAAATGGGTAGCAACTGTTCCTTCGCCATGCGCTCGGCACTTTGAAGTGAAAGTTGCGGGTCTTTCGGATGAGATTTTAAAAACCGAAGCCCCGTGTCACGGCAGGCGTTGGCACGATAAAGATCCCTCACTGCTCAATGGCCCTGAGTGCCGAGTAAAGGTCAAAATTTGAAGCCCTTCACCGGTATATGGTGACGTCTCTATATGAGTGAAAAATTCTCGAATGGGACGTAAAACAACATACAATCAATCAATCAATCAAATATGATGTCTGCCCGTTTCAGGAGTGAAGTGAATATCCATTCCACAGCAAAATATTGAATTTTCTGTTCATATTTTCTTCTGATTTGTCTTTTTAACACAGTGTTAGAGGCTGTGACATCATAGTTAAAAGACGTCTTATGGAGAAATGGGGTACATTTTGCTAATTTGCTGGAGCCATATTGTATTCAATATGGCAGATTTCGGTTCAATATATTATAAAAAGAAAACTTAGAAAAAACGAGATAAAAAATTTATCTGTTCGAAATAATTTCTTCCTCTTTAATTGTTCTTTTTTTTATTGTATCCTGGATCGGATTGATTGATTGATTATTGTTGTTTTACGCCGAGTCGGCAATATTTCAGCGGTATGAATTTAATTACTGTATGAACGGTTTTGAATGTTTTTGGGTTTCTCTGGCGGCCCAAAGTGAGCCAACTCTTTTACGAAAATCAGAGAAACGATCTTTAACGTGCCAAAGGGGTTGTAATCCATGACACGGGGCAGCGTTTTACGTCCCATCCGACGGACTTGGAATTTAAAAAAAAAAATAAATTGAAAATTGCAAAAATGCTAAAAAAAAATATATATATACATTTAAATTTTACATTTAAAATCTAAAAAATATGTACATTTAAATTTTATTGTAAAAATCAGTTTCTTGCAAGTATTGTAAAATTGCACTAGGACTTACATATGTAAAAAGATCATGCAATGTTTGCACACCATTAAAAAGTTTAGTTCGAACAAGCGTAAAATCAGAACATTCTAAAAGTATATGGTTTATACTTATTACACAGTCACAATATATGCATTCAGGTTGATGTTCCCCACTCAGTAAATATGAATGGGTAAACCTTGGATGTCCAATTTTTATTCTTGAAATAATGACTTCGTCCTGATGTTTCAGGCCGAAGTCAGATGATTGATTAACTTTGTTTTGTATGGTATATAGTTTATTATTATCACAAAAATCCCAAATATTTGCCAAAGACAATATACGTGAAGTTTCACTAAGTACTTAAAATCAGTGTAAGTAATTTTAAAAGGTACAATTTCATATTGAAGAGCAGTTTTTGCAGAACTATCGGCCTTGTTATTACCCGTAATACCAATGTGACTCGCGATCGGAATCCAACAAAATTCTACTTTTTTACCTTGCTGAGTAAGATGATAGAACTAAGTTATTATATCCAAAATGTATGGGTGATCTGTGTTCATATTGTGTATGGACTCATAACATGAGAGCGAGTCTAACAATATTGTGAATGAATTTTCACTAGAAGTTTTTATATATTCAAAAGCAAGTTGTATAGCTTTTGCTTCAGCCGTAAAAATTGTTGCTTCGTTCGGAAGTCGTGTAGAAAAAAAACATCATTTTTGACCACTGCAGCGGCAGCAACCCTACCTCTGTCCTTCCCCAACAAAAATACTATAGTAAACTATAGTTAGCCATAGTTTACTATAGTTAACTATAGTAAATGAAAGTTCCAAAGTTTCAGTATAGTGAATCGAAGTTCCAAAGTTTTCAGTATAGTAAATCAAAGTTCCAAAGTTTTCACTATGGTAAATCAAAGTTCCAAAGTTTTCACAATAGTCAATCAAATTATCAAAAAATCAAAGTTTCAAAGTTTTTACTGCAGTTAACCAAAGTTTTAAAGTTTTCCCTATAGTAAATCAAAGTTCCAAAGTTTTTACTATAGTAAATCAAGTTCCAAAGTTTTCACTATTATAGTAAATCAAAGTTCAAAAGTTTTAATCTAGTTAATCAAAGTTTCAAAGCATCACTATACTACATCAACTTTTTTCACGATAGTTTATCAACTGATTCAAGTATTTAAACAACTTTTTGCTTATTTTGCAGTTTTTTAAGGGGGTGGAGTTGGGGTTGGGTTGGGACTGGGGGGTTTTGTACATGTTAATTTAAATTTACAAATATGTTAATTCAAATGCAATATTTATATTTAAGAATTAAAAAGAATACATTATTACTGAAGTATATTTTAGTTCTAAATGACACGAATTTTATTTTATTGTTTATTATTTTCCTTTCTCCATAAAAAAACTTACACTACATTACATTCAAATGTTGTTCGTCAATGGCGCGTCAAACAACCTTACATTAAAATTCTTGTACATTCTTTTAGGGTAGGGATTGGGTTTATAAAAAGTTCTCTGAAGCTTTTATGAATTTTGAACATTAATTATCATAAAATGTCAAGAATGAGAATCACAAACATAATTCAATGGGTTTTTCTATAGTAAATCAAAGTTTTTGCTATAGTAAATCAAAGTTTCCAAGTTTTTACCATAGTAAATCAAAGTTCCAAAGCTTTTGCTATAGTTAATGAAAGTTCCAAAGTTTTTACTACAATTAAAGTTCAAAAGTGTTTACTATAGTAAATCAAAGTTCCAAAGTTTTTACTATAGTTAAACAAAGTTCCAAAGTTTTTACTTTGATACTTTAGTTAATTATAGTAAACTATAGTTAATTATAGTTTACTATGGTATTTTTTTTATCAGGGTTAGAACCATCTGTGTAAATTTCTGTTGTAGGATGTTTAGATTTTATTTCAGCTTATTTCTGTTGAAAAATGAGAGGATTTGTTTTTGATTTATTCACTACTGGTTTAATTAATTTCCATGGTGGTATTTCAGAAAGAGTAGAAGGTTTTACGATATCCAATGGTAGTTCAGAAACTCTAATCTGATTAATGCAATTGGTCGATAATTATTAGGGTCTGCATGGTCCTTTCCAGGTTTTGGAATAGGAATAATTGTGGCTTGAGTCCAGGAAGGTGGAAAATGACCTCGTTCCCAGATAGTATTAAAATTTGCAGAAGACATTCTTTACTTTCACTAGGAAGATGTTTAATTATTTGATAGTGGATATGATCCGGTCCTACAGCTGTGTCGTGAGATTTATCTAAAGAGTTTTGCAAATCTTCAAAAGTAAATGGTTCATTATAACATTCTTTGTTTTCCGATGTAAAATCTAATGTTTTCTTTTCTTGAGTAATTTTATAAGTAATAAAATAAGGACTCATGTTGTTTGTCGAGGAATTCTTTGAAATTGTACTAGCCATTTCATTAAATATTTATTTCTTAACAGTAATAATTTGAATTTTCCGTACTAAGATGTTGATATTTTTCAGGACTTTTTCCTTTTTTTCCCTTATTGCGTTCCAAACTTTATTTATAGGGTATGTGAATTTATGTTTGAAACAAACTTTTCCCAAGATTTTCCTTTGCTAAAATTAATAGTTCTGCAAACTTTTGCTCTAAATACACGGAAGTTGCTTAAATTTATTGATGTAGGTACTCTATTAAATAATCTTTCTGCTTTTTTTTTCGAGCTTTTATCGCTTCATTCCATTCTTCTGTAAACCATGATTTTTTAGTTCTAGTAGAATTTGTCGAGGTTTTAGGTATAGATTCATTTGCGGTATTTGATAGTATTTCAGTAAATTTCTGAGTAGGATCAGGATGGTTTTCAAATTTTTCATCTAAAATATTTTGTAAGCATAAGTATTCAAATTTATTCCAATCAGCCTTGTTTAATTTCGAGTTTTGAACATTGTTATTTTCAGAGGGTTGGGTAC
Source organism: Saccostrea echinata (assembly GCF_033153115.1). Classification (NCBI taxonomy): domain Eukaryota; kingdom Metazoa; phylum Mollusca; class Bivalvia; order Ostreida; family Ostreidae; genus Saccostrea; species Saccostrea echinata. Next base: position 20,493,077 of record NW_026889751.1, on the reverse strand, counting down.
TTTAAGTATGATTGGGAAATGATCACTACCGCATAAATCATCATGCACTGACCAACTAAAAATCTAGGAGTAAAGAAGGATCTACTAAACTGATATCTATTGAAGAATAAGAACCATTACCTGGATGCAAGAAGGTGTTTGAGCCGTCATTAAGTATACAAAGATTATGATGCGTTATTGCATCTTCAACTTTTTCCCCTTTATCTGCGATTTTGTCGCTACCCCATAGCGGATTATGGGCATTAAAGTCACCGACAATCAGAAATGGAGCAGGGAGTTGTTCTATTAATTCTGTGAGTTCTAAAGATTGTAATTGATAGTGTGGGGGTACATATACAGAACACAGGGGGATTGTCTTATCGAGAGAAAGGCGTACAGCTACTGCCTGAAGATTAGTTTTTAAACTTATTTGTATGTATTTATTTGTATGTATTGTAATGTATTTATTGTTGATTGCTATAGAAGTACCACCAGATGCTCTATCAGTTTGAGCATAATGGTTATACATACTATAGTCTTTAATATTGATCTTATCTGTTTCTTTTAAATGTGTTTCTTGTAAAAATAAAGCTACCGGGCAATGGTCCTGAATAAGTAAAGATAATTCGTTAAAGTTAACTCTAAAACCTCGACAATTCTATTGTATAATTGTAGGATGATTAATATGTATTTCTTGATATAGGAAATGGGGGATATCCTTACTTTATTTTCATTGGGTGACACACTTCCGACCTGTGAGGAAGAATGACAAGGTTTAACGTCCATTTCCTCTAGGACCCCAAATATTGTGGAGAGCCACGAGGTCGTCTGCCCCTTTCGGCAACCGATCCATCGACTGCTGCTGAGTGTTTTTTTTAGGAAGATCTGTTTTGTCTCCCGGATGATCTAGATGTACCTGCAGATTCAGGCTAGTCGCAGCTACAGTTTTTGGTGCAGCCACAACTGCATGGCCTGCAGAAGCAGGTGATGAAGTAGATTGACCTTTGTCATGAGAAGACAAAGGTGCTTCAGATAATTAGGTCTGCTAGAGAAAATCTTCTCAGAGACCTGAGTAGACACTTTCTTCAAAGAGGATGATTTAACAACAGCTGCATACGTCAAATTTGGTTTTAGAACGCCGTACATGTTTACTAATTTTTTAGCTTCCGGATATGGTATTCCTGTCTCTGTTTTAACTTTTTTATTTCTTTTTCCTTTTTCCATATCGGACATTGTTTTGAATATAGATAGATCTCGAGGTGAACAGACGTGTTTTTACAATGCTCCTCCTTAACAGTAATAACCTGTGCTTCTGAATATGGTAAATGATGGAGTCAAGTAATTTGAACGAAAATACAAGTTTATTTGGATCTATTTTGGATACCTTTGGACTTTCACTTTCACAAGGAAATGCTAATTCTTTATCTGACGAAGAAGATCCATTTCTTGATGTTCAAGTGCCAGATTTCTTACAAGTGAGATTCAACAAACAGAGTGTTACATTGAACTATGGGCAAGAAAAGTTTTACGACATTGTGACCATTCTTAACAATGACCTACTGTTTACCAAAACTGGATTTAAAAATGGAAACATCTACAAATCACGTAATGGTAATGTTACAGCTACGCTGTATAAATCAACCCAGACAATCCACATTCAAGGCAGTGAAAGATTCACTTGGCTAAGAGAATTCCTAGAACAAATTACTCATCTACCAATAACCGAAGTTAGAAATATCGAAGGAATAAGAATGCCAGAGCCACAAAATATGTCTACACCCAAATATTGCAAATCACAAGATGTGGAAACTCGACCATGCCAAAACTACAATAGTTTTGAAATTATTGAAAAACTAACAAAGACTGTGTCTGATCTTTCCGAAGAAGTTGCTAGACTAAAACTGGAATTGCATTCTCTACAGGTTAAAAATGCTAAATCAGTGGATGCAATTACCCAAACAAGGGAACCAGATACAAAAGCTAAAGCGACTGACACAAGGGACCTAAAGGATTCCAAATTACAAGGCGTGACCAGGCACACACAGTGTGTTAGAGTGGAAACAACAGAATCTTCAATATTCCCGGAAACAACAACTGATCAGAAAAGTCAACAAGCTTACAATAAACCCAGTAAGAACGAACTATGGAGTCAGACGTTCCATCTGGAAAGTCCGTATTAGTAATTGGTGACTCCATCCTCCAGCGAATAAGAACCCGTGGATTATTGAGGCATGTTGCTGTCCGAACAAACCGAGGGGCTCGGCTGTCCGACATTAGGAGAATTCTTGAGGAAACTGACCTAACACCCTTTCGATCAATCATACTTCTTGCCGGGGGTAATGAAGCTGCCAACAACAGAGAAATTGAGACCAGTGAATGTAATCTCACTGAAATTGTGCTTGAAATCCAGAGAAGATCCCCACATACCGAGATTTTTATATCGAAATACCACCACGACTAGATGCTGATGTAACTCACATGAATGAAATGATAAAATTTGTCTGTGAGGAATACAGTGTTTACATGATCTCTCTCCAAAATAAGTTCAAGTCATCAGATCTGTTCTGGAAGGATGGGATTCATTTATCCGACGAGGGAACATCTGCTCTCCTGAAATCCTATGATGCCCATATTCCAGACATTAAAATCCGTCATCTAAATGATACACAAAGTGCAACTGGTAAAGTGAATGTGTGTTATTATTGTGGTGAAAATGGTCATTCCTCACGAAATTGTAGACATGGGCGTAAAATTGTTTGCTGGAACTGTAAATCTCCGGGACATAAAGCAAAATACTGTTCATATTAGGAATTCGACAAAGAGGAAAATGCCGAAAAACCATTCCTCTTTAAATCAAACCCCTTTAGTGTTTTAAATAGTCTTTGTGGTGAATGTGGTGAAATATCATGCAAATGCTCATATCTCTGTAATTCACGCAATGCTAATCATATATCACTGAGATCGAGTCTAAATAATGATTTTATGTCTTATTCAAGTTTTAACAATGACAGTGATGTAAATTGTTGTTTTAAAAATTTATCTCCTAGGAAAGCTCATACATGTACATCCCTGACTACCAGATCATCAAAAAGAAATTTTAACTTATTAAATCCTGAAGTCAATGAGAAGCCACACAAGAAAAATTCAAATTCATACTCACTTAATTTTGGGCTCGTCAAAAAAGGTCTTAGATTTAGGAATCTAAATATAGGTCATATCTTGCCTAAAATTGACCAGCTTAAGCTTCTTTTATCAGGCTATCATTCTATTGATGTATTTGGTATCTGTGAAACATCTTTAGATGAACAGACAGACAACTGTGAATTAGATTAGATATCGATGGATTTAATTTTGAGAGAAGAAATAGATTAGGTGAATCAAGAGGAGGAATTATTGTATATATCTTCAATAATTTGCATTACAAACGTCGCAGTGATTTCGAAATAGGTGACATAGAAACAATATGGCTTAAAATTAACATCTCAAATTCAAAACCAATTTTTTATTGTACCGCATATAGGCCCCTATCTGCTACCACCTGCTGGATGGAAAGTCTAACACAGGAGATAAACTGTGCATCTGACATCGCTGAAATTATTTTAACAGGTGATTTTAATATTGACCTGATGAAAGACCCCCCCAAGTACTGGACCTCAGCTTCTATAGAATATGACTTTTCACAGATAATTAATGTTGCCAAAAGGATAACAAATGCCTCATCAACCCTAATTGATCATGTATATACTAACCTACCGGAGAACATATGTGAATCTGTAGTACCGCCAATTGCAGTCTCTGACCACTATTCTCTTTGTTTTACAAGAAAATTACATGATTATGTGAAGAAGTATAAACACACAGAGATAACATATAGAGACTTCAAAAAGTTTAATGAAATAAAGTAACATCACTAATTGAAAATGCAAAAATTAATTATTATAAATCAACCATAGAGCAAAACAAAAATCCACGCTAGATGTGGTATGCATTAAATAAATTAGCTTCTACCCCACAAAATTATATTCCAACCGCACTGGCACAAAATAATAATGTTACGGAGGATACACAAGAAATTGTAGAGATGTTTAATTCTCATTTTTCAAATGTCTCTGCTTGAAGGAGTAAATAAAGAGGAGTGTGACTTTAACGGCTTTTTGAATTTTGTACAGTCTAAATTGGGTACAGAAATGTTTGGTATCCCGCTTATAAGTCCCGATGAAGTGCTTTCCTTACTTAATAAGCTAGATGTTAGTAAATCATCAGGTTTAGATACCATTGGTCCACGTCTATTAAAACTTACTACACAAATAATACATAAACCCTTGACCCATATGATAAATGCTAGTATTACATCTGGTATTTTTCCTAAGAGTTTTAAACTTGCCAAAGTTACACCAGTCTTTAAAAAGGGAAACAAACTAGATCCAAATAACTACAGACCCATTTCTATTTTAACGACATTATTAAAAATTATAGAAAAACATGTAGCAAAATATTTACGATCTCTGTTTCCAGACTTTGATCTTTTAATAGAATTTCAATCGGGTTTCAGAGAACTGCACTCATGTCAAACAGCCCTAATAAAAATTACAGATAAATGGTTATATCAAATGGACCAATTGAAACTTGTTGGCACTGTCTTTCTCGACTTCAGTAAGGCATTTGACCTAGTAAATCATGAAATTCTTCTTAATAAGCTATAATGTTATAATTTTGATGCAATAATTTTACAATGGTTCCGATCGTACTTAAGTGACAGACTTCAAAGTGTCCATCTGTCTAACAAACAATCGGCTTAGCAGCAAGTCACAGCGGGAGTTCCACAGGGGTCTATACTAGGACCTCTTCTGTTTTTACTTTACATTAACGATCTTCCACTTTATATTAAAAATTCAAACATAGATTTGTTTGCAGATGATGCCACTCTATATGTTCCCGGCAAAGATTCCCAATCTATTGTAAATTCATTATCAATGGACATTGCTTGTATAGAAAAATGGTGTTCTCAGAATAATATGAGTCTTAATGCTTCAAAAACTAAATGCATGTTAATAGGTACACATCAGAAGAGATCAAAATTCTCGGAGCATGATTTTTCTTTATACATATATAATTTGAATTCCTTTTACCAAAGGATGCTTTGTGGGAAGTTTGGTCAAATTTGGCCCAGTGGTTCTGGAGAAGAAGATGAAATTGTGAAAAGTAAACGACGCCAACGACGACAGACAACAGACAAATTTTGATCAGAAAAGCTCACTTCAGCCTTCGATTCAGGTGAGCTAAAATGAATTAATTATAGTTTTATATCCACATCTCCAAACCATAGCGAAAGCCTCAATCAATGTTTCACAAGTGTAAACCACTTTTTTAACACTGAAAACAATCATTTTCGATTGCTAAACACAGTTTATCTGATAAGTGCGGTTTCACGATTTGTAAACTATGGGTTACAACTTTAGTTAACGAATGTTAATTATAGTTTACGGTTGTAAACTATACTCTATTTTTATGAATTTCCTAACGTTTTTGAGAGTTCCGTATTACGGAAATGTCTGATCTATTTATAGTAATTATTTCATGCACGAGTGATTTGACGCTTGGCACATTTATTAAGAGTGTTCCAGGCGTGTGTTTTGTCATTGCGAAGCTCGTAACAAGATTATAAGGTCCAGCATAAGAATATGCGTGATTTGGAGAAAAATGATTCACGGAATACTGTCGGTAGTCCTATTCATGATATGTCCGTAGTCCTATTCAAGATAAACTTTACAATGTAGTCATGGTATCCACAATAAATCCTTCAAGTTTATTCAGATAATCAAAAAATAATTAAAATTTCACAAACAGGTAGCATGAAATATGAATTGCAAAAATTAGCGTTTTCTATTTATTCCACGTGAATTTTGAATAACATAGATTTTTTTGTAGCATGGATTCCCACAGAACACAATGAAGTAGCTGATTTTACAGCAAGTTTTTGACTTTGACGACTGGTGTGTTAATCAGAGTAATTTTAAATATTCTGATCAAATTTGGGGACCATTCACATGCACTACTGTTTGTTAGCTCTTTTAATTTCAAAGTTAATAAATTCTATTCCCAGTTTTGGACACCAGGTACTAGTGGGGTTAATGCTTCTGCTTTCGACTGATCTCAGGGTTTAAGTTGGTTAGTACCTCCAATACATTTGATCAGAAAAACCATTAATAATATCATTTTTTGCGGCGCTATGGGTGTTTTAGTAGTGCCTAAATGGAAATATTCTGATTTTTGCTAGCTATTGCTGATATTTAAGGAAAATCTAGGTGGTTTATTAAATAACACGTTGAGTATGAAAAAGCTGTAATTTTTTTCAGCGCAGGTTGTGATAAAAATAGTATATTTGCAGCAGCGATGTTTAATAGTGATGTGCTTGTGTAAAAAAAAAATGCAACGTCTCAATTTAAATATTTACATGTGCATATGAACAATTATATCCAAAAAAAACTTAAGAGATGACTGTTTTCTCTTAATAATGTGAGTGATTTTGAATTTGAATTATTATGTGTGGAGGTCTGTACTACCGAAGAGATGACTGTTTTCTCTTTTTCTATAAATTCTGAATTATCAATAGTGGAGGACTCTACTTCTATGAATCTCAGCTGCGACTGACCTAAGTCGATAAAAAATATGTAGCAACTGTTCCTTCTCCAGGCGCTTGGCGCTTTGAAGTGAAAGTTGCAGGTCCTTCGGATGAGACCTTAAAAACCGAGGCCCCGTGTCACGGCAGGCACTGGCACGATAAAGATCCCTCACTGCTCAATGGCCCTGAGTGCCGAGTAAAGGTCTAAATTTAAAGCAGTTCACCGGTATATGGTGACGTCTCTATATGAGTGAAAGACTCTCGAATGGGACGTAAAACAACATACAATCAATCAATCTATATTATATAATAATGTATGCTTGGTTATGCATTTATTTCATGTTGGTTTTGAATCGTTTTTCTTTCGACTTTATTACATTTTCAACAGTGAAATACTGTAATTTATATTGAATAAATTGATATTCCGACACAGTGTAAAAGAATATCACAATGGTATTCTCACAGTGTGAGAATATCAGAAGTGCGGCAAAACTCTTGATTTTCCCCTTCCCATCACGGAAAGTTTTTTTTTTAAATCCCTTGCCTGTTATATGGTAGAGAAAGAGTAAATGAACCATCCTGACAGAGACTAAAACTGCCAAAAGTTGTTAAAAATCCATGTTTACAACGTTTTAATTTTCAATCTCGCAATCGCTTAGCTATGACGTCTCAACCGCTCAACTATGACGTCGCAGCCTATGCACCTTGTTATGAAAAGACAGAGTTAAAGGGAAAATAAACGAAAATGTAATAAACAGAAAATTCAATGTTTTGTAGATGAATATGGAATTTATTTCACTCGTGAGACAGAATTTTTTTTATATTTTCACTCGTGCTTCACATTCGTGAAAATAAAAAAATAAAAAATCCTGTCCCACTCGTGAAATAAATTCCATATAATACTTAATCTTCTTAAAGTTAATGGTCGTTGGTCTACTGATAAAGCAAAGGATGGGTATATTGAAGACAGTATTCAGAAAAAGCTTTATGTGTCCATGAATCTGGGTTTGTAGTAAATATTCATTGACACCTTTGTTTGTTTGCGATCTTGTAATGAACGCACCTAACATATTTGTTGTTGTCGTTCAAATCAGTCAGGAATAGATTTATTTTTGGAAGAGTTTACGAGGGAGAAAATAAATGAATTTCTTTACGTTTTTGAGAGTTCCGTATTACGGAAATGTCCGATCTATTCATAGTAATTATTTCATGCACGAGTGATTAGTTTAAATAGTTTTTATGGCGTGTGTTTGGTCATTGCGAAGTTCATTACAAGATTATGAGGACATACATTTATCCCTTCCCATCCCCGCCCTTAGAACTATGTAACGCATTATGTTTTTTGTTGATGTGGTTGTATATTACTATTGTGTTATCAATTACAGCATTGAGAAAAATAATAATATAAATGCGATCTTCAAACGAACGAACCTAGCCTAATATAATTGTTGTTGTTATCCAAATGAGTCAAAAGATTTCTTTTCGGGGAGTTTATGGGGGAGAAAATAATGCATATTAAAGGCGCTGAATTCATAGCGATAAATCTTTGTGATAAACTAAGATTTACATTTGAGAAACACAATTTAACGACAGAGTCTCTGATTCTGTATCAGAGATGCGCAATTTTCTGTGAAACTATTATATTTCACGACTCTAAACTATAGTTTACGATCAAAACCAAAGTTTACAGTAGTTTTGTCCGTAATTAATAGAAACGGATAATCTATTTACATGATAAAATTTTCTATGCAACGATTATTTTCATTTGTTGTTAAAGATATATTTGTTGTTGACATTAAAAGAAAATTTTCTATCACTTTAAAGCAAATCTAGTTGGAAGTAAAAAGAAAAATGACAGGAAAATTATTTCTTATTTAAAAGAGAAAGATAGAGAAAAATGCATGTTGACGGTTTGTATTCAAATTTTTCTTCATCAGCAATGAAATGATTCCTGAGTCTTTAAAGCCGTTTAATTTGTGTTGATCATGCAGAGAAAGATGATTGCATGATCATTGCTAGTATCAAAAGAATTGCAGAAAGCTTGTTATAAATTTAAGATTATCAGGAAGACAAATTACTCCAGTAATTCTGCTTAACATATGATGCAAGATTTGTTTTTATCCTTTAACCATCGCTCATTGACTGAATAAAGGTAACCTAATTAACCAAAGCTTTATTCAATCAATGCCCTAATAAAGCCTCGTGCATGCATTCCGACGACTTAAAAGCAATCTAAAAAATAGTTTATCTGATAAATATAGTTTCATATTTTGTGAAACTGTGATTAACAACTCTTAAATGTGGCTAACGAATGTAAATTATTGCTTACAAACGAGAATTGATATCAGTAAAATCCTCTTTATCGTTTATTTACAGACAGAAAAACTTAGATTAGCATTCGTAAAGTACAGATTCGTTAAATATAGATTTACAGATGAAAACTATGGATAATGAATCGTTAACTATAGTTTGTTGTTCTTAAACTACAGTTTACAATCGATAAACAGAGTTTATCAACTGTTAAACTATGCTTATCTTATTTTTATGAATTGGACGTGCCTTAGAAAAAATATAGTTGTTTTTGGCCTTGGAAAATATTACACTTCATTGTTGACAAACCAAGATGAGAATTTGTTCAAATAAATACCTTTTTTATTTAAAAAAAAAAGGAACATCGATAATTAAATTATGGGGATTATAAAGCTGTCACGTTCATTAACTCATGAATAAAAGTGTACAGCATTTCTCCATATGTCAAAGTTGTGAGATTGAAAACACTGTTAACATGGAATTCAATAACATAATTATTTGGAGAATCTTTGGATGTTTTTACTCTCTGTTAGGATAGTAATTGACTCTCTACTATCTTATAACAGACCAGGGAGTATTTTGTACAACATTCTTAATGAAGAGAAGGAAAATTCTCGAGTTTTTGAGAGCTCCGTATTATCTTTAAATTAAGGGATTTTTTTTTATTTTAGCATAGCATAGATAAGGTCAAAACGTTGTACTTACCATGGTCTCCCCTTTCCAATGTTATTTCTATTATATTATATTGTGTCTCAGCCATGGATATGCAGCAGAATTAGGTTCGATTTTGAATCCTTATACATGTAGGCGTATGGAGATTTAAAGCGCCTGATTGTCAGGTCACATGCTATGGTGTATATAAAGATAACGCGACCTCTATGTAAAAATAAGCGGCAGACTTTGCCTGGTTGTGGCTTTGCTTACTTCAACAGGTTCAATGGTTTCAAATTCCTTTACTTCTCCAAAGAGTTTAAACTATTAATTAGTATTTACAAATTGAGGGTATTACTTGATTTAATGTTAAGCACATTTGTTTCTAAAAGGTTGATATGTCATTTGGAGAAAAAGGGAATATTACATTAAAAATCAATAGAAGAGTGCAAATGATGTTTTATAAAAATATTAATTTATCAATCATTAACCTACTTAAACAATACACTGTTCACTTCGAGATACTTTTTTTCTATTCAGATACATATCGTTCCAGACGTCCTTCTCAAGTCTCTTTCTTGTAAACCACTCATTTATTCCTCAAAAATTGTCTCAATATTATTTAAAACTTTAGACAGGATACATCAACTCCTGATATACACATTATATATAAAGTGCACTAAATGATATAATGCAAATAGCCTTTCTTTATAGTGATTCATTAATTCAACAGTTCTTTATTAACTTCAGGCTTTACAGCTCAACAGTGCAGACAGTTACAAATATGCATGACTGTACAAGTAGGTTTACAGGAGAATGTCGTTACTCTGTACGTATGATACAGTACAATAAATAATCAATTTAACATGTCATTTCTAGTTTTTTTAAGCCAAAGTAAATAAATTTACCTAAATTGCACATTCTTTAAAATTTTAACATTAAAAAGTTGAAACAATTTTAAACATTGAAGGTTATTTCCAATAATAAGATTTTATGCATTTTTTACGATGGGTTTCATAAGCAGGACATAATAAAACAAAATGATATTCGTCCTCAATATGACTTGAACAAAAGAAACTATGCTGTATATAACTGTATCGACCTTTATCTATTGCCAATATATGTTGTGTTTTCATACACTCCCTCTTATAAAATAAGACAGTTAGTACTTATTAAATATTAATTTAATATCCAAAATGTCCTATGAAAATGAGCAGTGTGACCTGTCTTCAATGAAAATTAAAAGAAAACTTATATTAGCCAAAAGTTACTTGATATATAAGTAAAATATTGAGATTCCATCCATATTTCATTCATAAAAAAAGTTATAATTATTAATGTCAGTAATAAATATACATATATTACTAATATATGAACTATATAATTTGCATGAATTTCATCATGTTCATTTACTACTGACATCAATAATTATACAGTCATGTAACCTTTTTTTTATGAATGAAGTATGTTAGAACTTCAATATTTTACTTATATATCAAGTAACTTTTGTCTGTTATAAATTTTCTTTCAATTTTCAGTAATAATCATATTGAAAACAGGTTACGCCACTAATATTATTAGTACAAATATTTCTGGGTATGAAACGGGATTTCCAACTTGATTTCAAAATAACAAATAGGGAACAAGAGGCACAGGGCCACATCGCTCACCTGGGCACATTGGCTAGGAAAAAGCACAAATCACTTCAGTATTGAAAAGTTTAAGGGGGGGGGGCTTGGATTTTGACTACCTGAGAATGCTTCCGTATCAATATAACAAATGGCTTTGCTGTTCTTGAGCAGAAGATTTTTAAAGATTTTTTTCCTATATATTCCCTTGTTAAAAATTTGATCCCCCATTGTGGACCCTCCCTACCTCCCCCCCCCCCCCATCATTTGAACAAACAAAACTGCTTCCATATCAATATGACTAAAAATGGCTTTTCTGTTGTTAAAAAAGATGTTTTCCTATATATTCCTATGTAAAAATTTTATCCCACATTGTGGCCCCACCTTACCCCTGGGAGTTATGATTTGAACAAACTTGAATCTACACTACCTCAAGATGCTTCTATATCAATATGACAAAACATGGTTTTGCTTTTCCTGAGAAGAAGATTTTTCAAGTTTTTTCCCTTTATATTCCTATGAAAAACTATGATCCCCCATTGTGGCCCCACCCTACCCCCAGGGGTCATGAAATGAACAAACTTGAATCTACACTACCTGAGGATGCTTCCATATCAATTTGACAAAACATTACTTTGCTGTTCCTGAGAAGAAGATTTTTAAAGTTTTTTCCTATATATTCCTATGTACAACTTTGATCGTCCATTGTGGCCCCACCCTAATCCTGGGGTCATGATTCGAAAAAAGTTAAGTCTACACTATCTGAGAATGCTTCCATATCAATATGACTTAACAAGGCTTTGCTGTTCTTGAAAAGAAGATTTTTCAAGTTTTTTTTTCTGTATATTCCTATGTAAAACTTTGATCGCCCATTGTGGCCCCATCTTACCCCCAGGGGTCATGATTTGATACAAACTTGAATCTGCACTACCTGAGGATGAATCCACATCAATATGACTAATTGTGACTTTATTGTTCTTGAGAAGAAGATTTTTAAAGATTTTTTCCTATATATTCCTATGAAAAACTATGATCCCCCATTGTGGCCCCATCCTACCCCCAGGGGTCATGATTTGAACAAACTTGAATCTACACTACCTGAGGATGCTTCCATATCAATATGACAAAACATTACTTTATTGTTCTTGAGAAGAAGATTTTTTAAGTTTTTTTTCTGTATATTCCTATGTAAAACTTTGATCCCCCATTGTGGCCCAACTCTACCCCCAGAGGGTCATGATTTGAACAAACTTGAATCTACACTATGTAATGAAGGTCTCACATAAGTTTTACAGCCCAGTGGTTCTTGAGAAGAAGATTTTTAAAAGATACCACCAAATTTTCACTAATTCTTAATTATCTCCCCTTGAAAGAGGGTGTGGCCCTTCATTTGAACTTGAATCCCCTTTACCCAAGGATGCTTTGTGGCAAGTTTGGTTGAAATTGTCCCAGATGTTCTGGAGAAGAAGTCGAAAATGTGAAAAGTTTACAGACGGACGGACAGACAGACAGACGGAAAGACGGACGACGGACAAAATGTGATCAGAAAAGCTCATTTGAGCCTTCGGCTCAGGTGAGCTAAAAAACCATACTGAAAGAACGATCACTATCAAAATTGGACATAAATCTATTCTTCTTGAATGGTAATAGCAAAACATACAAAGGAACTAGAACTTAATAGAACAGTATTTCTAAGTGCAAAACTTTCAAACGTCTTTATTAAATTTATTTATTTATTTTAAAAATCTTACAGATAGTAATCTAACTTTGACTGTTCCAGCTTGCACTATATATCTACAAATACTTCGTTAGAATTTAGAAGAAATATGTACATCTTAAAACCAGTACTCTGTCAGTCTGCGTTTGTCACCACGTTGTTTAAAGTTCGAATTTCCTTAGACAGGTCACTTCCAGGTTTGAAGGTACCTGAATATTTCACAATGTTTTCCATATATTATGGCCAATAATGACTTTTAAAATGGTACCAATTATTTTCAGAGGTAAAATTTCCTAAAAGAGATAGTAAATTGGTAAGTTTTTAAAAATGCAAATCCAAGATTTTCAACGACGCTATTTACCATACTATTGTGAGGTTTTTCCCGGGTTATATCATTACATAAAGGTGAAGGTCACTACTCTAAAATTATCAACCAAAGAAATCAACAGAATCTACAGGGAAAAAGTCAAAAGGCGTAATTCAAGGGTAGTATGCGTTGGGACACTTTCCCGCGAAATCCCAAATTTTTCCTTGCGCAGCGTCACCTATCCTTCCGGCAATGCTAGTTATAGATGTGGCAAACGGGGACATATTAAGTCTGATCCAACATATCCAGCCCTGGGTAAAAAATGTCGTAAGTGTCACCAGCCAGATCACTTTGCTAAGTGTTGTAAATCTTTCACACCAAGTACTTACAAAAATTCGGGATGAGGCAAACCCAAGCAATGGGCTAGACTGGTGGACACAACAGAGCCAGTGGATTCGGAAGGAGCTTATGCATTTACACTGTTTATTGACAATTCACAAGAAACTCTTGAAACACTTATCGTTGGTGGACCAAATCACCCCACAGTTACCACGAATATTGGTTGAGTATAGGATATTTCGATGATCGTTAACTCTGGCGCTAGCTGTAATGCTTTTGATCGATACCTTTGGGAGGGGTTAAAGAAGAGGAAGGTCAGATGTACTTCACAGAGATCAGATAAGAAACTCTATCCGTACGGAAGTTCGGTGAGATCATTGAGCTAGTCGAGAGACCATCATCTTGGATCAGCCCTATTGTTGTTACACCAAAGCCATTGGGAGCCATTCGTCTGTGCGTGAATATGAGGCAAGCTAATGAGGCCATTATTAGAGAGAGACATCCAATATCTACCATTGATGAGATTTTGCACGATCTAAATGGGAGTTGTATTTTCAGCAAGTTGGACCTGAAGTGGGGTTTTCATCATCTAGAGCTAGCTGAAGAATCTCGTGACATCGTCACTTTTGTTACTCATGTTGGAGTGTTTCCAACAAAAGACTTAGTTTTGGTGTCACTTCTGCACCTGAAATCTATCAGCACACCATCCAGCAGGCACTCCAAGGATGTGAGTGAGTGAGAAACATGCCGGACGACGAGTGAGAAACACGCCGGACGACATCATTTGGCACTACATGCCAAAACAGTGGAAGAGCATGACAGTAGATTATTAGCTGTGATCGAGAAACTAGGCAACAAGGGATTGACATTGAACAAAGAAAAATGTCAGCTTCGTCTTTGAAAACTAGAATGAATTATGGGACACATCTTATCGGACAAAAAAATTGACCTAACAAGAGAGAATGTGAAAGCTATAGTAGAGGCTAGACCGCAAACAAACGCATCAGAAGTCAGAAGTTTCCTTGGATTAGTAACCTATTGTGGAAAGTTTATTCCTAACCTAGCAACTGGGTCAGAACTGTTGAGAATTTTGACGAGGAAAAGTCAACCATTTACTTGCGGCCTGAACAAGACCAAGCATTCAGAAAGCTGAAGACAAGTTTATCGAAAGCTGAGACATTAGGATATTTTGATCCAAAAGCAAGAACTCAAGTTATAGCGGATGTTAGTCCTGTGGGGCTTGGTGCAGTGCTACTCTGTATTGTATGTTGTTTTGGATTATCACCCTTGATTAAAGGAGTCTGAAGGCAGTGATGTGTTGTCCATGTAATGGTTAATAAAATCCAATTTTGTCGTCTTTGTATTATCTGAAATTAATTCAGGAAATGAAATACTAAATCTGAGTAATTTGAGGAATACCTTACTTCTTTTTAACGGTTGACATATATGTACGTAACTTGTATAAAGATAGGGAACTAATGAATATATCTACTTTTAAAACAACTAACAACTATGTTAACTGTTTGTTGATCTCAGTGAAGTATTGCAGTGAAAGAAAGGGGAGAAAGGGATCAGCTCGTAATAATATTTCAATATAAGTTGCCAGGTTTACCGTCCATCCACCTCCGTCAGTCGTCATGTCACAGTACACGGACCTCTTTGTTTTCATATCTGGAGATATCGTGTACACACCGTCTTTACTCAGGGGTCTGTGTTTAAGGATTTCAGCACAGTCTTTGTATTTTCCTTTGCTGTCTGAAAAGAAAAAAGATTACCATTTAAATAGAGTTTTGAAGAAACTACAAGAGGCTCATGGGTCATAGCTCTCACCAGAGCCACTATGGCCCTGTGGTCATTCCCGCTGTCACCTGAATATGGTGTTTACATCTCCTAACTTATTTGATACTCAACAACATGCTCCGAGTACGATCAGTGTTTAAACCAAGTAGGCTACTGGCAGATAAGTTGATGTTACAGGGATTTTAACAACTTTGTTTTATGCCGGCATTTCATAAATTCTATGGTCGTTACAATGACCTTGTTGGCAAATATGTCTTATCATTTGGTCGTATTTTGGCTGACTTGTTCCATAGCAATCGTTAGGCCATTGTTTTTTTTATACTGAAATCGACTATGGACAGGAATGTCCAGTCTACCTGATCAATACGTAGGGCTCACGGTGGTTGTGGCTGGTCGACAAGGGATGCTTACTCTCCCTAGGCGCCTAATCCCACCTCTTGAATTTACAGGGGTCAGTGTTTTTACCCTCTTCACATTTGTATTGTGTGTGGATTATTTATCATCGATCACTGTAAGTTATTTTCATACTTTTTCATCTTCATCAGTTGATTTTTTATTTGTACATTCCTACATAAAATTTCTTATTATTGCTCCATACTAGTCCCGGAGGTCATGATTTGAAGAAAAAAAATAAATCTACATTTTCTTTCAAATAATCATGGCTTTGCTGTTCTTGAGAAGATGATTTTAAAAGATTTTTCCCTATATATTCTAATGTCAAACTTTTATCACCCATTGTTTCCCAATCCTACTCTACCATCTTTATCATGGGGGGGGGGGGGTCTTAAAATGAACAGATTTGAATCTATACTAACCTGCAAAGGGTGAAGATGACAGTTATTAAAGTCATACTTATATATAGTAGTTAAAACTAATCATGAACATTGGAAACACCAGAGGTAGGATCTGGCGCCTAGAAAGAGGAATCTTCCCCTATTGTCCGATCACACCCCCTTCCTACCGTTAGCCATAGTAATGATCAGGTAGATGGAGTACTCCATAGTCAAATTTAATATAAAAGCAATGACCTAACAAATGGTATGTCAGACAAAATTCGACGATAGGATGTATTTACAGAAAGGTCATTAAAACAATCGACATAGAATTTGCCAAAAGGTTACAGTAAACCAGATTATTGAAATTCTTGTAACATCAACTTGGTCTTTATCGTCTATAGTCAGAAAAACATCCAAAATATGAAACAGATATGGCAGAATATTTTTGTCTTTTATCTTTATTTTGCTGGGATATAACGAGTCGACATATGAATGAACGTATGATAAACCGCCATGGATATATCTAATTGTTGGGTTGAAGTACAGGCACTTGTTCCTGTAATAGTTCTGTAATAATTTTCTAATAATAATAATAATTCTGGTTGAATTGGCACAGTGCTTCTTGAGAATAAATCGAAAACATGACAAAATTACAAACAAAAGATGACACGACAGAGGAACGCTGGACACCCATCGATCAGAAAAGCTCACTTGTGCCTTCGGCTCAGTCAGCTAAAAAGTGGGGGACGAGGGAAAGGCTTATCTTTTAAATTACTATTATGTATTATTTTGCGTTGATATTAAATACATATAACTTCCATTCTAACAAAACATTGTTTGACTCATCCATGATGTATGAGTTGCTAGCTCTACCCTATTCATTTAAATAATTCTTACGTGATTTAAGAAACACCCGTCCTTCCTTTAGTTTATAACTTGACTGTATATCCAGGGTCATAGGTCCTTGTATAGAGATAACTGTGTTCTTGTGATCCCATTTAGTCTTTTTCAGCATGGCTTTGACTTCATCTATCGACACACACACATATAAAATTTAACATAAAATATTATTTTACGATTTTTGGATGATTTCTTTACAAAAATGCGATCATCGGCCAAAAAAAAAAAAAATCTGAACATACACCATGGCTTCTTTTTTTTTTTATTTGTGTCTTAATTTTGTTTTATTGCTAAAAATATCGTTCCCTTTCTATTTAGTGGAGATTTAGTTTTTCAATAGAAAATATAAATTGTTGACATAGTACAAAAAAATGCCAACTATGATTATTACATAGTACATGTAAGTAGTCCATAATTTAGCAGGTATATTTGCATAATTCATTTATAAATTTACATGTTTTCTTTATTAGTTAAGATAAATTATAAATGTGAATATCTTTGTTTCTTTATACCAAATAATCAGTGATATCTGATGAAACTGGTTCTAATCATGATTGTATTGAAGTATTATTTCATAATTTGGTATTTTAAACTTGCAGCTGGATAAATACATACAAGTGAGTAAATGCATAACTTTATGGAAAAGTATAAAGCATTCATATCAAGTGTTCTTAAAAACGGTATTATTGACCTGTTAAGTGAAGCTTAATCCCAGTAGAATAAACGAGAGAAAATACAGCTGTTAAAACCACAAACTTCAACATTGTTTTGGTTTTTTACAATTGCACGGTTTTTCACAAGAAGGCAATTGTTCCTGGTACTCTTTAGGATATACGGTGCCCATTTATATATTATAAGTTACAAGGTAATTAAAATGAAAATTGATATCATTGTATATACAGAGCTCCAGATAATTTTTTACCTCAAAGAGTATTTACTCCATGATTTTCAAATCAATGCAGATTAAATTTTGCTTATCAGGAAAATAATCAACGCGTATTTTGTTCATCTATTGCTCTTTTGACATCTAATATGATTTTAGCTTGTTATCGAAATAAGTGTTTTTGAAAGAGGAATGTAAAAAAAGGACAGTTTCTGCATTTATCAGTTAGGTTATTGAATTTTTTTAAAAAAATTGTCAGCTTTTAGCTATAACAGAAACATTTGGGTTTTTTTTTCACCCAAAAGACCATACGGTAGGCAAAGTTACCACGAACATACAGAACTCCATTTAAGATTAGGCCTATATCGATCGTAGCAAGAGTTACCGAGAAAAATATCCTTCCTTTGGCCAGATAAAATTAATCATTAGATTCTCATTCCCACCTACCCCTCTCAAAATAGTTTTCCATTTTGTTTGTTTGTTTGTTTGTTTGTGTGTGTGTGTGTGTGTGGGGGGGGGGGGGGTTATAAAAAATATATTTTAAACGGAAGCCCAATAGTGCAAACCAAAAATAAATAAAAAATAACGAAATTATTGAATAAAGAAAACGAAATTATTAAATAAAGAAAAAGAAATTATGAAATAAAGAAAATGAAATTATTAAATAAAAACCTGAAACTAAAATACGGAATTTATATGTGCATGGTAAGGGCCTGAACCCATGAATCGTTCCATAAAGCACACGTGTTCTTTGACCTGATTTTGCTAAAACAAGAGTGATATTTGCATTTACACTCAGCTATTCCCGTATCGATAACATAACCAATTGGAGTAGACAATCACAATTCATGTATAGGGGAGAATTTTACCTTTGGTTATCCAATATGCTTAGATCTATGTTTTTATCTTACATTAACATGATTAATGTGAACTTTAACCAGTCTGATGAAATGGACAGCGATGACAAGTTTACGTTAAGATTAACTTTCTTAAACCCTCAGCTCAGAAGGTCTAATTATCAGCAAACAATGAAACTGGACATAAAACATCAAAGAGATTATGCTAATAAATTGCACAAATATTTAAGATATGCATGTCTGTTAAGATTCCGTTGTTTACAACTGCTGAACTTTATAACATTTAGGAAATTCCCATGGCTATACATATCGGACAGTACAAAAATGCTGTAAAAGGATACGTAACCTATCGGATTTTGCGGGTTTGTTACATTATAAAAATTGTTTAAAGAGAGCAAGCGCAAAAATTAAACAAGTCAAAGTGGTTACAATGAGTTACATTGAGTAAATTTTAATGATTGCTTACTTTATTAAAAATTAAGAAAAACACTTCTAATTTCTTGGTCATTTTATCAAAGCATAATAAGAAGTGATGCACTAACTATTTGTTAATATTCTAAATGACAAATTCTCAATCTGTATTTATAAGTGGTGATACTTGTGAACAAACAATGCACACACTTGCATAACAAACCCAACATAGTATTCAAATCATTCTCTTTATTGTTTCAACAACCTAAGATTTATTGGTACACAGAAATAGTAGATTTTGAAAACCTATTTCTATATTCTCACATCTACAAGAGTTGGGAATCATGATAATTACATGGTGCAGCGAGAGAAACGATTTGTACACAACTATCCTTGAACAGCTCCTTAAGCCTAAACAAATTCTCTTAGAAAGCTTTCCACTCATTTTTTGATCCTCTTTGGGAATTCTGAATCTTTGACATTGTTTTGTGCTTTGCTTTCTGACACAAATTGTAACATGTCTCAATCTAGATATTTTTTTGGAATATCAAAGTTTGACGAGGTTCTTGGGTGCATACTCTTAGATGAGTCTGGAATTCTTCAGATATTGGATCAGAGTCTAGTGGATAAAATTATCTCAGTGAACTTGAATTAGTCTTACAAAGCTGTTTCATATTTGGATGTTTTACTGACAATCGGCCAACTAACAGATGAATTGTATGACAAAAGAACTGATTTCAGATTTTCCATCGTCAACTTTCCTTATTTATAAAGTAATTATAACATTCCACTTTCACCTGCATATGGTGTTACGTCTCCAAACTAATTCGATACTCAAGAGCATGCTTTGAGAACAATCAACTTTAAATCGAGGCAATTACAGACGGATAAATTGGAGTTACGGGGATTTCAACAAACTCAAATTTTCATGTTTACATTTTACTTCGAACAAGCCATTCTGTAAGGCGATTTGCGATTTTCTATCGGTGAATACAAATGTCAGGTGGATTCCCTGGCCAAAGACAAAAGTTCACGCGTACTGTCATAAAAAAAATAAAGAAAAAAATTGTTGCCTATTTAAATGTCTATAGGATGCTGCTCCTTCGTATCCTTGAAGCGCTGAAGTTCTTTGTAAGACTTTATGAACGTTGCACAGACTACCTTTTATTGTGTAAAATGTACAATTGAATTTCTAATCAACAATTAGTGACAACAAATTACAAACGCGCTAATACCAGGTAATGAGGTGAAAAACCATGCACTTCCTTCCTCATCTTTCCTATTGAGAGCATGACCGGGGCATAATTCATAGTTTCTCATCTTTGTCTTTTTAATTTGTTTTTGCAAAGAAATGCACCTATGCAACCAAAACCATGCTCATTTAATGGAACTTGCATTGAATTTCTTGTTCAATCATATTTCTTCTGCATTTGTCGAAATAGCGAGTCCGGAAAATCCGAGGATTGTAGTGTTGGTAAGGATTTTGGTTTCATAATTGATTTTTAATTACGTTTATTTCTTTCTTTTCTTTTAGAATGAAAATAGATGTCGGTGCAAGACTGACGACGTCAAAAGTAGGTTGTGGCGTTTGTGAATTTGTTCAGGAATCGTTTTAAGAATAAATTCGACACCGCATTTGATTTTTTGTCTGTTATTTAGATATCCATCTTACACATACAAGGGTTGTCCATAAAGTTCTCGGACAATGACGTTTTTGTCAAACTGAATTCTCCTATTGTATACCAAGATATGTGTTATGAAAATATAAGTCAGAATGCTTTGGTTTTGGTTGTTTGAATTCAATACTTTTGAAAAAATCGCGGTCTTTAAAGGTCGACTAAAATTGTTATTTTCTTCATAAAACAAGCTAAAACTGAAGAAAAATTTGAATGTGTCTCAAATAAAGCTGTTGTATTATTTTGTATTCATTTATTTATTTATTTATTGACATCCTAGTATCGCTTATTGGACATATGGTGAAATTATTTCCTTAAAAAACCGCGAGAAATATGTTTCAAAAATTGACAGAAAGAGCGATGTCGGCCATTCGCGTGAAACAGCGTCCAATCATAAAAGTATGTCATATGGCTGAAACGTCGTCAGAGACAAACTAATTACTCAAAGAACGGGAAGCTATTGGAATATATATTTAGTTCATTGATTTGAAATAGGTATATATTATTTTTTCAACGGCGTGTACATTTTAAGAGACATTACAAGAAGTGAAAAACTTCTGTTATTTGATGAAAATAGGATATCTCTTCATGACGTTGTAATAAATTTTGGTGCAACTTCGGAATGGGCTCTACAGTCTATGTATGCGAAGTGTTTATACATGCACTGATGACGCTTGAAACTTATCGCATATTGTTTTGAATGTTACAAATGTACTCAATTATGGTCTATATGTAATTATTATTAATATTATTATATATGTTTTTAGCAGTGTGGCATAAAAAAGAGAAAAATCGCGTGTGTCTACGATTATTTGATCTAAACCATTATTTACAGTGATTAATTATCAAAAGTGAATGGCAAAGGGGAAAAACTTCTTTCAGTTGAATACAAATTAATAGAGTCCTGGCCGGACCAGAACACTTGACCAAATGGTCCTGATGTTAAAAAACCTGGTAAAAATACCCTTGCTTACTAA
This sequence comes from Saccostrea echinata, assembly GCF_033153115.1. NCBI lineage: Eukaryota > Metazoa > Mollusca > Bivalvia > Ostreida > Ostreidae > Saccostrea > Saccostrea echinata. The sequence continues at coordinate 20,471,244 of NW_026889751.1, read as the reverse complement.
ACCTTTTATCAAATTTGCCTTCGATATGCCAAGGAGCAGAGAAGATTTTCAAAAAAATAATGCATTCTTACTACAGATTCAAAACAGCCCTACCCTAACACTAAAGGTCATGAAATTCACAAATTTGGTAGAGGTACCCTCATCATTTTAACTATTCACTTAGTTGAAGATTTTTTAAATAATAAACACATTTTCACTTATCAAAATATCCCCCAGCCCCGAGAAACACCAAAACCTGGGACCACAAGTTTAAAAAAAAAATTCCTAAGAAGCACAATTGTTTATCATAACTATGCACGTTGTTTATCTGCTCAACACTAAGAAGCAGACAGGTTTATTTACCAGAATAACTGCATTTCCACTGCATTATAAATAGAGCCCCACCCTTACACCAGAACATCTGATTTAGGGGCCATGAAAATCACAATTCTGGAAGAAGCACTCTTGTTCATCATAATTATACACTTATATTCTTTGCTTTATAAGCAGGAGAAGAAAAGAATATTTTCAAAGATAGCATGCTTTTCACCATTTAATCACCAGAGCCCCCTCTTTCCCCAGCCCTGGGGCCATTCTTTTTCACAATTTTGGAAAAAGCATCCTTGTGCATCATAACCATGCACTTAGTTTGTTCAAATGATACCCAGGAGCAGAGATTTTCAAAGAATTCATGCATTTTCACTATATAATTAATAGAGCCCCGTCCTAACACAAGAACCCCTGACCCAGGGGCCCTGTCTTATTAGCTTCCGGGATATTACTATCACTGGGATAGCACTGATTTAGATAAACAAAATAAACAGGATTCATTAAGCAATCAATCAGGGAGAAAGGGATTGTACATAACCGGCATCAGATCTATATAAAAAACTGTACTTTTATACTCTTGTGTAGTAATTCATAAAATAGAATTAAATATTGATATACGACAGGTGATCAAAACGTTCGCAAACTTATTGAATAACATCCATAAAAGAAATCAAATTGGGTTTCAGTGTTTATTCTCTTTTTAAAGTAGACCCCTCCGGTTTTAATAAACATATTCCACCTTTCTGCACGAAACACGTGTTCCACTCTTTACAGTAGCCCATTTATGTTCCTGGGTCTTATATTTCTTACCACGCAGTTTATTTTTACAAGAATAATATTTGTCACCAATTGTGGATCTCGGCTATATATAGGATAGGTGGCTGAGGATTTCTTTTCCCAGTATGAGCATTGTGTCAATCACATCCCTACATCTTCTAGATCTCAGATGCGTTATGTATCCAGCATTGATAAAGTACGGTCAAATTCCTCTCATATCTGATCTCTTAAATGAACCTTTAGGGGGTTATGAATTATTTTATTGTTTAGGTATTCAACTATTTCTCTAAATGTGACCCACTGATCTGTCATTAAAAATTGCTCAACGAAGGACACGTTTCTTTCCCAACTCAATTTCACAGAGCACCCAGAACGCACATCATTTTTAACTATCTCCAGCTCTTTCGCTAAAATACTTCATCCAATTACTATTTAACCTTTGTCGCCATCACCCTTGTATTAATCATTGTATATTACTCAAAGGATTTTTCAAATCAACGTAAAACTTTACAGCCGATCTTGCTCAAGTACGACTGAGACAACCATTTTTTGTGACAAGTCATCTATATAATGACGCCTCTTTCACATCGTTACGTCAAAAACATGAAGCAAAATATTTTGTGATATATTTTTTATAGAACCTGTTTATGACTGTATGTATCTGAAATATCATTGGGATCCGAATTGTGCTTAATATGTAGATACAGTGTACAGAGTTCGAGAAATTTTTGACCACCCTCGTATTGTTTTTTTTTATGAATAGACTTTAAATGAACGTAATTAGTTTCCAAGAATATACAGTAAACCTTATCTAATCCGGACACCATTGGTTCCATAGAAATTGGCCGGATTAGACAAGGTTCCAGATAAGAGAAGATTTTAAACAATTGAATTTTCTGAGAGGAATTAAGGTTTACATCGCCTTCGGACTACATAACACCCGGATTAGACAGGTTTCACTGTAAATAGATTTAGATAAAGCCCTATGCTGAAGAGAGTTTTTACATTCCAATTTCAGCACGACTTTTATACAGGATTGTCTATATGTTACCGTGGAAAGGCAAAGTACTACTTACTATATACTGCGTGAATGTCAGTTTGAAAGCATTTCTGAAAGTCATGCAGTCCTTAAGACTCAGATGAGCTATCGGGTTGTATTGATTACCGAAAATTTTGAGAACTCATCGGCTATCATTAAATTAATTAGTTCAAGTTATTATCATCAACGTCTGATGAACAGAGGGGCACGCTACAACCTAGCTAACGGTGGAGGTATCAAAGTTAGATTTCAGAAATTTATGCTTTACATGGACTTTTAAATTTATTCATAGATAAACTAACAAAATTTTCGGTATTGATATATAAATATTTTCGGTATTGAGAAGAAACATTTTGGTAATGCAAATATCGGTTTTCAGTAATGCAAACTTGCGACTTATTGCTATCTCACAGTTTTCTTTCGTCGTTTCGATCTTTAACTTTTAAACGTTTTCAGCATCTTCTCGGGAACAACTAAACCAATTTGAAGCTAATTTTGGTATATGGGTAAAAATTGTGAATTTCATAGTTTCTGCTTCATTGAGACATGAGAGGTAATGCCAAAATCACCAAAAATGAATGCAATTTTCAAATATTTTCTTCTTTTCTCCTGGACATCTAGCATGCAAACTGTGTGTATGCTTATAATACTAGTAAGAATAGGTCCCTTACCAAATTTCTGAAATCCAAGACCCCTAAGGTTGGGGTTCAGACTCAAGGATGGGGCAAACTTGGTCATATATTGAAAAATAATGCATTTTATCCATAAAATATTCTTCTTTACTCATGGACATTTACCATGCAAATTGTGATTTTCAGTTTTCTTATAAAATCTCTTATCAAAATTGTGAAATTCATGGCTCCTGGGTCCAAAGTTCATAATTCAATCCTGAAGGCATGATTGGTCATATGTTGAAAATAAATTGCATCTTTGAAAATGGGCATTTAGCAGCAAACTGTTTCATTTTTTATGACGAACAATTAGCTTTCTACCAAAATTGTGAAACTTTTTGCTCCCTTTATACCCCCGAGTGGGGATATGTTTATCATACATCGAAAATAATTACACATTTGAAAATCTTAAGCTTCATAAGAACTTCTAATAGGCAAACCATTTGCGTGATTATAATACTGTATGCAATTATCTCTATACCACGATAGTAAAATTCAAATTTTTGGATCTAGAGCTCAAGCTTGTAAGCCCCAGGTGGGAGCTAAATTGGTCATTTGTTGAAAATGTGTTGGAAATTCAATTCATCCTTATTTTTTCTTTTGTCATGAACATCTGTCAACTACCAAATATGTGTAATTCGAAAAACCCCAGCCCGGCCAAGGCAACAGGTCGGGCTGATAAAATATACTGAGTTATAAAACAAATGTAAAAATCACTACTAAGCCAGAAATGTACTGATATTCCCATTTTAAAAAAAAAGAAAAAGAAAAAAGAAATCTGATTACGACGAACAAATGAATTTTAACGTCATAACGGTACAGCGGACATATAAAATTCTGTATAGCGCTGAGAACCCTCCAGACCAATGACCTGCTAAATCCAAAACAATGCAAAGGGGAAGCAACAACTTACGTTTTTAACGAAGAGTTAAAGTAAAGAAAGAGTTTGTTTTCAAGAATTTATTAAGTGATATCAGAAAAAGAAGGGTTAAAGTTTCCCGATCCTTTTAGTGTGAGAAAAAAAATCTACGGCTGAAGTCACGTTAAAAAGATCTGCAGATTGCTTCAGGTCAATAGACATATAAAAGTTTATTTTTAAACTATAAATACCACAAATATTGAAATTACTTTACATCATTGAAAATCTTTTTCATTACCAATGGGCATTTAGCAGATAAATTGTTTGCACGATGATAATGAGCTTTAAGCCTGTTACAAAAATTGCAAAACTTTATGTCCTTCTGGGTGCATGGATGAAGCCAAAGGGTGGACCGAAGTAGGTAATGCATTTATTTATCATTCTACAGTGCATCTCATCTTCTTTACTCCGGATCCTCTGGGACACATATTATGTGAATATGATGATGAGTATAAAGTCCTCACCACAACGCTTTAAGTTTCAAATGTCAAAGGTTCTAGGTGAGGCAGAAGTGGACAACAGCTGGAAAACATGACACTCAGGTGACCTTTCAACCCTTGGGCTCTTGTTAAAAAGATAAGAGTTTTGATACAAAATACTCTTTGTTTTTAGATCCATGTGTATCGGAACCGTGTATAAATGGGGGTCGATGTATGGCTGTCGATTGCAATGCCCGATATATCTGCTCTTGTCGTTACCCTTTTACTGGAAGATCATGTGAAAAAAGTAATAAATGCACTTAAAATGTACTCTAGGCAAAATTGAATTCTTTCAAGTTGCAGTAATGTATGCTAGTTTAATAATCGTATATGCATTGATATGTTTTTTTTATTTGTTTTGCCAAGAAATGCACATATGCAACCCAAACCCATGTTCATCTAATGGAACTTGCATTGAGGTTCCTGTTCAACCATATTTCTTCTGCATTTGTCGAAATAGCGAATCAGGAATTGTAGTGTTGGTAAGGTTTTGGGTTTCATAATTGATTTTAATTACGTTTCTTTCTTTCTTTTCTTCAAGAATGAAATTGACAGAGAAATTATAATTATTTCTATTTAAGATAGTGCTCTTTAAAAGGATTTTAGAGTATGAAAGTACAAAGGAACCAGCATGTATGCAGAAAGAAACTAGTAGGTAAAAATATAAACTTGTTGGGTGATTTGATCTTATTAAAATGCAATACTTTCACCTTATCGCCTTGTTGAATTAATCTAATTACTTGGTGATTATGATTTTTGTCTTCCGCTTTCGCAAATGCAAGGGGATATTAACACATTCGTCTGTCAGTCTGTCTGTCACAAAAAAAATAACCTTGGTCATACATTTGAATAAAAAGAGATAGGGCTTTCATATTTTCACAAGTACACTACCTGTGAAAAAAAAAAACTTTCCAGATTTACTTTGATTTTAGTCCCTGTTTCTTGATTTTAAAGTTTGACACAGTTTTGAAAAAATTTAGCAAACTTTAACCTTGATCATAACTTTTGAAAGAAAAAAGATAGGGCTTTTATTTATGTGCATTCTATTTATCTATTTTCTTTAATTTTCAATTTTTATTTGTATTGTATGATTTCTATTTATTTATTTGTTTATTTATTTACTTATTATTTTTTTATTTTTTCCATTTCTATATTTAAATTATTTTACCTTTTCCCTGTAACTGTAAGATTATTGTTGATTAGTTGGTTATCAGGGATGGGGTAATCGTAATCAAGTAATCGTAATCGATTGTAATGATTACTTTTTTTCAAGTAATCGACAGTAATCTGTAATCGAAGAGATTTTCAATTACTTGTAATCGTAATTTAATCGATTACAGCTAAAATATTCAATGTAATTATAATTACTTTTTCGGTTACTTTCGATTATTTTATACATAAATGGATGTTATTTTGGCGAATTATTTCCGTTCAGTCACACATAAATATCAAATATAAACCACCTAGTGTAATGTTTGGATTTCCTAACTTTTATCATAATCATAAGTTTAAAAATGTTCTCAATAAAATTTGCATTATAGACCCATTGGTCTAGTATTAAATAATTCAGAAATGTATTTCAAACATTTATTAATAAAATATACAGATTTTTTGTGTGCATTTTACATTTGACTCACTGTCCTTGTGCTGTATGTCCTTTTCATATTTCAGATGTTGAAAAACTTTGTCTTGTAATAGAAAATTATGAATAGCAAAAACAGATTTAAGTGCTGTATTAAATATAAATAATTTGGTAAATAAAATACATTGTCTCAAAAAAAAAAAAATGGAAAAACTTATTTATATCTGAAAATGTTTAAATAACTTCAAACTTGGGTTTTAGTAACTTTAAAATTTGCAAAATCATTCTCATGTTTTCTTTCAAAATTTTGAGGTTGCTTTCATATCAGTGAGAGGTTATAAGTGTCTGTAAGAGAGGGAGTAAGTGTCACTGTGTTTGCTTATCTTAATTGGCTAATTAATTAACTGAGACATCCCTGATTTGCAGATAATGAAGTGTGAACTGTGAACTATCTAGTGTTTAACTTTCATTCCATTGAAGACAAACAATATTATTAAAACAATTTTAAATAGCTATCAAAACACTTATTTCAATACAGAATGAAATTGTGCTATTAGTTAAATTACTTAAGCCAAAATACTTCTAATGAAGTAACTCACAATAAATATTAAATAGTTTTTGCAACAAGTCAATAAATATGGAGGACTGGTTCAGATCCAAGGTTGAAAGGAATAATCAATTCCTTGGCATATTTTATTGAAGGAATCATGTCTCCACTTCCCATGGTAGAGAGAATCCCTCATTTGGGCATTTAGTGAGAATGTTAGCCAGAATAAAACCATAAAATAATCTGCACTGAAACTGCAGGAACACATTCAAACTTCTGTAGATAAAATCAACATTTACCATTTAAATATTGCTTTGATATTTGAAGGGATAAAAACTTGAAAGTAATCGATTATTAATCGATTACATCTTCCAAAGTAATCGATTACAATCGATTACAGGACAAAAATTAGTGTAATCGATTAATAATCAATTACACAAAATTCCTCTAAGTAATTGATTATTAATCGATTACATTTTTCAGTAATCGTGCCCCATCCCTGTTGGTTATGAAGGGCATGCATTTGAATAAAAAATCCAAAATAAAACAAGATAAATCCTAATGCTAAAATAAAATGTTTTGACTTCTCTTTACTAATTATCTTGACTGGCTGAAATGTTATTTAAGACACACAAAACCCACATACATGTAAATTCATAATAAAAACAGGCATGTTTTGTTGTCATATTTTATTTTAATATTATACATAGAACGTTTTGGTTTTTTATTATATTTTTTTAGGGCGTACCATCATTCTTGCCGACTTCAAGGACCTCCAAGTGTTTCCCCAGCCATACCAACTCAGTTCTTTGGGATCTTTCTTGGAGTCTTTTCGATATACACCGTTCAGATTTGTATTAAAGCAATTAGAAAACCAGCCTGCTGTTATGTAGGTTTGAGCACATGACTTAGAATCAGTGTCATTGTCTCTGTCCTTGGTACTGAACTTCATATTTTTAGTTACACTTAAGCTATCCCCTGAAAGTACATACATGGCTCATTCTTTGATTGATTATTTCCGGTGTGCAGAATTGAAATCTCTCTCTCTCTCTCTCTCTCTCTCTCTCTCTCTCTCTCTCTCATGCCTCCCTTTGCGATCACCCTTTTTTCCATATTAATATTGCATCTACTGCATTATAAAACTATAACTGAAATATGACCAACAAAAACATCTGATAGTATACCATATATAAGTACATGTAAATAATAACTAGTGGGTATTTTTTTTTTTCTTACAAATAATAAACGCATGTCTATCCTTCTTTACCAACATTAACGAGTGCAATAATACGATCAGGGTCAAAAATAATAATGCAGTGCATCTCATCTCATCTCAGATTCCTCGATTTGTGTACAAAATTTCAAGTCTTCATTTCAGAGGGATTTTAAGTTATGGTCTGGTCGTATTTATTTTTAAATTTGACCTTGAATGAAGAAAGCGGTCAAGGTTAAATATTTTGATGCAGTGCATTTGGTCTTAACGTTGTCTTTCCTTGTTCCAAATTTGAAATCCTAATGTCAAAAAGTTCTGAAGTTATGAACTGGACTATATATTTTTCATGTAAAAGATTGATCTTTACTTAATTAATAGATCAAGGTGAAAAAATGTTGGCATTCACCCTTCCTCTATATCACCTATCCATGTTTGAAGTCTTAATGTCAAAGGGTTCTCATGTTATGGTCTAGTCCTGTTTTCTCAATTTGATGAAGAAAGGGATCAAGGTCTAAATTTTGATGCAGTGCATCCTTCCTATGTTCCATGTTTGAAATCCTAATATCAAAAGGTTCTCAGGTTATGGTTTGGACTCTATCGTGATGTAAAAGATTGACCTTGACCTTATAAATTGGATCAAGGTCAAAAATTTGGTTTCATGCATCCCTCCTTCATATTACCTCTGCATGTTCCATGTTTGAAGTGATTATAACAAAAGATTCTTAAGTTATGGTCTAATCAAGTTTTTTTTTTCTCTATTTGACCTTGAAGAAAGAAAGAAGCCAAGGTCAAAATTTTGGTGCAGTGCATCTTGTATCAATGTTTTCTTATGTTACAAGTTTGAAGGGTATTAAAGCTTTGGTCTTGACTCTATTTTGATGTAAACGATTGACCTTGATCTTATAATTATTAGATTGTCAAAGGGTTCTCAAATAATGGTCAAATCGTGTTTTTCTCTATTTGTCCTTAAAGGGTTCAAGGTAAAAATTTTGATGCAGTGCATCTTGTTTCAATATCATCTAACTATGTTACAAGTTTGAAGTCCTAATATCAAAGGGATCTCAAGTTATGGCCTGGACTCTATTTTAATGTAAAGGATTGACCTTGACCTTATTAATAGGCCAATTTCAAAAATTTTGGTGGATTCTTCTCAATGTCATCTATGTAAGTTCCAAGTTTGAAGTCATAATGCCAAAGGGTATTTAAGTTGCGCACGGACAAAATTTGGATGATGAAGAATAAGATAAAATCGAATAAAACAATATGTCCCCCCTGGGAGGGGATACATAATACATACGTCAATCGTTCAGTGAACAACATTTCATCTATCGATGAAAATATATGATGTTAGTTTTCTCACATGTCAATTACTTAAGACAGATATTTCCATTTTGGGAGTTAATTAATGTATGACGTGATACATATTATCCTTGGGATAGTGCTTAAAAATCCCAAGGGTCAAAAGTATAAAGCCATATCCCCTTGAACTTAAAACTGAAATATTTTATTAACAATTTCATTCCAAATAATCATTCAAAGAAACAGAAATTGGCAAAATGCCTAGGATTTAATCATACAGTGAAATGTTTCTTTGCTCTTTGTACGGAGATGAACGAATGCAACATTGCAGAACAAGAGGCCCAAGGGTCTTGAATTGCTCTTCTGATAAACTGTACAACCTATCACTTCTATTTGAAGCTTCTAAGTATCCTGTATATTTAGATAAAGCCTTGAAATTCCAAAGGTAGGTCATCATGACCTACATTTTAGATGAAACACTCTGAGAACCCAAGATGATTCTAAGCCAATTAGTACCTGAGAATAGGTCATGGTGATCTACTTACATGTATCACTTGTTATTCTCTGAGGACCCAAAATGCATCAACTAAGTTTGATGATTCTAAGCCAATTAATACCTGATATATTTAAATAAAGTCATAAAATTTCAAAAATAGGTCACAGTGACATTTTTTTTCAGATGACATACTTTGAGGACCCAAGATGCATCAACTGACAAAGTTTGATGATTCTAAGCCAATTAATACCTGATATATTTAAATAAAGTCATAAAATTTCAAAAATAGATCACAGTGACCTCCTTTTCATTGGACCAAGTCTGCGGACCCCAGATGCATCAACTGACAAAGTTTGGTCATTCTAAGCCAATTAGTACCTAAAAATATTTAAATAAAGCAATAAAATTTCAAAAGTAGGTCACAGTGAACTACATTTCCATCAACTTACTTCGACGACCCAAGATGCGTCAATTGACAAAGTTTGATGATTCTAAGCTAACTAGTACCCGAAATACTTCATTATAGCCATATAAATTGAAAAGTAGGTCACGGTGACCTACTTTTCAGTAGACGTACGCCAAGGACCCAAGATGCATCAGCTGACAAAGTTTGATGATTCTAAGCCAAATAGTACTTGAAATATTTAATTAAAGCCATAAATTTTCAAAAGTATGTCATGGTGACCTAATTTTAAGTTGTCGTACTACAAGGACCCAAGATGCATCAACTGACAAAGTTTGATGATTCTAAGCCAATAAGTACCTGAAATATTTAAATAAAGGCATAAATTTTCAAAAGTAGGTCACGATGACCTACTTTTCAGTCGACTTTCTCCAAAGACCCAAGATGCACCAAATGACAAAATTTGATGATTCTAAGCTAACTAGTACCCGAAATTTTTAGTTATAGTCATATAAATTGAAAAGTAGGTCACACTGACCCACTTTTCAGTCGACCTACTCCGAGGACCCAAGATACATCAACTGACAAATTTTGATGATTCTAAGCCAAATAGTACACTAAATATTTAAATATAGCCATAAAATTTCAAAACTAGGTCAAGGTGACCTACTTTTCAGTTGACGTTTTTTGAAGACCCAAGATACATCAACTTACAAAGTTTTATGATCATAGGCCTTAAAATGTCCAAATTATGCCTCTAAAACGCTTTGAAATTGAATGCCTGCAAAGTTCAAAAAGTAGGTCACTGTGACCTACTTTTTAATAAATATGTTTTGAGGCCCCAAGATGCATCATCTTACAAGATTTAATGATTCTAAACCTCTCAGTATTTAAATTAATGGCCTTCATTGTTTTGAAAAAAAAGATAAGCCATAAAAATTAAGAAGTAGGTCAAGGTGACCTACTTTTTAGTCGATATACTTTGAGGACCCAAGATGCATCAATTGACAAAGATTGATGATCATGGGCCTTAAAATGTTCAAAATATGCCTCTAAATCATTTTGAAAAAGAATGGCCGCAAAATTCAAAAAGTAGGTCACCGTGACCTAATTTTGAGTCAGCAAGATATGAGGTCCTTAGAGGAATTAACTGACAAGATTTGATGATCCTAGTCCTTATAGTAAGCAAAATATCAACATTTTAATAAAATGTAATTTTTGGTCAATTTTGAAGTGACCTTGAGACCACGCCCTTTGCCCCAGGGTGATGCCTTGAACAATTTTTAATCTACAATATATCCTCATCCTTTTGTGTAAGTTTGGTGATAATCTGCCCAGTGGTTCTTGAGAAGAAGATTTTTTAGCAACCAGTACTTTTCTTTCTATTTTCCTAATTATCTCCCCTTGTTTAAGAGTCACAACCCTAGTTTTAGTACAAACGGGAGTCCTTTGGCCAAGGATGCCCTGTGACAAATTTGACAATAATTGGTCAAGGGGTTCTTGAGTTATGTCCCATATTCTAAAAAGTTTATGCTCACCGCACAAATGGCCATAGCATTAGCTCTTTGAGCCTTTGGCTCAGAAGAGCTAAAAACGCGAAACCCGTATAATAATCGTCTTATATAAATGCAACAGTTTCAACTGATAATTCCCTTATAAAGGAATTATCGTCGGATGTCCACAGGTGATCTTGTATTTTACTCATGACCCGTGGGCAAACTCGCCGAAATATCCTCGTATATGTAATCATTTGATTGGTTACTGCACAGAGTCGCGATGGCAAATCAACAAATCACAGTTTTGTACATAGTAAGTATGTTCGGCAATTTTAAAACAAAATTTCTTAAGGGTCTTTACCATATGAGAGGAAATAGGAAAGTAAAAAACGTATTTTCAAAATTGAAGAGTTTTAACTTTTTGATTGTTGTCTATAATCGACGAATTTGCATATTTAACAATGATATTTCAGCCAGTTTGCCCACGGATGGTGAGTAAAATACGAGATCCAACGTAGATATCCGACGAAGGACATTTCATTGATTATATTTAATTTATTTATATCTGTATACAACTATAAAATATTGATATATAGGGGGTCGGAATTCATAAAAGACTCTATAATCAACATTGGTGGAAGGGCTTATTCTCTATCCGCTACCGCTACGCTCCCAGCACCCCTGCCAACGCTTGTTGTATGATTCTTGTACAAGTTTTAAATGTTGAAATTTAACTTTAAATCTTAATAAATTAATGTAACTATCAATAAAGATGATATTTATCATTTATTTCAAAATTATCATCCCTTATAACACTTTATTTCTTCAGTTACTTTTTTGCGGAGTAAAACTTAGGGAAAAAATCATTTTAAAGGATAATAGCTTAAAAATAATTTTTTTTTATTGATAAATGATATATTTAAAAGGTATTCTTGATACAATTCTCACCATTTACAATTTTTTCAAGAATCTTATAAAATAAGCGTTGACAGAGGTGTACATGAATGTGGAAGCGTAGCGAGAACAACTCTGGATAGAGCAAGCGAAGGGCTAAGAAACAGTTGACCTTTGGCTCATCTTAATTCTGGCTTTTAAAACGGGTTAATAATCTAAAGGTTTGATAATGTTTAACAGCAGTCGGTTTTCAAAAGAATTGAATGACAAAAAAGTCAGGGGATGAAGTGCTGCCTGATTGAATAGAACACCAAATCGGTAATAGATAAATTTAAAGATATTAATTAAACTTAGAATTTCTTTCTAAGGAATCTGCAAGAGAAATAATATCTTATGTAAATATAGTTAATTATATAAGAATTGTTCTTACCAAGACCCTTGGTGCCCTTGAATCCCCCTAATGTTAGTTTATACTTCTCAGCGCCATTACCGATGTAGAATGTGGAGTAAGTGGCATGTGCTTTTTGTCTAGAGAATCTCTCCAGATCTATCCTTAGTTCTTGCTTTTTGTCTTTTGTCAGTGTGTGAATAGCATCATTTCCTAAACATAAAAAGTTTTTTTTACTAATTATACAGGGAAAAAAAATATTAATGTGTTGCAAATGCAGATCTTACCCAGCCAATATTCATTCTCGGCGTCACCAAATCCATTCTTGTACTCGGCCCAGTTCCTGTAGAAGTCGGTCACGCCATCTTGTCGTCTTTGTATCACCTGAAATGAAGGAAGGAGCTGAAATACACTGAATATGTGTAGTTTCATGGCCGTAGGAATCGGGGGGGGGGGGGGTACGGGGGGCCGTCCCCTCCCCTCATAATATTGCCGATATATAGAATACTATTGAAAACATAGCTACTATATGCTTGTGCCCCCTCAATAATAACGTCAAGGTGAAACTGCTTCCTACGGGCCTGAGTTTAACAAAGACCTTACTGAGTTATTTTACAGTTAACATATAATATGTAACTTGTATAAAGATTTACATTCAAAATACAGAATTTATGAATCTCTACTTTTGAAACAACTAAGTAATGACGTTATGAACTCTGTAAAGTATTCCAGTGAAAGAAAAAGGAGAGAGTGTTCAACGCATAATTATGTTTCAATATTATCATTTGTCATGGTTACCGTCCATCCGCCTCCGTCAGTCGTCATGTCACAGAACACCGACTTCTTTGTCTTCATGTCTGGATAAATCGTGTACACGCCGTCTTTACTCAGGGGTCTGTGTTTGAGGATATCAGCACAGTCTTTGTGCTTCTCTTTGATATCTGGAAAATAGGAAAATAACCATTTAAATAGGGGTTTGAAGAACAAAGGGTCCATGAGCCATACGCTGACATCATAGTAACTATGGTCCTGTTGTACTACAATATTCCTAACGGATTTTACTGTGTATTCCAGTGAAGGGCTTCAAATTTAAACCTATACTCGGCACACAGGACCACTTACCGTGAGAGAGGACCTGTTTTAAGGTCTCATCCGAAAGACCCATGCCTTTCATTTCAAATGCTTGGTGGAGGAACAGTCACTACCTATTTTTACGTCTTAGTTTCGACAAGACACAGGGAACGAGAATCGAACCCGGTATCTCCCGGTCACGAAGCGAGCGTCTTACCACTTGCCACTGTGACCTACACATCCGAGGGTGCTTCCTTAATATTATGACTAATTATGCCTTTGCTGTTCTTAAGATTAAAATTTTTAAACATTTTCTCTATATATTCCTGTATTAAACTTAGTTCACTCACTTTGGTCCCATCCTACCGATAATCATTTGAAGAAGTACAAATACAATTTTGAATCCACACTACCTAAGAATGCTAAATCATCGTAAGATTTTTTTTTTACTTTGATAACCTACATGTTCATGTATTTTGGCCCCATACCTACCCCAGGTTCATGATTTGAACAAATTTCAGTCTACATTGCCTGATAATACTTCTATATAAATATGAACGAAAAGCTGATATTTAGAAATAAAAAATCCAATATATTGCAATGTATAGCTTTGATCATCAGTTGTGGCTGCAGCCGCTGCATCCTACCCCTGGGGTCATGATTTGAATTAACTTGAATCTAAACTAGAAAAAAATGTATACAGATTTTTACTAATAAATCCAATGGTAAACTTTGATCGTCCATTGCGGCCCTACCCGACCCCCCCCCCCCCCCCCCGGCGTCATAATTTGAACAAACTTGAATCTACGGTATGTAATGAAGCTTTCAGATAAATTTCATCTTTTCCGAGAAAAGAATTTTTGAAAGATGTCATAATAATTTCAATAATTCTTAATTATCTTCCCTTGAAAGAGGGCGTGGATTTTCATTTAGACAACTTGAATCCCCTTTTCCCACAGATGCTTTGTGGCAAGTTTCGTTGACATTGACCCAATGTTTCTTAAGTGTGAAGAATTTACAGACGACAGATAGCACACAACAGACGAACGCCGGACACCGTTCGATCAGAGAAGCTTACTTGAGCTTTGGGCGCAGTTGGGCAAAAATGTGGGGAAATGGGTTCTTCTTTTAAATTGATTAGTCGTTTTACGTTGATATTGAAAAAAAAAAAACATTTATTTCTATTAAAACAGTGTCTGACTCTTCCATGATGTAATTCATTTCATTCTAACCGTCACTCTAGCTCAGTCGTTAGAGCGCTCGCTCCGTGATCGGAAGGTCGTGTGTTCGAATCACGGCCGCGACTGACCTAAGTCAATAAAAAATAGGTAGCAACTGTTCCTTCGCCACGCGCTCGGCACTGTTGTGTGTATTTCGAATGAGACCTTAAAACCGAGGCACCGTGTGACGGTAGGCGTTAGCACGATAAAGAACCCTCACTGCTCAATGGCCCTGAGTGCGGAGTAAAGGTCTAAATTTGAAGCCCTTCACCGGCATATAGTGACGTCTCTATATGAGTGAAAAATTCTCGAACGGGACGTTAAACAGCACACAATCAATCAATCAATCATTCCATTCTGTTATAACAATGTTTTTCTTTGAGTCTTACATGACGTGAAAATCATAAGGCCTATTTCTTTTTTGCTTGGATTTTAAAGGGAATTAATCTTACGTGATTTCAGAAACACCTGTCCATTCCTTAGTTTATAACTTGACTGCAGATTTAGAGTCATAGGTCCGTGTATAGAGATAACTGTATTCTTGTGATCCCATTTAGACTTCCTCAACATAGCTTTCATTTCATCTAAACACACAAAATATAAAATACAAATACAAATATTAATGATTTTGTTGTTAATTTCTTGACAAAATACGATCATCAGCAGGAAAAAAAATTCTTTGAATTACACATGATGTGTTAGTTTATCTCCTGTATTTGTTTTATAGTAATAATAGCATTTCTTTTACTATTTAATGGTAATAAGTTTTTTCAATAGACTGTTGCCATTGTACAAAGATGCCACAGTTCAAAAGGTAGCAAGTATATTTACACGATTTAATTATAAATTAAGACTAATTCTTGATGAGAACCTACTATACCACATAATCAGTGGAAACGGAAGAAGCTAGTAATAATCATTGTATTCAAGCATTATTTCAGAAAAGTGAAATTTAAACTTGCTGGATAACTACTAGAAAATAAAAAAAACATAACTCCATAGAAAATTATTATGTATTCATATCAATAAAGTTCTATCAATAAATAAAAACAAAAACAAAATGCATAATTGACCTGTTAAGTGAAGCTTAATCCCTGCAGAATAGACGAGAGAAAATACAGCTGTTAAAACCACAAACTTCAACATTGTTTCCGTTTTTCACAGTTGCAAGGTTTTCACAAGAACACAGTTGTTCCTGAAGGGATGTACAATATTTATATATATAACGTGTTGAAGGAGGTATTCATTACAATGTAATTAAAATGACATTTGATATAATTGTACATGTATGTAATATCATATGTGAACGTATCACAACATGAACATACAAAAGTGTTACATATTTTAACTACGTTTTAAGGTGGTATGGGATACCAAACGAAACTTCTCCTACATATTTATGTACCCAAATTAGAAGGATTTGAAATACCCCCACCTTTCAGTATATTAAAGTGTAATTTTAATAATTTTTTTATTATTTTAATGAGAAATACAAAAACGATTTTTTTTTTCTTGCATAATTCTTTTTTCATAAGCTTAATGTTATAGGCAGGCGTTTGCTAATATAAAGTGTTTATAAAAACAAAAATGACAAGAAATATGTCTTAGTATTTTTTTAATTTTCAACAAAAAATAAGCGTAAAAAACTGGGAAAACTTTATTTCTTGAAAACAGACGGATAACATTTCATGAAAGTCTACAATAAGAATGTATCTTGATATGTTAGCAAAGTGAAATAAACAAATTGAAAATATATATATAAATGGAAAATATAAAATGCATTTAAAATTTTTTGAATTAAAAGATCCGAGCGGAAGAGTTATCCTTCTTTATTTTAGAAATGATGAGCATTTTTTCCCAACCATAAAAAAATCGCACTTTGTAGTTTTCAACTTTGAGCGGTTTTGAAAACAATGCATGGACAATCGCTTTCCAGGACGTGTCTTGTTCAGAGCAATTGCATTCATCTGAACGTTTTGGGACTATATACAACAGCTAGCTGATTTGTGACCAAACAGTTTCTTCTTGAATTAAATAACAAAAAAGTCCAGCTCTGGTTAACGTGATAATTGATTGGTGATAATTCAGCACAATGTGAAGTAATCGCACTTATCCATGCCTCACCGCACACAAGGTGCTGTACAGTTACTCAAACAATTGAAATACAGCTTTTGCTTAAAAGTGTTCAAAAGCAGCAATGTTGAAACTACCTTTTACAGGGGTTTGCTTTTTTAAATGTCCGTTGTACAATTGTAAGTAAATTTATATACTTGCGATTTTTTGGTCTGTTTTTACTTAAAATGCCGACTTGTGATGACTTGCATTGAAATAGGCTTGAGAGTGTTCTTTTCAACGGTGTATCTACAAATTTTGACCCGATAATAAGCACTCATGCAAATCAAAACAATACTTCAAACGGAAATACGTCATAACGTGGAGGTATCCCATACTACCTTAAGAGAATATAAGGATTATGAAATGTATTTTTTTAAATTATAATAATGAAGTTGAAATATAGTTCATGAAACCCCCACCCACCCCCGGGAAAAAAATCAATTAATATCGACGATTAAATTGACATGAACATATAATGTTATACCGTATATCAGGTTTTTTCTGCGTGTATCCAATTTCCGCTTTGTTGGCGACGATTTCTGAATCGAAAAATAAATCAGCGTAAATTTGAAACAAAGTTTTGTTCTTGTTATAGAGTTGTCTCTCTTTGCTTATATAGTAGAGGGTAGGAATACCGGGATCAGAGGACAAGCGCCAGACAACAGGTTATGTTCGTTTCGTGATTGAAAGGTACCGGGTTCGATTCTCGTTCTGATCGCCGTTTCAAACCTAAGACGTGAACATAGGTAGTGACTGTTTCTTCATCAAATGCCCGGCATTAGAAGTGAAAGTCATGGGTCATGTACAATAAATAATGATATAATGCAAAAGAGCCCTTTTCTTTATAGTGATTTATTAATTTAACAAAATAGAGATAACAGATAATAAATAGAAGCAATCATAATTGTCTATCTAAATGCTGAATTAATGAAATTGCACCACTTGTAATCATTATGAAGAAATCAATGTATGAAACTATTCATATTTACCTTGTCAGAATCAACCAATCATAAAAAAGGTTATTGAATAGTCATACAGCAATTGACTAATCATGATTGTTATAACACAGCTATGTTGGAAATCAACCATATCAGAAAATTATTTGGATAATTCTTATTTTAGATTAATAATCTCTCTTATTTGTGAGCATTAATACAGACTGTTCATTAAGTGTAAAAAAAAATTACATGTGGCTTAACACTTAACATAATGATAAACATGTGCATTCCAAAATCACCTAGCATTATCACTTAATATAAGCAACATAGTACACCCTAATCAATAAAAATGTTCAAAATGAATGGCAAAAAATTTGTAGACTAGAATAAATTTTATGTTGTTGAAATTTTAGCAGTCAGAATACTCAACAATGAACACAGCTATCTAAATCACACCATTTCTACATTTACATGACTGTATGAAATTCATATGTCTAGAAATGAAAAAAAAAATTATGTACAACATTAAAAATGTTTGTAGTACAGACTTGGGACTCTATAATGAATGAACTAAAAGGTCAAGTGTGAAATACATGGTAAGTATTTGATAAACAATTAATGCATGGCATGAACACTTATATAGTCACTGAAATTCAAACATAAAATGATAATAATTACAAAAAGCAGAAAAAATGCAAATTAATTATTGACCAACTTTACAACAATGTACAACATGAAATTAATTTGCATACAGAAGTATTTTTTAAAAGCACTTGTAATTAAAAAAAAATCATTTGTTCAGTAAAAAAATTAAGTATAGAAGATTATTATAATATATCAATCAATTTTTTTCTTTTGATAAAATATTAAGTAGACAAAAAGTAAATTCATGAATGAAAAAATTACAAATTCCATCCTTCAGAGTTATTGAGGATAAAAAAAAAACCCACACACAAAGATGCTCTACAAAAGGAGAAAGGCAAACAAATTGATTAGTCCAATAAAATATTGTAACAATCTCTCATTATTACATTTATATCGTGAAACTTTGTACTTTGATTTATATTAATGTATTTAGAAGGGGGCATTGGTAGTTTAAGTTTTTATTCTTCAAAAATTTCGGTAGAATTTCAAGACCTACATAGAATGGATTGACATATATTATAAATGCTTGCTTTAGAAATCTTCATCTTAATTCAGAAAATGATCAACCTTACAAATTTGTGCATGTTTGATTTTCATAGATCGTGCACTTTTACAAAGTTAAATTTATCCTTAATATTTAATGTGAATGGGAGAATATGTGGAGTATTCATAAAAATATTAGAATTATAATCAAGAAGTGTAAGACCAACACATCAGTGTTGTCCGTTTCTGTTCAATAATGTGGTCTTAGCAAATCAAATACACCCCATAAAAAGATAATCATAAACATAAACAGAGCTTGAGCTCATGTTTATGAACTTGTTCTGTATAATGTTATCAAGAATATCAATGTTATTGAATTGGGGACTTTTCATGGTTATGTCCCTTTACATATTTCAATCATCATATATTTTAATGATGTTTAAACAGCAACTTAATTTAAAAAGTTGTTTGCATAGATATACATAAAAAAATATAAGAGTACAATATTCTAAGGAAATAAAAACAGTTGGATAGTATTTTTGATATTCAAGTATTGGGAGATGTAAGATAAAATTAATGCATAAATGTGACACACAACCAGAGTAAACAACCTTTGTATATGGACAAAAAAGCCAATAAAAGCTAAACCATTCTATAATAATATTAATACATTCCATCATTATATAAATACAGCTAATGAATAGCAAAATACCCTTAATTTATACAAAGAAATATTCAGAGGTCACATCTGTATCTCTGTGAAAAAAGTCAGCATAATATTAATTTTCAGGATTTAATTTTTGTTTTTAATTCAGGTATCTTAATGCTCATAAACTGCCAAAAAAAATATTCGTTTCAATTATAAAATATACGAACAAATATCTAAACCCAAATTTATCAACAATATTAAGCATGCACTGGTAATCACCATTAAAAAATCCTCCATAATGAATTTCTTAATAGCAAAACAATGCCACTGTAATATGATGTGTTCGACATGATAAAAAAAACTTTTTTCTTAAAAAAAATTCAAATCACGATCTACATGCCCAGTGAATACTGACTTGATACTAACATTGTACAAGTAGATATCAAATTCTGAAAACCTCTTCTTATGCCCTGTTCACACGGAGAGTTTAATTCGAATTAAACGTAAGTTACTGCGAATTAAATCTGATCCGCGTTCACACGGAGAATTTAATGCGAATTAGTTTAATTCAAATTAGTTTACTGCGCATTAAATTACTTCGCATTAGCTCCGTGTGAATGCTAAGCGAAGCTAATTCGAATTAAATTTTGACGTAAGCGTAAGTGCAGAATTAAGTCACAGGCCACATGTCGGTGGTCAGATATAGGTATTTGTGCTATTTTTGAGTGGAAAACAAAGGGAAATTATGATAATCACTAAAATGTGTACAGACACTGTGACATTATATCAAATCAGTGGTCAAATGTATCTGCTCAGCACAATGTGACGTGATTCGCAAAATGACGTCATAATAGCCTTACTGAATAGCCTTATTGTAGAAATAAAAATTTAATTCGCATTAGTTTACTTCGCATTAGTTGTCGTGTGAACGTAATTTAATTCGCATTAGTTTAATTCGCATTAGTTTACTTCGCATTAATTTACTGCGAATTAAACTCTCCGTGTGAACAGGGCATTAAATAAAAAGTTTCACCATTTAAAACAAATTCTATCGTTGAACATGTTGAATACTTATTTATAATGTTCCCCTTCCACTAATACTCCTCATATAAAAAATATATTTTATAATGGTATATGTTGACAACCCATATGTATATAGTCTCAGAGCTACAAGCGCTGAGAATCACAATAATTACGTACGTGTTGCAGTGAGAGAAACATTTTGTACATTATTATCCTTGAAGAACTCAAACATGAACCAAAACACATTCTTTTTAGGAAGTTTTCCTCTCACTTATCATTCCTCTCTGGGAATCCTGAAACTATGGAAATGTTTTGTGCTTTTTAACATCATCTGTAACCATGGTAACATATCCTAATCTCGATATTTTGTTGGACTAGCAAAGTTTGAACAGGTTCTTGGATACACACTCTTAGATGAGTCTGGAATTCTTCAGATATTGGATCAGAGTCTTGTGGATAAAGTTGTACTGCCCTAAAGTCTGAACCATGAACATTCGCTGTTGTCTGATAGCACCCAGAGCCTTTGGAAGATCTATATCCTAAAGAAATAGAATTATTCAGAACATTTAAAATAATGGACTTAAGTTTTTACTCTTCACAGATACTGATCCAACACATAAATGAAAAGTAGTTTATTGCATAACAATTACTTTTTTCGCAACAATCTGATTAAAATCAGATCCTCAATGCTCCTTAAGCGACACATCGTTAAAAAAGGAGCATCGAGGATCTGATTTTAATCAGATTGTTTTTTCGCACATGCAGGAAAATAACGTACAAGTTGAATTTTTAGCAAGATGCAAATTTCGCTATTTATCCTTAAAAATTGGCATATATTTTTAGCAAGAAGTTATTTTGGTGGTTTTATAATGCCAACAAAAAAGCTATTACAACTAATACACAATTAATATTGTTAGCGATATTCAATTTTAGCAACCTCAACATCTTCGCTAATAATGCCCAAATTGAATCCTTGCTAAAAATTCTGCTTATACGATAGCTTCTAAATCCACTAATCTACTATCACGTTTTTTTTTCAAAAAACAAAAAGTGACTTACAAAGTTGTGTTCCAGACACCACTTCATGACCTGGGTAAGAATCACCACCCCCGTCCTCCCCACCCCCGCACTACAATGGACGACAATGGGGGACTTTTTTCCACTTCCCTCCTCACTCTCGGCAAGTCTTTGTACAGAGTCTACCTCATCCAGAAAGCCTGCAGGTACATAATAATATTATACCAGAAAACACTGACATCACTTTTTTACATAAATTGTTCCTGATTTGTCTTCGGTTTTAAATTTTTTATTTTCATTGTTACAAATTCAAACCTACAAAAAAAATCTTTAAAAAATACCTATCAAAATCCAATTGTTGTTCAAGCGATGACAAAAATACTTTTCCTAGACATAAATGCCACACATATATCAAATAATATATCCAAAATAATTTCTTATGATTTGAAATCATGACTGGGCAGAAGTCTTTTCTTTTTGTAAAAGGGAAATATAATTTACCTAAGAACCCATACATGTCCTCAGGACATCCGTGGTCTGGCCAGTCTGTGTACTGAAGGTGCCACACCTGTTTCTCTTTCTTAGTGGGCAGGTGTACTACAGAGATTCTATCGGTGATGTAACACAGGGAATCATTACAAAACAGCAGGGTCACCTCAAACTACAATGAGAGAGGGGAGATTTCTCAGCATTAAGCGGAACATGAAGAAAACAAGAGGCCCATGGGCCACAAAGCTCACCTGAGTTACTTTGGCCCTGCTGTTCTTCACAAGACCTCCCCTTTGTAATATTTATTGTGGCCCCGCCCTACCCCCCGGGACCATGAATTGAAGAATTTAGAATCTACACTACCCAAGGATGCCTCCACGTAGCTTTTCTGGCCCAGTGATTCTTGAGAAGAAGATTTTCAAAGATTTTGCCTATATATTTCAATGTAAAACTTTGATTCCCTATTGTGGCCACGCCCTACCCCAAAGGGGCTATGATTTGAACAATTTAGAATCTACACTACCCAAGGATGCTTCCACATAAGTTTCAGCTTTTCTGGCCCAGTGATTCTTGAGAAGAAGATTTTCAAAGATTTTGCCTATATATTTCAATGTAAAACTTTGATTCCCTATTGTGGCCACGCCCTACCCCAAAGGGGCTATGATTTGAACAATTTAGAATCTACACTACCCAAGGATGCTTCCACATAAGTTTCAGCTTTTCTGGCTCAGTTGTTCTTGAGAAGAAGATTTTCAAAGATTTTGCCTATATATTTCAATGTAAAGCTTTGATTTCCTACTGTGGCCCCGCCCTACCCCCGGGGGCTATGATTTGAACAATTTAGAATCTACACTACCCAAGGATGCTTCCACATAAGTTTCAGCTTTTCTGGCCCTGTGGTTCTTGAGAAGAAGATTTTTTTAATGACCCCACCCAATTCTTGTCTTTTTTTGATTATCTCCCCTTGTAAGGGGGGTTGGCCCTTCATTTTATCAATTTAAACTCCCCTTCACCCAAGGATGCTCTGTACCAACTTTGGTTAAAATTGGCTCAGTGGTTCTTGAGAAGAAGTTGAAAATGTGAAAAGTTTACAGACGGACGGACAGACAGACAGCTAGACAGATGGACGGACACCAGACAACAGGTGATCAGAAAAGCTCACTTGAGCTTTCAGCTCAGGTGAGCTAAAAACATAATATTCATTTTATGATTCAAAATATTTTCTAAATTTTAATTCTGAGGAAGGGAGATAACTCAGAACCAGTGACAGAATATTTAGAAAACTTTGATTTGATTTTACCAAACATGCATGGTATTAAATTAATTCCTTATTTACTGACATACTGATGGGAGCAAAAATTATATTTCATCACATTTTCAATACATTTAAATCTTAGTGGAAGGTTTGTATCAATTGTGTTTCTTCAAGTTTCACTTTGATCTTAAGACTTGACTAAATACCTGTCCAAATGTAATCTTATGGTCTGGTCCAATCTCTTGAGGCCAGTAAGTGTGGCACTTCTGTTTTCCCTGCTCCTGAAAGTAAATGAAGAATTCAGTTCATTAAAACATATACAGAACAAAATCATACTGTAAAAGTTACTTCCAAACAGAAATATTCATTCATGTACATTTGCTCAGATGACAGTCAGTACAGACTTACAGCTAGATCTGTTAACATGGCTATGACATCCACTTCCTGTTCCCAGATCATCTGCCAGAAATCTACAGATGTTTCCTCCATTGGAGCCTGTGTGGCAATGTACCACCAGACCCGGTCACCAAAGGACAGCTGTAAGAATATAAGTTGAACATTAAAATCACATGCCATATACATTTTTTTTTTACATGTACCTGATACCTTGAATATTAAGGTTCATTAACACTCTGATAAGAAAGATAACTCTCACTGGATAATTGACAACTATTACCAGGTATTTTATAAAATTGTCAAGTTAATATGCCATTTCTTTCAAATTTTTTCCCACTAAGTATGCTGAAATTGTATGCATCTTAATTACAATTTAGAATTCTTACTGAAAATCACTAGCATTAAATTATTAAAATCTTATAATATGATGTACTGCAAAATTAATGATAAAAATTAAAGAGATTTCAACATTTTGTTTTTCATAACTGACCTTAATATGTGAAGCATTAACGTAACCAGAGTGGTTGTCCTTCCTGGGGGTCAGTTTGACCCGAGTGACATCATACGGCAGGACATCCCTGAACCTGTTTCGGCCCTCATTCTCTGGAAGTCTGGCTACACTACACTCAGCTGATTGGACCTTTTTGGGGATTTCCTCAAACTCTTTAAATACCAAGTTCTCTGACAATTTGTTTTCCAGAAGCTTTCTCTGAAAAAAATATAAATTCAACAAAATTATCTATTAAATATTGATAATAATTAATTTATTTAATCCTTACCCTATATTTTGACTAATTGTACCCTTTTTTTTAATTTCCACTTTTGATACCTACCCTCTCATCCTTTGGAGCTCTGCTTTCATCATTCATAAGAGCTAATACCATTGGTCGAGACATTGTTAGGCCATTCATGGCAGCCATCTTTAGAGGTCCCATCTTCAATTTTACAGTAGCATCCTAAAATGGTATCATGTATTAATACATGCAAGTTGCATGCATTTATTAAACTGAATTTGGCATCAACGAGTGTATGCAAACTTCTACTTTTCAAAATCTTGCTATTAAATTCTTTTTCATTTCAATATTTAGGAATCTAAATTCTATTTCAGAAGATAACTAAAAAATTAATCTTGTTGTATCTTTATTAATGTAAAAAAAAAATATATTTCCTACCTTTTCATAGTCTGAATCACTATCATCCTCTGGGGGCACCTGTTCCTCTGACTCTGTGCTGACCTGTCTGACAAAGTTCCCCACTGGGGGAACCACATCCAGTCCAGTAAACTTTGTTGCTATATCTGAGGCTCGCCTGGTGATGGGGGGTGGTACCTCCGGCTTCTTGTGGGACAGTCTCCGACTGGAGAACCGCCGTATGAAGGTAGACTGACTGGTGATTGGCTTGACCGCCACATTACTACCATCTGTGTGCTCAGGGATGACCACTGGGTCTTGAGGATCATCCTTCTTGATGGGATTTTCCTGTGTTGTCCGTGCTATCATCTGACGACGGAAACTCTCCCTTCGAGTAATAAGCTCTTTAGTGGTGGAAGGAGGGGGTGCTTTGTTGGGGGCCACATATTTGATGGCTATTTTTGATTTTACACTGTCTAACTTTGGACTTTTATCATCTTCTTTCTCACTGTCTGTGTCCTTGACATGAAACGTAGCACCTGAGTGGTCACTCGAGGCGTCATCTGTCTCTGGGTGCTGAACTGTGATATGAGGACTCACTCCCAGGGTTGAAATATTTGGCAAGACCAATGGTGGCTTTGCTGAATCTGTTGTGTCTCTTTGTAATATTGCACTTTCTGGGTTAAGTATCACATTTTCAGAAGTACTTGCAGGATAAGGGTTTAATTCAGTGTGATCTAGCACAACCTTTGGAACATTCTCCACACTTCCATTAAAACTTGTTTTCACACCCAAGTTTTTTCGTGACACTAAATCTGGACTCTCCCCTACTTTAGTTCTGACAGTCTGGTTTGCTAAGTCTGGGGTACTTGTGCTGGACCTGGGATAAGGGGGTGGGGGCTTGTAATGGAGGGGCTCAGTCTCTTTAATACTGAACTGGGGTAACTGAGAATTTAACTCTGGGGAACTGTACGTTGGCTGCATTACTAAGTTACTTCCCCTGTTACCAAGATCTGTCGTGAAGACTGCCCTATTTGCATACATTGTGTTGTTGTTGTAAGAAGACATAAGTTCACTGTTCATATATGCATTTCCAGTGGTAAAAGTAACATCCGGGTTATACATTATACCAGGAGGAGGCTGCTGCATTAATACTGCGTCATGTAAAATTCTTGGGGAGGTTGGGGGGTACAATTTGTGGTCTGGGATAGGGTTTGGATGATGGTGTGATTGGAGAATGGGGGAGCTATGAACAGCAGCTGGGGGCTGCTGGCTCATTCGACGTCGCATCACTTCCTCGTAGCTGGGACTCGGTCTATACGCCGGTAATAAGGGAGACTTGTGGGAATCACTTCTCTGTACAGGAGTGTGCTGACCAATCACAGGGCTGTCTGTGATCAGCTGACCTCCATTGATATGCGTGAAGCTTCCATCACCAGAATAGTGAATGATGTCACTGTGAGTGGTCTCCAAGCTCTGCTGTGACTGACGATAAAAATCCTCAAAGGAAGACTGCGATAAATCTAGAAAAGAAAAATAGAAACTGGTATAAATTACTTGTAAATGTAAGACAGTCACTTTAAAGTATAATGACTACTCAATACAAACATTAGAGAAGTTATTACAAAGAATTAAACATAAATAACACACAAAACAACAAAAGAATTTGCCATTTTATACAGTGTTTCAACGAACACATGACTGTCATGTGACCTCACCTGGATCAAACCTCTGGTCATGTGACAATTGGGAATGTGTGGAATGTTGAGAGTAAGTCAGTGATGTTTGGGACTGGGTCTGGAAAAGAAACCCAGTATATCATTAGTGAAACATTCCTGAAAATTTCATTTAAAATCTCAAACTATCAAAGGGCTACATGTATTTGTTGTCATGCTTAATTTCAATGTGAAATCCCCTAAAGAAACAACATTTCTTTTCAGAGCGGGAAAAAACAGATCTAGATCTAATGTATGAATTGTATGGCTTACCAGTGGATCTGAGAAGACTTGCTGTGATGTTTGAATATCATCCCTAAAAAGAAAGGTCAAGTACATATTAAGAATATGGCTTCTTACATGTATATTATATTAACTAAAAATTACTTGGCAACATTACAAGAAGCAATTAAGAAATAACGAATACACATCTGTAAATAGAAATGTTCACAAAACAAAATGCATTTACATCAAGTATATGTATCTGAAGATCAATAGCGTAATGCCATTTTTAGTATTTGGAAATATTTTTAGCATACACATTTTTGGGGGTAAATACTGCATATGTACTTGGTTAATATCTTGATTATTCATAGAATATAAAGGACAAAAAACTGCCAAATTTATCATTTTTAAAATTTGACTGATTTATTTCCAACAGAAAATAGCATTTTCAAAATTTTAAAAACTGGATGTTGAAAGCCTGAAAAATCAATATTATTAATGATTAGACTGATTTATATTTCAAACAGAAAACTGCATTTTAAAAATAAAGTTTTAAAAATTTGGATGTTGAAAGTCAATGAATCATTCCAGGCCAAAAGAGTAGTGCTGACCATAAAGTGTGATAAATGGCTTGATTATTGAAATGATAATGATTGAAATAGAGGTTAAATACATGTACATAGAGCTATACCTGACAACCAAGGTTAAAATAAGCTATATTATACATTACTTGATATGATATACCCCGTGATTAATGAATAATATAGTATTACTGAAATAGAAAATGCAACTCTATGTACTACAGTATATCACCATGGTGATGTAGTTGTCAAGGAAACAAGCTAAGAATAGTAACATGCAGAGAGCAAAGCTTACTGTCCCGCATCTGCCGAGAGGTCAGAAAGGTCAACGATACTGGAACTGTAAACAGATTGTCATGCATCATTCTATTTATAGAACCATTCTATTTATAGAACATGCTAAGGCCAGCCAGTGCAATTCATTCTAATCGACCTTAAGATGCATTGTGAGTTTGTTCTGCAGGTACAGACTCAAATTCAACCAAGCCAAAAGAAAAAATGGTAATTTTTCTATCAGAAATTAACTTAAGTCTTTTCTTTATTGACATGCATTTACATAAAAAAAATTACTATACAGCTTACAAATAAACAAATGGAGTTAAAGCATAAAATCAACAACTATGGGTAAAAAGAAGCCATTTTCAAAATCCCTTTCTGTACCAAATATGCTGTACATGTGTACATAAAATATCCTTTTAAAGATGACTTGACAGGATTGCAAAGTATTACAATTATGGCTTCACTCCAATGAAATCTAGATATTGTTGAGATCAGTCCTAAATTATCTGCTCAGTGAATAAGAACTGAGACAGAGGTATATGCTGGAAATCATATACCAGTTCAAAATCAAGGTCAAAGTCAACATAAGTGCATGTATAAGGTTTGAAGATTATTTATAAATAACCACACGTGTACATAGCTGAATGAAATTGATATTTGCTTTGCAATCCTGCAAATAACATTTATAGTACATGTAAAAAGATGACTGAACATGCTGAAAAATAAACGAAAATGTAAATGCAAATATTTTCTTCTCACTGTTCAGAATAGTTAATGTAGACTCAAAATTTCATTACCTTGGGGTCATTTTGTTGGTTTTGTGGAACTTCTGTATAAGGTATCCCATCCTCTTCAGGTATTTAGCTGTATCTGAGTCCTCCTGTTAAAGACAAAAACATCACAACTACTGCTGATCTTTTGTTGTTCGTATCAAACAAATGCTTATGTTAAACATGAACTGAAAATTTATCTGAAAATATCCTCGATTTCGATGTTTAACATGCATTCAGTGTATTTTCTCCAAGATCATTCAATATTTAAATAAAAAATATGACTCATTTTAAACTTACCATTGTGTAATGAGAGGAACTCTTTGACGTATCAACCTCCAAGACTTTCTTACTTTGAGTCAGTCTGGCAATCTCTGCCCATCTAAAAATAAACACTCATTTCATAAAGGAATACCTTTCTCAGGATTAAACCTCATAAATATCTTAAAAAGCATCACTTATTTCTAAACACATGTACATACCTGAAACATATTGTAGGTGAGCCATCCAGGTATCTAGCCAATATACCTGTGTAGGAAGTCCCCAGGTAAAGCTCTTTACCTCTTTCATCCTGTGAAATAATTGTGTCATATTAAACTATGTGTCAATGAAGATCACAAATCTTAAACTTTCAGTATTTTTATGATTATTTTTGTAACATTTTAAATACACTTGATACACTGAACTGTATGGCTTTGTATCTATATTTGTGAATGTACATGTATCATTGTAGAGCAAGTACATGTATCAAGATATATCACTGTATTGATATACTGTTAATACCACAATAAAGTAAGTAGTGCAAACACAATAAACCAAATACAGGGTCTTCTCTAAGAAGACCTTTAAAAACAGCATTTTCTATGACTGATCATATTAATAATATTGGTACCTTGGCTGTGTAATACTCCATGCCATAACCATCCATCATTTGTATTTCTTTGATGTACTGCATCTCGGCCTTTACTGGGTGGATGCCTTGTAGGTTCTGGTAGGAGTTAAGTACCTCATGCATCATCTCTGACACAGCATTATCATCCCGACACATTGTCTGTTTAAAGTAAATCCCTAGACATTTAACACTACCATTTCTCTTCAGCAATAGAAGAGTTCTCATTTTTTAAGTAATAACATTTTAAATTTGATAATCTAACTCAAGATACATGATAAATAATGATTCAAATTAAATTGTTCACATTCCAGCTAAAATACATTTTGTATTAAAAATTAAACAGAATCAAAATTCTCCTTTGAACAAAATTTCTGTACATTGATTTTATTTGAGTTTACAAACTTTAAGGAGATTTAAGTTCAATCTGCTATTTGTACTACCTTAGGAAATAAATCATTATCTTCAAAATATTCCTGCTGTTGTTTGTCATATTCATAATCCCCAAACTCAGCTGCAAAATAAGTGAAACAAGATGGTGAAGTGTAAACAATAAATACATGTAGGTTTTTAACATTACATATAAAGAATAAGGGTTACAAACACAATGATTCATATATTTTTTTTTAAATCAATGATTAGAACATGTAGTTCTGCTGATATTTATACAACAGAAATTACCCAATATATAGTACCAACGCAGTGTTAATTACAGGATAACTTCATATGCCTTAATTTCAATTTGAAACTGAATCTATACTGTGAAAAAAAGCTCTATGATGTCAAAATTTTTATTACTTATATGTATTTCCCCCCTAGTGAGCCCCTGATGAAGATGATTTTTTCCATTAAGAAAAGCTTTCTTATGAAATTATTTGTTTTCTGACTGAAGATACTGACCTTGTAAACTGAAGGCCCCCAGACGAATGACCTGCTCAATACTGACTGGAATTCTACCCTCGACTATATCTGTCTTCAACTGTAAAAAATACTGATACCTACAACAGAAAACAAAACTTAATTTTAACAACTGCAAGTTTTACAATCTATTTCTTTCACATTGAACATGTTAAATGAACAATGAATTTGTATCATTTGTGGGAAGTATGATAAAGGGATGGGTATTGGCTGATAATTTTATAATGTGATATACTGTGATATTTTTTAACTGTATTGTGATATGTATTGCAATATTTTAAGTATATCGGTACTCACAAAATATATTGCAATACAATATTTTTTGTCAAAAATGGCAAAATATTGATATTATTGCACAGCGCTAGTATGATAAAACTTGCCTTGCCACGTCATCTATGATTTTGTGTGCCCCTGTGATATAAAACATGACCCCAAAGTACAGCCTGGGGGAGTGGCCTGGTTGAAGGTTCTTCTCAATCTGCTTCTTCAATGGCTTTGCCAAGTCAATCCAATGATACTGCATTTTTTTGGTCACATATCGTAAACCAAAATACTGAGTCTATAAAACAAAATATGCTGAATATTAATGGTCATAAAAATAAATCACTAACTAAAGAAAAGTTAAAATCGTTAGTAATTGTAAACCAAAGTACTGTGTATATAGAACGAAGTACATGAGCATGTAAATGTTGAATATTATGTTGGTGTGTAAACTTGAAGCAAAAAAAAAGTTGAGAAAATGTGTTGACTCAATTTTTTTCTTTATGTTGATTATTTTTTAGGGTGGAAGACATATGTAAGCTAAAACATCTAGGTTTGCTTTGATTAATTTGGAGGTTTTTTCACTTCAACTCCTTTTGAATTTTCCAAAATTATTCTGGAGTAAAACTGCTCCATTTTGCTTCACTGCAACTATATGGGACATATTTTAACTGTGGTAAGGGCTTAATTGTCCCGACATGCAGCTCATTCTAACTTGAGTTCTATATGATAATTTTACACTACACAGGATACTGTATACATCAACTGTGTGGTGAAAAAGAGGGAGATTTGAGACTTCAAAAGCGGTGGCATTGTGCAAGGAGTTTTACATGAAGTCATAATTTAAATTCATCCAGTTTCTAGAATACTGATTCTCCCTTTTTCTTGGCTGGGTGTAGACAAAATTTATCTTAACCAATGTGCACACCTGTTATTGTCAAATATTTGCTTGAAATCCATATAAACATAAATAAGAAAAACTTTTGTGTGCTTCCAGTTTAAATCATGTGATATTTTAAAAACCAAAGAGATTTTATGGCCGTTGTAGTATCAAAAATGGCTACCCGAGCCATCCAAAAATGAATTTGGTAGCAAAACAGTAGATTTTTTAATAAAAGCATTAGGCAGGAGAAGAAGTAAAAAAGTAGCTAAGACTTCCATGCAAAGTGGTAGAGTTAATATGTATGCTACCCGGCCTGGTCGAGTTCTATATATTTTTTTAAACTATCTGACCAAGTTCTATACGGAAGTTTTGACAAAACAAAACTGAGTTCTCTATAAAGTTAATATATTCTACTCTACCTGACTGAGTTCTATGCGCTGAGCAATGCTCTCTAGACATTCTTGACCGGTGCTGTCTGAGTTCAGCGTACACTCTAAGTAGGAATGATCCAACATCTCCACCCCAACAACAAACACATTCTTTGTAGAGATGTCATACCGCCTGGTTCTTTTAAATTTTAAGCCAAATGGCATTGTATATTGCTAAAATATCTCTTTAAAATTCTGAAATGCAAAGAAAAACCAGTTGACGGCTGAAACACTAAAGAAAACAGGCAAATGAACAAACCAATTAAAATTAGCTGAATAACGTTAAAACAAAATGCAGCCTAATGAGTACATTGAGACAAAATACTCACTAAGGCAATTCACCATCAACTCCTTGGACTATTGATGACTGATTTGACATAACTATTTCTTCATCCACACCCCCTCATCATGTAGTTAAAACCTCAGGTGTGTTATGATTAAAATGACAAATATTTGGAGCGACTCATTTCTGACTGTCGCAAAACCAATTAAGCTAATGGAAAGTTTTTATCTTAAATTTCAATGAAATTTAAACAGTTTTTCAATTAAAATAGTCTTAACTAGAACGATTGTATTTCGATGAATGAGGCATATGCTTTCAATCATCAAATTTAACTTTCTTTCATATGTCGTTATTTTAGGACATAAGTTGTAGAATAGATTTGAAAAGACTAGAATATTCCGGAATAGTAATTGATAACGAATGGAAAAACACGACAATCAAATAAAGCGAAGCTCAGTAAAGGTGCTTCTGTAAACAAAGTCTGTAACGTGTTTTGATTATTGGGGAGTGGTGGTGGTGCACATAAATAATATCTCTTGTGTAAAAAGGGGGGAGGGGTTGCGATACGGGATTAGTTTCATCAGAAGTTATGAAAGAGGTTTATTGTTGGTAGAATTTTTTTCAGAGTTGTAATATTGAAATAATTAACAAGTAGGCCTATGTTAAAGAAATGAATTATGTAATTTTCTTGTTCCCCCGTTGTCAGTAAAGTGAATTGTCTCAATGATTTTAAATTAAGTTTTTGAATTTTCATTATCCTGGTAATCTCTCTTATAGAAAAAAAACATCTTTCGCATTTATTTTTATTTACAGCATAACTTTGACACAAAATGCAATTTTATATCAAATTAAGTACATGTATACAGGTCCCTGATTAAATACAAGATTAGATGCATCCTTTACGTCATGTGTAAAATTTCCTATAGTTTTGAAAGATACCCAACAAATTGAAAGGAAATGGTGTGTACTGCTCAATACATGTGTGTGTGTGGGGGGGGGGGGGGGGTAAATGCACTAAAAATGATAGCTCTATGCACGTTTTTTTTTTTTTTTTTTTTTTTTTTTTTTTTTTTTTTTTAGAAAAAATTACTTGTAGTGTGTAGTATTCAGGAGACATACATGTAAAAGGGTGGGTACACTACATAGTACATGTACATACACAGCATTGTTACTCCGGTCTTAGATGGTAAACTTCAAAACTTTACTTAGTTTTGTGTTAAATTTGAAGTAACACGATTTCTTTTATCGAAAACGATGGTTTCAGAGTGTTTTTCCCAATGATCAAATTTTAAATAATTTGATCAAAGACGTGTTTTTCTTCAAAAGTGAGTCGTGCATTTGTACTAAAATGGGAAAATTTCTGAATGGTAGAGACTGGAGGATCTGAGAGAAAACAGAATTTATCTGTAATATCTGGTCAAATTGGAAAGCGATGGATGCTTTAATTGCTTCTTGGTGTTAAAACTACTGATAAAAGTATCGTGAGTTTCAGTTGACCGTATTGGATGAAAATGCACACATCAACAAAATAAAATTAATGTTTTTAATATGATTGTGTTTTTTTTGTAATATGAGTAAGAGCGATATTGTCCACGTATTTTTTTTTTGAATGACCCTCCTATTACATGTATTATGAGAACTATATATATCCTGCTACCAGCGCTTGCATTGATCGAATAAAGATATCCTAATAAATCAAAGTTATGATTATTTTGTTAATAACATTCTGATTGAAACACAAGTACTCCGAAGTTGATATTAAACACATGCTTGAGTTTCGGATTGACAATATCATGTATATAGTTTTTGATTATCAAGGCTTCCAACAATCTGTTGGAATTCCCAGGGTACTAATTGCGCCCAGTTATTAGCAGATGTATTTCTGCATTCTGTTTTCATATGACAAACAAGATTTGTTTAAGAAATATTGATGCCCCCGAATGCATGGAAACTTATACCGAAGGTTAAACTTTCTCAAATGAAAATCAAATATGTTGGTACCCAAAGTAAGGTCTTGTCTCGAGGAACATACCTGTGAAAAATGAAAGCCCTAGCAGCACCCATTGAAAACATATTGAAAAGGTTAAAGTTTTTCAAAAGTAAGTCAAATATCAAGATCAAGGTCTAATGTTCAAAATTAATGGTGCCCGATTGCAAGGAAAGGTCATCTCACAAGAAATACACATGTGAAATATGAAAGCTCAAGCACCAACCGTTCTCCAAAGTAAGGTCTTGTCACAAGGATTACATAATCATGTGAAGTATGAAAGCCCTAGCACCAACTGTTCAAAAGTAATG
This sequence comes from Saccostrea echinata, assembly GCF_033153115.1. Taxonomy (NCBI): domain Eukaryota; kingdom Metazoa; phylum Mollusca; class Bivalvia; order Ostreida; family Ostreidae; genus Saccostrea; species Saccostrea echinata. The sequence goes on along the minus strand of NW_026889751.1, from coordinate 20,436,771 downwards.
ACCAAGGTTTAAGTTTTCCAAAAGTAGGTCAAACTCCAAGGTCAAGTACAATGGGCTATATTTGTAGGGAGAGGGCTAAATAGGCTATGCCTGCTGCCCAATCCCGATCAATTCATTTGAATAAAATTATATACATGTATAAATAATTCTTGGTATCCAAGGAAGGTCATTTCACAAGAAGTACACATGTGAAGTATGAAAGCCCTATCAATAAATGTTCAAAAATTATAGCCAAGATTAAAGTTTTCCAAAACTAGGTCAAATTCCAAGGTCAAGGTCAAAGAGTCAAAGTTGTTGGTATCCAAAGTACGTGTAATTAAGAGGTTGTCACAAGGATTACATATGTGAAGTATGAAAGCCCTAGCACCAACCGTTCAAAAGTTATGGACAAGGTTAAATATTTTCAAAAGTAGGTCAAACTACCGGGTCAAGGTCAATGGGTCAAGGATGTTGGAATCTAAAGGAAGGTCTTGTCACAAGGATTACACATGTGAAATATGAAAGCCCCAAATCCAACTGTTAAAAAAGTATGGCCAAGGATAAAAATGGGTAAAATTTTGCAAAACTAGGTTAAACTCCAAGGTCAAAAAGTCAAATACATGTATGATGGTACCCAAAGAAAGGTTTTTTATGCCCCCGTATCGAAGATTCGGGGGTATATGGTGTTTGTCCTGTCTGTCTAGCTGTCTGTCTAGCTGTCTGTCTGTTTGTGTCTGTCCGCAAAAAATTTAACATTGCCCATAACTTTTGATTGGTTGGAGCTATGACTTTCATATTCAACATGTGTATTCCTTGTGACAAGACCTTTCTTTGGGTACCATCATAATTGACCTTTTGACCTTGACCTTGGAGTTTGACCCAGTTTTACAAAATTTTACCCACCTTTAACATTGGCCATAACTTTTGAACAGTTGGTTCTAGGGCTTTCATACTTCACATGTGCAATTCTTGTGACAAGACCTTCCTTTGGATACCAACAACTTTGACTCTTTGACCTTGACCTAGGAATTTGACCTACATTTGAAAAACTTTAACCTTGGCCATAACTTTTGAACGGTTGGTGCTAGGGCTTTCATACTTTACATTTGTAATCCTTGTGACAAGATCTTACTTTGGATACCTTTGACCTTGACCCTGGAGTTTGACATACTTCTGGAAAACTTTAACCTTGGCCATAACTTTTGAACAGTTGGTGCTACGACTTTTATACTTCACAAATGTAATCCTTGTGACAAGACCTTACTTTGGATACCAACAACTTTGAACTTTTGACCTTGAAGTTTGACCTACTTTTGATAAATTTTAAACTTGGCAATATCTTTTGATCGTTTGGTGCTTGGACTTTCATATTTCACATATGTATTTCTTGTGAGAAGGCCTTTCCTTGAGCACCATTAATTTTGACCATTAGACCTTGATGTTTGATTTACTTTTGATTTTTTTTTTAAGCTTTTCCATATCTTTTTAATGATTGCTGCTAGGGCTTTCATATTTCACAGGTATATTCCTCGGAACAAGAACTTACTTTGGGTACCAACATATTTGATTTTCATTTGAGAAAGTTTAACCTTCGCTATAAGTTGCCATACGGGGGCATCAGTATTTCACAAACACATCTTGTTTTCAAAAGAAATGCACATGAGAAATATGAAAGCCATAGCTCCAACCAATCAAAAGTTTTGGGCAAGGTTAAAGTTTTTGCGGAAGAACAGCTAGACAGACAGACGAACAAACAGCTAGACAGACAGACGGAAAGGGCAAATACTGTATGCCCCGAATCTTCTATTACGGGGGCATCAAAAACTTCTACATGAATAGCAGTCTCCTGCTGTGGCCTTCTGTTCAGATATATTTAGATATATCGATGGCCTATATCTATTTTCATTTCTACGTTGATTTGATACAATTTGGAGGGGTGATGTTACTCAGATAGAGGTTTTGTTTAGTTGTGATGAAACCTTGTATGTGTAATAAATAGATTGAAATAAATCAGCAACTTATTGCTGCATAAATAATGGAAGCTGACGACGGAAAATTTAAAGTTGAAGCCATTACGTTTATCATAAAGTTTTGTCATATTTCCATTGTTACAACGCATTTTGAAAAATTTTTCAAAGTGCGTTAAATCTGGGACCAAGTTAACGCACTTTCAAAAAATATATTTCTTTGCAAAGTGCGTTAATATCGACCATATTAACGCACTTTGAAAAAATAAATGTGCACGGATGGTCAATATTATTGCAAATTTTAGGTATGATAAATAATCATCTGAATCCGTTTGGATACCTTTTCGGTGATGACGTCGCTACAGGATCTTAGATACAGACGTTTTAAAGATTTTTAGTTGTCTTGTTTCCCTAAGGTTCTCTTAAATGTTATAAAAGGGAAATGGGACTTTTTGAAATAATGGAAGATTGTTAAAAGATTGTTCAATAGCACAATTTCGTTTCTTTTTAGGTCACCTGAGTGACTCAGGTGACCTATTGCTATTCGTTTTTGTCCGTCGGCGTTCGTCGTTCGTCGTGCGTTAACATTTGAACATTTTCAGCTTCTTCTCTTAAACCGCTCAACCAATTTCAACCAATTTTGGCAAATAGCATCTATGGGTGAAGGGGAACAAAAATAATTGTAAATTTCAGGGTCCTTGCCCCCCCCGGGGGGCCTGAGGGGTGGGGCTAAAACCACCAAAATTTATACAATCTTTAAAAATCTTCTTCTTTACTCCTGGACATCAAGCAGTCAAATTGTTGGGATGATTGTAGTAAGCAGTGAGCCTTCTACCAAAATTGTGAAATTCATGGCCCCAGGGTCAGGGGTTCTGGTGTTAGGGCGGGGCTACACAGATCATATAGTGAAAGTGCATTATTTCTTTGAAAATCTTCCCCTCTGCTCCTGGGTATTAAGCCAATGAACTTAGTACATAATTGTGATGAGCAAGAGTGCCCCTTCCAAAATTGTGAAATTCATGGCCCCAGGGTCAGGGGTTCTGGTTTTAGGGTGGGGTTCTATTGATTATATAGTGAAAATGCATTAATTCTTTGAAAATCTTCTCTGCTCCTGGGTATTAAGCCGATGAACTAAGTACATGATAGTTATAATGAGCAAGAGTGTCATTTCCAAAATTGTGAAATTCATGGCCCCTGAGTCAGGGGTTCTGGTGTTAGGACGGGGCTCTATTGATTATATAGTGAAAATGCATGAATTCTTTTAAAATCTTCTCCTCTGCTCCTGGGTAAAAAGCTGATGAACTAAATACATAGTTATGATGAGCAAGAGCGCCTCTTCCAAAATTGTGAAATTCATGGCCCCTTGGTCAGGGATTCTGGTGTTAGGACGGGGCTCTATTGATTATATAGTGAAAATACATTAATTCTTTGAAAATCTTCTCCTCTGCTCCTGGATATTAAGTCGATGAACTAAGTACATAATTATGATGAGCAAGAGTGTCTCTTCCAAAATTGTGAATTTCATGGCCCCTGGGTCAGTGGTTCTGGTGTTAGGGCGGGGCTCTATTAAATATGAAGTGAAAATGGATTTATTCTGTTAAATAATCCTGTCTAATCCTTAGTGTTGAGCAGATACACAAAGTGCATAGTTATGATGAATAAGGGTGCTTCTCACAAAATTTTTTAAACTTCGTGGTCCCAGGGTGGGGGGCTTTTGTGTTTCTCATTGGGGGGGGGGGGGGGTATTGATAACATAAGTGAAAATGTGTTAATTTTTTGAAAATCTTTAACTAAGTGCAGAGTTATGATAATGAGGATACCTCTTCCAATTTTGTGATGAGGATACCTCTTCCAATTTTGTGAAATTCATGACCCTGGGTCATGGGTTTTGGTGTTAGGGTAGGGCTGTTTTGAATCTGTAGTCATGGTACATGTACTGAAAATGCATTATTTCTTTGAAAATCTTCTCTTCTCTGATCTCTGCTTGGCATATCAAAGGCAAACAAAGTAAAAGTTTGTATTCTACTGAGAGAAGTTATTCCCCTCTGCAATTTACTTTTGATAAATAATCACTATAAATAATGTATTTGTAAAGTTAATAGAATAAGTGAATTAGGCAAAATATTTTATTGTATAATACAAAAACTACTTTCATAGTTTTAATGATCAGATAGACTTGTAAATAATGAAATAATGAAAAATGAGACAAAAATGACTTTTTAAAATGTTCTTCAAAGACCAAAAGAGGCCAATGTGAGAGATTATAACTTGGGGTTAAAAATAGTACAGAAGCACTAAAAGTTTGTTAATAGTCTGCATGGTGATAGTGATAAATTGGGGACAGATTAGAACTTAAATTTTGAGTTGTTACTAGATATTAGACTAATTATGTCATTGGTCCTGATCATCCTATTTCTCTTGCTTTTGGGCAACAAATCTTCATCTACCTGTTTATTTTATATTCTATGGATCCTCTAAGTTGTTGTATTATACTCAGGTGACCGTTAAGGCCCTTGGACCTCTTGTTTATTTTATACAGTCTGTAATAAGTTTGGTAGATGTAGGGTCGATAAGTGACTTAAAGCATCGAATTTTTCTTAGGGAAAAGGAAGCAATTATGATTTTTCCACTCTAGAATCCTTAAATCCTTAAGTTTATGCTTTCAAAAATTCATGTTAATAGATAATTTTGAAATATGTCTGAATGAACATGCAAACACTAATTCAAATTAAACATTTATAAAGATTCCATTTAGGTAAGACATGGTGAGTATGAAGTCAAACTTTGATGACATAATTTTTATCAATTTTGACAAATATTTATATAGGTTCGAAGTGTTCAAAGGACACTTGTACTTAATGACACACCATTAAAGATTTCATTCCTGGTCGTTTATTATCTCTGAACGATTGTTTAAAGAAAAAGAGCATGCAGCTCTGAATGAAAGCTATACATAAAAGAACTTGTGTGACTCTTTCTGGGAAGTAAAAAAGGACGTCACCTAAAATCAAGACCAGATTACTTTAAAGCTAACAGAAACTGATTGTTCTTGTCATTTCTGAATGTTTTTATATCCAGGTATGAAAACCCTGCTAAAAGAGCCAAAGACTCTCTGTTGGTCATTTATAACATGGAAATAGCAGTTTCCAAAATGATGGGTTGTTTTCTTTTCTTTCTTCCTTAAATCTCTACAGACCTAATATTACATGCATCGCGACTGATCTAAGATAGCATAATACATGTATATGTATGCCTACTGATCTATCTCGTAACTTGTCCAGAGTTTTCTATTTAATACTGTGACACTCATTATGGATCAACATTTGACACACTGATAGTTTTTGTCGGAAGTGTCCAAAGCTTAAAACGACTTATCTTTGACAAAAAAGTATGATCGATTACAATCCAAGGGTAAAGAGGATTAGGTTCATACAAGGATAATAATCAGAAATTCGTACTCAGATTGACACGGGATCGGGAGCTACAGGTCTGACCTTGAAAATCAACCTCATATCAAGGAATTATTTTTTCAAACAATGAGCTCAGAATGGAATTGAAGACAAAGAAAGTCAGAAACCTGAATGCAAAACTCGGCATATTCATGCATCTCATTCAATTACTGTGCAGTCTGTAGTTTGATTTACATGTATTAGTATTTTAAGATGATAAGCAGTTTTTATGCTCCCGTATCGAAGATTCGGGGGTAAATAGTTTTTTGCCCTGTCCGTCCGTCCGTCTGTCTGTTTGTCTTTTTATCTGTATGTCCGCAAAAACTTTAACATTGCTCATAACTTTTGATTGGTTGGAACTATACCTTTCATATTTCACATGTGTATATAATTCTTGTGACAAGATCTTTCTTTGGGTACCATCATATTTGACCTTTTGACCTTGTCTTTGAAGTTTGACCCATTTTTACAAAATTTTACCCAATTTTAAACTTGGCCATAACTTTTGAACAGTTGGTGCTAGGGCTTTCATACTTTACATGTGTAATCCTTGTGAGAAGATCCTCCTTTTGGTACCAACAACTTTGACCGTTTTGACCTTGACCTAGGACTTTGACCTAATTTTGAAAAACTTCAACCTTTGCCATAACATTTGAACAGTTGGTGCTAGCGCTTTTATACTTCACATGTGTATTTCTTGTTACAAGACCTTTCTTTAGATACCAACAACTTTGACCCTTTGACATTGACCTAGGAGTTTGGCCTACTTTTGAAAAACGTTAACCTTTGTCATAACTTTGGAATGGCTGGTGCTAGGGCTCTTATAATTATACTTCACATGTATATTACCTGTGACAAGACCTTCCTTCAGATACTAACAATTATAGCCCATTGACCTTGACCTTGGAGTTTTACCTACTTTTGGAAAACTTTAAACTTGGCCACTATTATTATTGAGCAGTTGGTGCTAGGGCTTTCAAACTTCACATCTGTAATCCTTGTGACAAGACCTTTCTTTGGATACCAACAACTTTGACCCTTTCACCATGACCTTGGAGTTTGACCTATTTTTGAAAATTTTAGGGTAAGATGCTATCAACAAATTTGATTTTCTTTGTTTTCTATTAAGAATTCGGAAAAAAAAAACCTCCAACACCTTATGTTTTCACTGAATAAAATTCAAACATACATACATATTTTCAATCAGCTTAATCCTTAACACATTGTGCGCATTTAGCATTGATTACATTTTTTTGCTAATGTCTTTTTCCCTACTGCCTCTATTCTATTTACTATATTTACTCAATCAATATACATGTATTAAGAAATACATGTAAATATTAAAATACTTATGATTAATTTGGAATTCCTCTGTTCATTTTGACAAGCAGGTGCTTTTGGTCATTTTCTTTTATTCAAACACATTGAGTTGCACGTATTGCATGTATTGGTTATAAATGCCCTGTTATCTCCTTGCGTCACCCCCTAACCCTTTATATAAAATGTCAAACGACTCGACAAGGGGCAGTGGGCATTTCTAGGATGCCGTCACCTCTAAGTGATCATTATAGCGTTAATTTGAGAGTTTTCTTTGGAAATCCTAATCAATAAATATATTTATTGATAGCTTTTTTTTTTTATCTGAATAGAGCAAAAATTTACTGCGATGAAGGAATGGAATACAATTGTCATTTTTAGCATTTTGAATGTTCTCTTTGAGTTTGCATCTTCCGTGTTTCTGGGAGGGACCATAAGTTGGCGAGAGAATCAGAGAAAGGTAGGAGAAATCTTATTATACAAAAGAATGAAAGTGGATTGTTGCTTTTATAGTTAAAAAACAAACAAACAAAGGAAAACAGTCTGCAATTTATTTTGCTTTTGTTTCATATAGACGACCAAAGATGATGATTGGATAATTTGATCAGAATCTGTATTACATGTCCTTCGTTAAACATCAAAATGGTCAGCGAAAATTTTCAATGGCATTTATTTTTAAGATCATCTTCATTTATTTTTCTTTCCAAAAAGCCATTGATTCTGGTTCAGCATACTTCATTTATCCCATTATATACATGTATATTTTTTTTCTAATTTCACATGCTTTTAAAAATATATATTTCATTTATTTATTTACAATTTTAAATTGTAAATAAATACAGATGACTCAACAAATCTTTCTTCCCTTGAAGAAGGCTAATTAATATGTAATGTTTGGTAAAAGAGAAAAAACAGAGCAAATAAAACAAGCAAGCATAAAATACTTGATGACAAATCACTTAGAGCGAGAAAGAAAAGAAAGAACTAAGGAAAAGGTTTCATATTGATTCGATTTTGCTTAAAAATTCTCAAATAAACACCTTTACTTCAGAAAAACAAAAACAAATAAACAAACGATTATCAGCTGATACTACTTTGAATTATTATCTTTATTCTTAACTTGAAGAATTTTGATTCAAAATAAATTGTTCTAGAGTTCTTCTAGGGGGATATCGCTTGTTGGTAAGACGTGGAACTTTATATATTCAACAGATATTTTTCACCTTTTAGTATAATTAATTGCATGTTGATGGGGTCATTATACACCTGAAGTGCTCACCCACTGTTTCCTTTCTTCCATAAGTGGGGGTCTTTACAATGTTTATCAATTTAATTACTTTATCATGTTCAGAAGCGAAAACAGCGAAGCGTTAAGAGGAAGCAGTCAAGAGGAGGCTCGTGTTGTTATTAGATAAACCGTTATCATATAAACTGATATAGGTGAAATGTATCGACAAATTGGGCCTCAATAGAGGTCATGAATATTAAACATGTATCTATGGATTTCAAAGCATAAAGAATTTTCATTGATTTACAAACACAGGAAGTAACAAAAAAGAATCATTGGAATTGCTTTCTTGTAGAGTGTATTATAGTAGAAATTATTGAGGGCGCACAACTGTAAAATATAAGCTTTTTTAATATAGTTTTTTTTTATTAAAATTTATATTGGGAAAATAATTGTGGATCCCCCCCCCCCCCCCCCCGCAGATTGGCCTGGATACATTTTCTCGAATATATCTGAAATCATTGTGATTTTTTTTTTTCGAAATCAAGATAGATGCCTGATTAAAATTTCAATTTAAAATTGTCACTTAAAAAATTAATAATTAAAACAACACAAAGATTAATATAGCTGTACAAAGTACATGTGCTTATTCAGATCCTTGATTTTAGAAGAGAAAAATGGGGAGAGGGGGTGTACCTCGAGTTTTTCCCTTCCAAAAAAAACCGCCCACCCATCCACCTCTCTCTCTCTCTCTCTCTCTCTCTCTCTCTCTCTCTCTCTATATATATATATATATATAAAGCAATAATGATGTGAAATAAAAGAAGATTGATAATCAATTGAAAGTTATTAAATATACGATTTTTAAAATATGCTTCAATTAAAGGTCAAGCGAAGAAGATTCAGGTGCCACCCCTCCCCCCTGATATTCACTGTTTCAGATTAACATAATACACATGAAATATCATTAATTGACTTTCGTACCGACTTAAATGGATAGACTCCCTACTCTTGGGGACCCTGTGTATACTCTATGTACACGAAGGCATGCTGGATATTGGCGATTAGGTAGGAGGTATCTTTTTGCATGTCATATTGTCAAAAACTGTATCTATGTCAATCCCACATGTGACCCCCCACTTAACCATTAAATAGCTTTTTAATAGTTGGCCAAGTCATAGATCATTTTAATTGATTTCCTTTCTTTTTTTAAACCTCAACAATCAACTATTTCTACAAAATACAAATAGAATGCAATACTGAGGACCTAAATACGGGGAAGGGGGTTGTAATTATAAAAGTTGCACCAGTAATTAATATTCAGAAGATAAGTTCTAGCACGATATTTTAATTTCCTAGGTTTGAAAAGACAGCTGCTGATGGAAAACCGGATAGGCTGCATGCAAGCTTTTTTATGAAATTAATTTTGTACACAGTGTACATTATTATTCTGTTAGGCTTCAATACGCAAGTTTCGAGATTATCTCCCTTGGTGCGCTCTTTCGTTACGGAGGGAAGTTTTGTTTCCTTGTAAGCAAGGCAGGTGGGACAGTTATTTATATATTGGATACATGTGCCATCATAACTGATTGTCGGGATACACTAACTACCGAATCAAAGGCTTCAATTTTTTTCTACGAACAAAAATCGGAACAAAAGAAAATAAAAATCGGAACAAAAGAAAATATCAGTGGATAAGAACTTATCAAACGAGGGGAGAGATATGGATCTCTATTAAATATACACACGCATCTCATTGTACGTTGGCATTCTGAATGACTCTTTCCCTTATACCGTAATAACTTCAAAGATCAGCCTAATAACTTTTTAGAAAAGGTTTGTACAATCAAAGAATTATTTTTCTTGCAAAGACTATGACCGTTCTTTCGTTTTCAAGTATCCTAATTAAAAGCAAATTTTGTAAATATGTAAATAGTAAAGCTTTATAAAACCATCAAAATGATCATTGCTTAGCACTATCATCTTTCTATAACATTAAATGAATTTTAAAAGCCATAGCCATCGTTCATTTCTTTATGCACGTTTGTATTCATTAACAACCTGTCCCACTTCCATGCTGATATGGATACTTTTTGCGCCTCTATCGTAGGAGAGTTACAATCTCGAAACTCGCGTATTATTTATATTAATTTTAATTATCAGAGACTTGACAAGAGTACTTTTGATGAATTCTTTACTCATAAAATATGAAAATAACGAAAGGTAATCAACCTCATAAGTCCATTGAAACAATTATAAACAATACCAATCTGGAGCAGAGCAAACTCGGACCTCTAAAAACATCAGAGGTGGGATGAGGTGCCACAGGGGAGTAAGCATCCCCTGTCGACCTCTCACACCCATCGTGTACGCTTTGTCATCATCGGATAAACGGAAAAATCCGTATATAATTCAGTGTGAAAATAATAGGTTAGCAATTGTCGGGGTCTTTACAGTGTTTATCAACAAGATTGTTTGTTATACCCTTATAAATATCTTTCTATATATTTATTACTAATAAAAAGGCCAACAAAAGAAATGTTAATTGCATTGGTCTAACAATTTCATTGTTGGCCGGCCTGCAACATAAGAATTGTTAGACCGCAACGTCACTGCTACGTCACAAGTAATTAATCATCGTTCAATATAGGCGACACGGAAATAGCCGAAGTTTAGAGCTGAAAGAGTTGTCGTTTGCTATATGAAAGAGTATGTTTTGTGATAAATAATTTTTATGGTATAATAATTTTATTCTTTACTTTTTCATTCTCTCCTATTGTTTTGTTGATTAAGCCAAAATTTTTCAAAGAAAGTAATTGATTATATATTGATGAAATCTGTTCAAAAGTTTTAATTTAATTGTTCTATCTGAAGTGAAGGGTATAACAAAACAGTTATAGACTGGGATTCGGGCAACATATGATTTGTTGGACCTGAAGGTGAAAATGTTGCCCTTGGCCTGCAGCCTCATATGTTGCCCTCATACCCAGTCAATATTTGTATAATATTATATAGTTTGTTTGGAAAACCTTATTATTTAATATATTCGTAAACCTAAGTCCCTAATTATAAATTTCATTCACCTCACAAAAGCCTTTAAGACTTTGATTGTTTAAAACTGTGAACTAAATGCATTATTCTGTAGTAAATTTGAAAAGAAAAACTTTAAAACTTAATATCTTCTACGCTGCTGTTTCTGCAAGATTTTAAACTCGGTGTAGCATTTCTTTAGCTCGTTGTACAGCTTTAAGAACGGAAAGAAAAAATATGATTTATTAAAAAAAATTCCTAACATTTCAATTAAAAGACAAGTATATTTTGATTAGATAGAAACTTGACAAGAATTTCTCCATAAATTAAATCTTTAAAGTACGTAATTCATACATGTATAAGGTTAAAAGTAGAGTTTTTAAAGACATAACGAAATTATACAATTAATGAAGAATATTTTGCATATGGATTACTGCATATAATAACCTTGGAGGGAACATCATATGATTAAACGCACCGCTTAATTTATGCTGGTAATGTCTAATCCTCATATTCAAGACAGTCTCAACTTCTAAATCTCTGATTATGTATATGTGTCACTTTTGACATATATATATATATATATATATATATATATATATATATATATATATATATATATATATATATATATATATATATATATATATATATATATATATATGTTTTTGATTACCCCCCCCCCCTCAATTTTATCAGTAGAAACATTAAAGTCGAGTGTTAAGACTTCGATATTTTAAACTAAGATTAAGAATACTCTTTTATCAAAGAAAAATATATCAAAGAATTAATTGAAAGAAATTCATATTTTAATCAAATGTCATGTTCTAAATTTTGAATTTACCGGGTGGGAGTATTTACTCCCACCCGGTAAATTCAAAATTTAGAACATGAAACATATAGAAGAGTACAGGGGGTAGCCGCCTCCTACCTCCTCCCCCTTTTCCTTCGCCATCTCCTTCTTTTTGTTCCTTTTCTCCTAGAAAAATGAGCCCCAAATCGAAGAAACTGTATCCGTTTTCTGTTGCGTGTTGATGACTGACAAACGCATCAACATAATAGGAAAATCATCGCTGTGGCGGACAGAACCATGGCAACGAAATAAATTAATGCTTTAGAGTCCAGAAATAGGCGCTGAAGTGGGTGGGGTATTTTTTCCAAGAGAGCTTTCGTCCCCTGTAGAGTTTATGTATGTAGGTGTGGTACGTCTTTTTTAAACGTTTTTTTTTTCTGGACTGAAAGTGTCAGAATCTTTATTTTAACAACTTTTAAGTGTATTTAAAGTAGATTCAAAATTTTATGAATTTATTTTACATTTAACAATCCGGAAGTCAAGCCCCTATGTTCTCCACCTGTCTTTTTTTTCTCCTCTTTTTTTCCCCTAATCCACTCTACCCTTTTCCCATCCTCCCATCCCTTTCTCCTTCCTCCCATTTACCCTGTCCGACATGAAATTAACTACTTCCCTCTTCTATTTCTTTTCAAGCTGCGTTATACTTATCGAGTGACATTTGGATTGGGTAATGGGCCATGCGGATCAGCATGTTCTTATACAGATATAGGAAAGAAAACAAAGGCGGGAAAACCTTTCAACGAAACCTCCTGGGCATGCGTAGGATGTTCAAACCATTTTACCGGAAGTGACCTAAATTACGTAGTCACTGCAATTGGAGAAAATCCCAGATGGGAGCAGGGTGAAAATGTATTTGAACATAGAATAAAAGACACCAAATTCACAATGTCGTATGTGTTCACAAATATCATGTTTATACATGTATACAAAGGAACATTCTTTAAAATAACGTCTAATGAAAATTTCAGAATAGTCATTTAATTAACAAGTTCATTCAAATAAGTTAGTTTTTCTTTTTATTTCAGAATGATTATCCCATCTATTCTTAGTAACACCAGCAGAGCAGTTTTAACAACAATTGTTGATACCCGTGTTCGAAATGACACACACAGCATGAATTCTAGTCCTATTGCGGCTCTTCCTCCATATACAGGGTAAAGAAAGCTAAAACATATCCACGTTCCAATTGCTTTGTACATGTAATCAATGCTAATTTCATTCAATAAAGTTGTGTGATTTCAGAATTCCCTTTGGGTGTGTCTCCAACATTACACTCCCTGTTATCGACCCTGACAATGACGTAATCAAATGTCGCTGGGCAACGAGTGCAGAATGTGGTCAAGCTTGCACTGATCTACCTGAAGCATACATAAACGAAGTAATTTCATGATTTTCATTTTTTTCTTTTGAATAACTTGTTAATGCAACAATCATAGCCTATAGATGCTTGTGGAAAGCATACCAGTCTGACTAACTTCAGGCCCTGGGACTTATGTTTGATCTCATTCTTACTTATCCTTTGATTCCTTTTTGTATGAGACCTAGACCAACAACTGAGCTCATCTATGGCCCCGGAGCCAGATTAGGAGGATCATTGAAATTTCAAGAGAAGGGTTTTTAGCTCACCCGAACCGAAGGTTCAAGAGAGATTTTCTGATCTAAATGTATATGTTGTCTGTCGTTGACGTCGGCTTTATCGTTGTCGTAAACTTTTCACATTTTCATCTTCGTCCAAAGAATCACTGGGCAAATTTCAACCAAATTTGGCACAGAGTATCCCTGCGTAAATGGGATTCAAATTTATTCAATGAAGGGCCACACCCTCTTTCAAGAGGAGATCATTAAGAAATAGTGAAAATTGGGTGGGGTCATTTAAAAATCTTCTTCTCAAGAACCATTGAGCCAGAAGAGATGAAACTTATGTGAAAGCTTCCTGACATATTTCTATTAAATTCAATATTTTTCTTCAAATCATAACCACGGGGGGTTTGAAAGGGCCACTATGGGCAATCAAACTTTTACATGGGAATACAGAGGAAAAATCTATTAAAATCTTCTTCTCAAGAACCAAAGCCATAATTAGTCATATTTATATGGAAGCATCCTCAGGCAGTGTAGATTCAAGTTTGTTCAAATCATGACACCTGGGAAGTAGGGTGGGGTCATAATATGTAATCTTAATGTTTACATAGAAATGTGTAGGAAAAAAATCTGCTGATGAAGAACACACAAGAGTCATTGTGTCTCAGGTTAGAGTTGTGGCCCATGGGCCTCTTGTTTTGATATTTTTTTAAATTTTGTTTTAGAATTCCTGCACTATTCATATTAATGCATCAAAGCAAACAGGCTATAAAACAGGACACAGATATCGTGTTGCAGTGACAGTCGAGGACTTCCCAAGATTCCCTATTGAACTAGCGTCACACATTCTCCTCCCAAATCAGCCAATCAGTAGCATTCCTCTTCAGGTAAGTTACACTCACAGGCCAATCATAAAAAATGCAAGTTTTATTTTTGTTTTCTGATTAATCAGATTGATACATACATGTATTTATTTGTTTTTAGTTCTTTATAGACGTTGTTTCGTCAAGCTCCGGTTGTAAACCCGTTATTACCTTTGAGAACAAGAACTTTCCAGACAACAAAGTTGCGTCTTACAGCTTTTTGGATTTCCACAATCATGTCAACTTTGTATTTCCAGTATACTTATTATCAACAAGGTGGGTGTACCTATATCAATTACTGATTATCAAATAATGATCCAGCAATAATTTGTATCACTCTTTTATGTTCCTTCCCATATGACTAGTTGTAGCATACCAATTCTCTATAAGAAATGAGGCTTTAAGCTGTTTGTTTCATGATTATAGCATCGTATTTATAATTTTGTTTAGGAATATTACAACATTTGTACAGAGTTTTACACAACACATCAATACTACAATTATAAGGAACCATTCAGGAAGTCATCATACTTTAGAATTGTATTCGAAATGGCGACCAGTTCCACAACAACTCGGCGAGAATCTCTTGTGTGTTTGGGGGAAGGATAATGAAGGGTAAGAGAATTATTTTAAGAAAAAAGAAAACTAATCATCAGTTTTTTTTTTTGTTTTTTGTTTTTTTTTTAATCTCAGTTTCTATTTCAAACCGTATAATTTCCATTACAGAGTGACTACGAGAAAACAATGCATCCTAGGACTTATTGCTGGTAAGTGAAACGTTTTACATCGACTTTACCACGTGATTTATACAAAAACATTGTTACTTTTGATGTTTTGTTCTCAGACTCTGACGAGTGTTTTTCCAATCCTTGTCACGGTTCTGCCACCTGTGTCAACCTCTATAGAAGGTACGCATGTGCCTGTCCACCTGGTTTCAAGGGCTCAACTTGTCAGAAAAGTATGTATAAATAAATTCTCCAACAATCTATGCAAAGCTGCAAACAACACCGTCTTCTCAAAAAATATTATAATATACTTAATTATTTGCATGTTTTTCCCAAGAACTTGTGATTTTTTTTTCTTTCAGAAATAACCTGTGACCAAAACCCGTGTCTGAATAATGGAACATGTTCAGTCAACTCGACATTCTCTTGTCGGTGCAAACATGGTAAGGGGGAGGGTAATTTTCTATGTATCATTTTCCTGATGAAAAGTCACCAAACTTGTCTTATTCTGTCTTTGTTTTTTTTTTTTTTTTTGCTAGGATTTTTTGGAGACCTCTGCCAGTTTGAAGAACAACCCTGCTCAAGTTTCCCATGCAAAAATGGCGGGAATTGTATTTCTTTGTCGGGAATATACCGATGTCTCTGTCCCAAAAATTTCATTGGCCACAGCTGTGGTAAGCATCATACTAGCTGCAGAGCTGTAGCACTCTGGTTGAGACAATCCAGAGAGCTACAGATCCAATCATTGTAAAAACATTCGATTTGTTGTCGCTAACTTCGGGTATTATTTCTTGTATCATATGCGCCCCCTGCTTAAAAGATGATATCCTTAATTAACTGCATCAATCTCCTATGCACAGTTGTCGTTTGTTTCTCTCTCAGACACCTCGAGGTGAATGTATGAGCCGATGATAGAGAGTGTAACTGCATATCTGACTTCTATTTCTAATATTTCATTTACCTTTTAGCGATCCCAAACAGCCTTATATGGGCTTGAAATGCCAGCTTTATAAATTCGCAGTCCGACGTCCATGTTGAAGTCTTGATAGATTAACACACCCTGAATGGGATATAAGTATCAGGAATAGGAGTAAAAAAAATATGGTTATTTAACGGATACATTGCTTTAAGTGAGGGAACGCATATAATAAAAGGAATGATACCCGAAGTGAGCGACAAAAAAGCGTTGCCGTATATCGAAGGTTTTTTTTTAACAATGCCACGGCCAGGAACACGTTAAGTTCCTAGGCAGTACCGTTGTCAGAAACCTTGAAAGTTAAGCACTAAAACTGGTTCGTTGTCATGAACATACAGGTGAGGTTATGATAAAATCCGTCATGACTTGAGGAGACAGGCTGTGAGAAGTTTTTCATTTTTCAAGTTAAATTATCTATAACAATGTCTGAAATTGCAATGGGAAACAGGACTGATACCCTATTTGGTGCTGTATGAATTTCAGCCGTTAAAAAGAAGAAATAAAAGAAGAGTTTGCGTTGGCGACATTAACTCTGTTGAAATCACTTGCGGATTTGATTCGTTTTCCTAAGATGTTATATTTTTCGTAAATAGAATATAATATACACACTAAGTATCAAGACATGTTTTAAGCCTTTACAGAAAAACTGAGAACAAATTAAAACTGAAAATTTTGATTTATTTCAATTTTTGTCCGTTGTCATGACAAGATATGAAAATTCAGTCCGTTGTCATCGGTCCGTTGTCGCTACTGTATTGTATACACTACGAAGGACGATCTTATGTTGTTTTAGGTATCGTTAAGCATGCCATCAAAAAGAGGGGTGTGACGGTACAAATTGTTGTTTGTACATATTGTCGTCGGCGACAAAATGTACCTACCCTGACTGCACATATCGTCGTCCATCGATACACATTGTCGCCGGCGACAATTTGTACCGAGACGAGCTTTTTTCCTCCTCCTGCGTAATGGAAGACAAAATGTACAGTCAAGCATCGGCACGCTTTGTCGTCGGCGACAATACATGTATGTACTGTGACCATTGGTACATTTTGTCTCCGATATATTGTGTTGAATATTTACTATGGTCGTGGAGAGAGAGAGAGAGAGAGAGAGAGAGAGAGAGATTGACACACAAACACAGAGAAAGAGAGAGAGCTAGACAGACCGAAGGATAGACAAAGTGTTTCGCTGATAAATAAGTAAACAAGTTGTATTTATTTAGAATTACTCGCAGTACTGTAGGGAGAAATGGTGTTGCTCAGAAAATTGTGTCCAGCATTGGTTTACATGACTATGAAATGTCAAAATACCGTAATTCTTGAGATATTTAAAAAATCAGTCTATTCTTTTTTCTCGTTGTATATACATGGATATGAGATTGAAAGTTATTTGTTCAGTAGAAGTGTTATCTGGAATTCATTTTTTTTTTTGCTTAATTCTCATACGAGTGCCGATATAATTGGTGTAGAGGTTGACATATTTTTAGCTCACCTGAGCTGATAGCTCTATTGAGCTCTAGTGAGCTTTTCTGATCACATTTCTTGTATCGTCCGTCTGTCTGTCAGTAAACTTTTCACATTTTCAGCTTCTTCTCAGGAACTACTAGCCAATTTCAACTTCAACGAAACTTACCAGAAAGCAAACGTGGATAAAGGGAGTCAAGTTTGTTTAAATTAATGGTCATGTCCTCTCTCAACAAAGTACATGTATAATTAAGAATTAGTGAAAATTTAGTGACATCTTTAAATAATCTTCACAAGAACCATTGTGTCAGAAAAGTTTAAACTTATGTGAAAGTTTCACATACTGTAGTTTCCTTATTTTATCGCGAAATGGCCCAAGGGCGTCAAATCGCGAGAAAAATAATTCGCGAAGGGGTGATTTATCTAGAGATTTTACATAATTAAAGCACCATCAAAATAAAAGCGTGTAATTTTATTTCGCGAGTGGTGCTTCTCGGGTAATTACGCAATAATTTATTCCTCGCGTATATTTAGGAATCTACAGTACATGAAGTGTACTTTTTTTTTTTTTTTTTAATTTTTTTAGATTCTGGCACGAAGAAGATCCCACACTTTTCAATGGCCCTGAGTTCCGAGAATAGGTCTAAATTTTTGGCCCTCCACCGGCAAGTGGTGATGTCTCCTTATGAGTGAAATATTCTCTAGAGGGATATTAAAACAACAAACAAACACAAAATCAATTCTGTACAAATCATGACCCCCATAGGTAGGGTGGGGCCACAATTGGTGATAAAAGTTTCCTGTTGGAATATACGGTATACAAAAACTCTTTAAAAATCTCCTCAAGAACCAAAGGCGGATCTAGCACCGGCGCACCCCACCCCCTCCCCCATCATTATCCCACCCTGTCCCCTCCATTTGATTTTTTTCATTTTTCTTTGCTTTTGTAAATTCTGTTTTTTAACCTGTATATACTCTCAATTTTTCCACAGACAAAATTTCATGATTAAATACTATACTTAACTTATACACTAAGACTCCTTCAAACACAAACGATTTTTTTTTGTTTATATGAAAGCATCCTCAGGTAGTGTAGATTCAAGTTTCTTTTCATCATGACCCTCTGGCCTAGGTCGGGGCCACAAAGGGCGATCAAAGTTTTACACAGGAATATATAGGAAAATTCTTTAAACATTTTCTTCTCAACAACAGCAAAGCAATGATAAGTCAGATCTATATGGAAACATTGCCATGTATTGTCATGCGACATGTACTGATGGACGACAATATTCTCAGTGAGTGTGTGTACACATTGTCGCCGGCGACAATATGAACGTGCAGGGCGACAAAATGTACCGTCACAATCACGCTTTAATTTTATTATGACCAATCATGGCTTTGCTTTGCTGTTCTTGAGAAGAAGATTTTTTAAAGATTTTTCCTATGTTATCCTACGTAAAATTTTGATAGCCCACTGTGGTCCCATCCTACCCCCGGGGGTCATGATTTGAACAAACTTGAATCTACACTACCTGAGGATGCTTCCACATAAGTTTCATATTATCGGTCGTTGTCTTGCCCGATTTTTATCTCTTTTTTTTTCGTCGACCGACCAATTTTATGCATGTCAGTCGGGTCAAGTTATTTTTTTTTTTTTGCGTCTGTGGCCGATTCAATTGAAGCACTCAATGAATAGTCCGTCTACCAACCTTCGATCATCGGCCGACCATCGGCATACAATTTTTAGAGTCGGTCGTCAGTCGGTCGACATTTAGGAATTGGGTTTTCGTACAACTGTCGGCCGAAGATGAAAATCAAACTGCGGCCTAGCAAACGATGATTGGGCGACGGTTGGCCAACTTATAAATATTTTTACTTTTAAAGGTATCGATGTTCCTAGGAATTAATATGACTACTCTGCGTCGCCCGATACTGGTGTCGGCCGATCATGTTTTTTCAGCCGACGATACAAATATAATTTGGTCGCCCGACCATCGGCTTAAATGTGACCTAAGCATATCATTTTAATTTTGTTATACTGATGATATACAAGGAATTGTATATGTTTGCATACTAGCTAGGATGCAGGTTCCTGAGAGAAAATGAATTGAAAATAAAAACATCGCAGAATAGTTAGCACGTTGGTGTGAGCTACTTTAAGACGACCCCGAGATTTAAATATATTTGTAATATGCTTTGTATTCTTTTAAATTAA
Organism: Saccostrea echinata; assembly: GCF_033153115.1. Taxonomy (NCBI): domain Eukaryota; kingdom Metazoa; phylum Mollusca; class Bivalvia; order Ostreida; family Ostreidae; genus Saccostrea; species Saccostrea echinata. Next base: position 20,417,122 of record NW_026889751.1, on the reverse strand, counting down.
GCATATATTTGATCATTTCTGTTGCATTTTATTGATTTCCTTACATGGTAAGAAAAATGACACCGGACCAGATAAACTTAACATGTACATGTACTGACAACGGACTTTTTGCTTATAAAATGCGATTTCTTAAAACATGTAAGCTACAAAAGGCTGTCACTTGCCTAATACATTGAAAATGAAGTTTCTCTTCATATTTTAAAATAAAAGAACCATTTCGATGATTTAAATATAAGAAATATATAATTTTCCAGCTCACGATCATGGCTTCACACATGGGTATGTGATCGCCAACCAAAACTCCTCAAAATGTATTGTGGATATCAAATACAGAAATCTTTTTATGGAATACTGAATGTTGTATCTGTTTCCCAGAATTCAAATTTATTCTTAGAATTTGTCAAAAACGTTAAAATTTAGGCATTATGTATAAATTCTTGTATCTTTTGCATGACACCGGACGGATTTTATCACAACCTCACCTGTATGTTCATGACAACGAACCAGTTTCAGTGCTTAACTTTAAAGGTTTCTGACAACGTTACTGCCTAGGAACTTAACGTGTTCCTGGCCGTGAATGCTTGGATCTGTTAGTAGCTCTTTGGTTTTTCTCAACCAGACAGATTCAGTTCTGCCGCTAGGATCTTAACTGAATTTCCTCGCATTTATCTGTCAAAGCATTTTTTAACTCTATGCTTTTGGTTGAAAACTATAGTTTTGGCCTCAAATTTGTGTTTCGTTTTTATCGTTACAGAAATATATGATGCGTGTAATTCTCCATGCCAAAATAACGGTTCTTGTTTGAATCGCAATGGGATGTTTGTATGCAAATGTGCATCTGGATGGACTGGAAGTGATTGTTCTCAAGGTAATGGAACTAAATTTCTTACACAAATTATTATCACAAAATTATCTTAAACCAATACATGTAGACTATTTCTTTTCCTTCATTGTGATCTACAGTGAATCATATGATTTCGTGCTTTTGCACGTATAACACTTATTTTAAATGTATATTCTTCCCTATGATTTATTGCAGGTTTGAGATTGACTGTCAAAGCATCTTATAAAAGGGTAAATAACTTTTAAAAAGTCAGAAAAATCTAGAGCCCTAATCTTGTTATTTCATAAACCAATTTATAACATTTGAACTTTAACATTAGTAGATGGAAATTCTTGAATGGTCCCAAGAGTAGTTTGTGTCTCATTGTTTCGAGAGTAGTTTGTGTCTTTCGAGTTCTTATAAAGGTATAATATTAATAATAAAAAAAATTGAAGTATCGATGGTTATCTCTCCCCTCACCCAATGCACAATGTTTATTCAGACAACACTGAAAATTCTTAATTGGAATGAATTCAAACTTACGAGTACATAAGTATGTTGCTGCATATTACCTAAATGTACATCATTATATATTGCCTCAAAGTCGTGCCTTTAAAGTCACGAAATCAGTAGCTGTTCAGTGATAGAAATTTTGATTTTAGAAACCTTCATTGGAATGAATGTTCAAATTTGAGTTATTGAACATTGCCGATTTTTAAAAAATGTTATGATCTTGTTCTCTTAAAATTGCTTTTCCTTCTTTTCCAGGCGTTATCATTGTCAAAATTCCTATTTATATTGGTGGGTAGTGTGTGTTGTGCTTTGCTACTTATGGTGCTGTTTTTCTTTGCCTCCAAAAACAAAAGAGCTAGTCTGCTGTCAAAAGTAAGAGATTCACATTTAGCTGAAAATGAAAAGATGAAGGAGATAGACGATAATGGCAATAATATCAAGAAAAAGAAAACAAACAGAAAGATTTCTGATGAATCTTCAAGAATTCGTTCTGCCTTGAAATTCTGATTTAAAACAACAAACGTTGTGGAGAAAGAATAGTAAACATTGCATTTTTTTTTTTAATGTGGCCACAGCTTGATTTGCTTGTATAGCAGGGAGGATTCCAGTGTCAAAAAAATGTAATCAAAGTTCAAAATGATGTTTACAATTTTTGCACCCAATAAACGTTTGCAATATCAGTTTGATACTTGTCTCGTTTGCTGATTTTTATTCGAAAATGAAAATAAGTACATGTGAACGACTGTTCCAAGATTTATATACCCATCAGTTTGTTCCTGTTTGAATATTTTCTTATATCCTCTAACAATTATTGTTAATGTTTTCCATGACTGTACTTGTATATAACAAATTAAATCGACGCAAAGCATCAAATCGGCCGCAAACAAAATAAAGCATTTTAAAAGGTACTTTCACAAGTAAGCATCCAAGCTAAGGAAAGCGCAAGATATTCAAAGCTGATAGAATGACCACTTTCTATTTCAGACTGCCTTCAAAGCAAGGAAAACCCCCAAAACATATTACACGATAAATAGAAATTTCATCAGTTCATCAAATTGAATTTATCGATATAAAAATCAATGATTATATATATAATAATATATAATTATATATATAATGATAATGAAGTTGTAGACAATTTTTACTAGTTTTAACAACTTTCATTTTTACCACTGTAATTAACATCCGGAAAATCATAAAATCATAACGACTAGCATTCATATCTTATACACACTCCCATGTTGGGGCTTACCTATTTTAAACCCTTTTTATATTATCATAAATTAATAATTATTTGATGAGAAATAAACATGAAATTGAAACATAATAACGACAATGAGGACTTGTGTAATGCAAGTTTTAAAAATATTTTTCTCATAATTTTATACATTTTCTCATTAACGAATTCTTTTACCGAACTAATATAAAAAGCACGTCTCATTTCCCCATGTGCACTTTCTAACACAGCCACAAATAGATCGGTCGCTCCCGCGGCCGATAATTATGAATTTTACCGAATATCTCATATAAAACGATAGAAGACCTTTCAAAAATAAATTTGACGACTCTACTTTCAATGAGACCATAAACTAGTTTTTAAAAAAATACAGGTTTATATGTAAACTGATTAAAATTAGATAAAAATTGTAGAGCAATACTTGCCTGCACCTCCCCTCCCCTCCCGACCCCCCCCCCCCCCAATCTAAAAGTATTAATATAGAAGGTTTCTACACTTCCTATGTTCTCAATATCTAAACCAAAAATTTTGGTTTAAATAAATATATAAACATTTAATGTAAACAATCAAGATGACCCCCTCTTTTCTTAGTTGTTACCACTTCGCATTAAACAATGAGACTGGAATGGTGAAGGTTAAAGGTTCGTTAAAACCCGGGGGTCAAGATTAACTTCTGTGACAGTCCGCAAAACAAATATTTGCATTAACTCTCTATAATGTGTGTTTAGAGGCATCCGGTGGATTTGTTTACTGTTGATCAGGTTTAGATTAAGGGGCTACTAATGATTAAAAAATGGGACATTTAAGGACGATTGAGAATAATCCGACTCGTATTAGAAATCCTAGGTACAGAAAACTTAAATGAAAAATCAGGTATCAACTTGGATTTAATTTTTTGTTTTTAGTTTTTTTCCCTCAAAAAAAATGCGATTAATACTAAAGGTGGTTTTAAAACAAGAACAGAACTGGTTTGCTTCTTAAAAATACAATTTACAGCCACTCATATTTCCAAAGTAACATTTAACGTTCTAGCACCATAAATAACTTATAAGATTGTCACGCTTTTTATTTCTTTGACAACGCTGTCGTGAAATTAATATCAATTGCTTGCTTTTAAGGAATTAACTTTAGTTAGTATGTATTCTGCATATGTATTCATGGTTTATGCTACATGAGATTCTTGAATATGCAATTTCAATACACGGATAACATCGGAATGAGTATTGAATTATGATGCATGTTTATATGACATCAATGATTTGTCCTTTGTTATCAATTGCCCAACGTAAGCAAATTTGTCATTTTTCCATTTAACCCTTAAAATCCAGAAATAAATCATCTGCCAAAGTATTTATTATTATTTAAAGAAAAATTTGACTTTAATTCTCACATGCACTTTTTTGTAGTTTCACTGTCGATAAAAGCAGATCCTTAGGTTAAACACATTGAATATAAAAATGTCAAAAATATTGTCATATATTGCAAGAATTTTGAGTTTACATGTCCTCCAACTCTGATTTTTGATAATTTGAATTAATTAATGTGTCATTGAATTATAAAAATCTTTGATTTATCGCTGATCAACTATCGCTAACTATAGTAAACTATAATATTTTATCCCGGCTAGTTACTTACATTTGTACTTTTCAATTGTTTATAAGACAGTTTGTAAGATGGAAAATGAAAACAATTTTGAACCTCGACATAAAAAAAGGAAACATTTGAAGAAACTCTTTTGAACAAGCTTTTACTGCAGTATTTTAGGGTTCATTTTATGAACATTTTATGAAATGTTGCACACGATCTAAGGAAATAGGTCATGAAATTTCAAATTCTTAAAATACGAGAGACGTAATCGGATAAACTGCTTAATAATTCAGGCGTGAAAGTTGTCCCAAGTATTACTGTGTATCAATGTGTTTTGATAGGCGTTTTACATGTATGCCCATATATATATATATATATATATATATATATATATATATATATATATATATATATATATATATATATATATAGTAAGTCTATCAGCCGATAGAAATTAACTATAAAAAGCATTTAATATAGTTTTACTTTGAGGTATATCTATTTATCTAATGTTACGTACATATATAAATCAATCAAACGCAACATATTTTTGCCATAATAAAACCCGAAAAGATAGAAGCTACATGTATATTTGATTACATGACAAATATTGTTATTTATTATTAAAACAAATCAAATTTAAAAAAAAAAAAAAACAAAAACAAAACAAAATAATTTAAAAAAAAAAAGAAAAAAAAAACCGCTAAAATTTCCAAAGAGTTATTGGCATACATGTACGTAATACTTTTCTACTAAATATGGATAATCAGCAAAGAAAGCTTTCTTGGAAATTGATTTATTTTCATAATATACTTATAAAATATGATGATAAAACAACATTCCATCCCTCATTATAAAAGTTCGAATCTTGCATGCAGCCATCATCTTATCCTGTTTCGAACGCCGGACTTTGAACAGCTTACTGCACCAACAGAGAGAATGTTCAGCAATCATAACTAACAACCGAAATGCAATGCTGTTATGTTACGTCACTAGTACTTCCTTTTTTTTATTATAATACAGACAGCTGTCAATCATTGACATTTTCCCATGCCGTCAAAAGACTATGGAAGGTTTGGGATCCCGAAGTCAATTCCAAGAGTCCTGTTACTAAAGTTACTGTAGAATATATTACCACAGCAAGCAATATCAGTGTAAAGGCATCTGGGTGCAGATATTAAGGAAAAACTATTTCATTTTCTTAAATAATGTTACACATTAAATTATACACCCAACGAATTTCAAAAACAGATGTTTATAAATTAATATTTTCGTGGAGTCGGTTATTGCTCTTTGATAGATATGCGAAGCAGAAATTTTAAGTTGAGAAAATGTAGATGTGAACTAACACTTTTTGAGAGATATGTGTCATTTGAATTATTAAACGTTGATCTGAAATAATTTCGTTTAATCGGTTAATGTTAGGGGTGGATCTAGGGATTTTTCAGGGGCGAGAGGAAAGGCGCTCATATACACTGAACAAAACTTCAGTTATTTTATTTGCAAAACAAAAATATGTGTTGAAGTTGATTTTTTATGGTTTACTATACCAAACACATTCTAAAGAAGTTAATGGGAAATTTTGTCGTCGTATCAAGGCACGTGATTTTTTCCCAAAAACCTCGAAATATAGAAAAATAACAACGTTCAATTTTTGAAATATTTAGTCTCATACAAAGGATCATTCCTGAAAACTAGATATAGAATTTGGGGTTTTAAGCAAAGTCACGGTTGACTGAATTCTTTTTGTTGTTTGTTAATTTTTTACAGGAATAGTCTTGTACCCCTGCATACATAAGTACATGTAGGAATAATCTTTGAAATTTTCAATCACTTTTTTCAACTATAGTAGATTTTATCACAAATGACTACTGTGAGATTTTGTTGAGCATATATACATGTATCTTACTACGTTGATCCAAATAACTAGGCTTTAACATTCTTACCAATCTGTATCGTTACTACATGTTCTTTATACAATCAATATATTTTATTGCGCATATTAGAGCTAAAATGAGAATTCAATCAGGACTTTCAAAGTAAAAAGGTTTGCTTTTTCATGAAATATGAACATGCGCGGATCTAGAAGGGGGTGGGGGGTCCTTAGTTTTTTTTTTTTTCTTTTGTTTTTGTTTGTTTGTTTTTGTTTTTTTTTTTTTTTTTTGGCTTGTCAGGAAAATTCTGGATTGGAAATTTTTCTTGGACTGGGGTAGAAACACACACTCCCCTGGAAAAAAAATTCCTGAATCCACGCCTGCATGATGAATATAAGAAATATCTCGGTAACGAGAAAAACAATAGGCATTTATAATTTAGTCACTTGAACAAAATCTTTATAGAAAATGCACGGTGAGCTCTTATACATATTTCATCCAATGTACAAAAATGGATCAATAAATCGAAAAAATGTTTATTCTGCGAGTTAAATGGACCTGTGATATTCGTGTTAATTATAGCCGGGTATAGCCGATTTATCGACTGATCCTGTAGTCGGCAATCGAAATTTGAAATATAAATCAGCAACATTTTATAGATGCTGCTTAAAAAATTACAAATTATTGCAATGCTGAAAATGTTCGTTTGAATTTGACTTAACACCTTTTCTAAACATAGCTTATACCATATATTCCATGCAGCCAAATGGACGAAAACATAAACACATGCTAAATAACAAAATGTTCAGAAGACCATTCTTGGAATAAATATTTTTAAATGACCACCCAACAAAGGATACGAAAGAAGTACCTCTCAATGGGATCCATAACAACCAGCATGCTGGCCACCTCCCACTGGAAGTACCAATATTTGATCCACGCCACCACCTTCTTCAGCCACTCCATTATTGTGTTCTAAACTCGATCAATATTGCACCCCGAACACAAATATCATCAATTCAGCATCGACAAGGGTTACCGATTAAATGTTTTCTTCTGTTTGTACCCAGCATACTTTCAATCGAGAGTTTTGCAATACTGTTTAAATGGCATTCTCTATTGGATATTTTAAAGTCTGAACTTCATTAACAATGCCAGGACTTTAGAATTAAAAAGCCTGCCCAAGGCAAAGGAAAAAGTTTAATCTCAGAAATTGGATTGAAAGAAAATTGAGACCATAATGTTCAAGTACTTACGAAAATTGTTTAGACATATTACCTCAAAGAGCTTTGTTCCTTATGTTTGGACTGATGGAGCTAGCAAGAATTTAATTCAAAGAAATTGATTTGGGTTCTAATTATTTATTTTTGATCGCTATGACTAGATCCATGATTAAATGAAACTATGTTTTTTTTAATGGAGAAATTTCTTATATAACAATGAAAACCTAGATAAAACGTTACACAGTCAGATTATTTATCTTTGTAAGATTATCACCTTCCTATACATTTAAAAAAAATGAAAACTGGACTTTTTAGTGTCAGATTGAAGGAAGCACTCCCGTTCCCGTCCCCTAAAATAAAGAAAGTCTTGATACAACTTACCTTATTAAACTCATATGAACTGCAAGCATTGTGAGTTTCTGTTGTCATGTAAATTAATTTTAAAAGTTTGCGTACCCCTAACTGGGAATCCTAGTCATTTCTCAGTAAAATGGCGCAGAAACGAATAAAATCTAGACGTTCATAGAAAGAATTATTTCATTTTTTCAAATACTTTACTGTGACCTTATGATTTTGATTCGTTGAAAAGAAATTAATTTCAGAAGTTGGATAGTCTTCATTAAAAAGGGAAGAAAAAAGATAACGTGACGGTTGTTGAAAGTCACGAAGCAGCGACAAGCGATACAATTTTGTGTTGCACTCTGGAAAACTCCAAAATAAAATCTGAAAAGTCTTTAGGAAGCAGAAAAAATGTCAAAAGTGAGCCGTTCATTTGTGGTTACATATCAAAGACAGTTTTGGGGTGATAGAGACTGTGTATAAGGCGATATACGATATGTGAGGAAACGGGTTATAAGTAAAATTACTAGAATCGAAAGTTAAAAAAGATGGGCGCTTTTCTGTTGCGGATCACGCGTTAAAAATAAAATGGCAATACTCACAAACGAAGTCATGGAGATGGATTTGTACGTTAGCAAAAAAAAAAAAGTTTAAGGAAATCAATACAAATCCTAAAATTATGTAAGAGGCACCATAGCATCAAGATGTGTTATTTAAAAATATCTTGTGTGCAATTCAGTCATTCTACGATAAATGGACCAATTCAGAGTATAAAACATGAAAAAATAATTGTTTCAAATAGCAAATTGACCATCATAATTCTCTAAAGGATATATCAGTGAACTTGAAAACAAAGAATTGTCCACAAATCTGGTATCGTTTACTTTTTACAACAATTTCATGATACCATTGATTTTAAGGTAATGTTACGGAAGTTAAAGCTTGATCAAGCCTTATTATTTTTCAAATAAAGCTGAATTTGACCAATTTTTTGTTTCTGATGTTCAGTAAAGAACGCTAAAATATGATTTATAAAGTCTCGCATAAATCCGAATTTAAATTAAATTTTCGGGAAAAATATCGTTACGGAAGTTAATCGTTACGGAAGTTAATTCCCAGCAATAAAAGTTAAAATTCAATAGTTAAAGTTTTAGAATATTAAACAAAAGTATGAAGCATTTCGCTCCCAAAATAATAATTTTTTATACCTTTAATGCAAAAACTTCCCTGAATTACCGTTATGGAAGTTAAATTTTTATGAGAGACAACTGTTTTTGTCCAATTCATTTTGTTATGTCGAAAATGTAATCGTCTAAAATAGCTGACTCGCAACAAGAATCGATGATATTTATAAGGTTCCGTGGTCACTTTCAGAAAAGTTTCAGTTCTTTTTGAAATCTGCATCCTATGCATGAAATTTAAAACAAAATTGTTACGTTTTTCAACATTACATTATGTTAATATCAAAACTTTAACTGCCTATATATCGGTGAATATTTACAAAACCATGTGTGAATGTTAAGTCTTAGAGTTGAAATCGACCTTTAAATTTATAGTTAAGATATTACAACGGTAAATGTAAGACTGAAAAAATGACGCGTTGCAACCGAAATTATATGAAAATATAACGATATAGTGCAGAGAGAAATTTAAACATGGAGCATATATGTATGGTGCTTTTAATCATGCAGAATGTAAATATAAGAAATGTTTTTTTAAAGTTTAGTGTGAATCATTGATGTGTAAATCACACAGACTTGCACGTAGGCATATTTTTCTATTTTTTTTTTATATTTTTATATGCCTACGTGACAATTCTATCAAATAACTACACAAATCTCCAAATATATATAACGAGAAAAAAATAGGCTGATTTATCAGATACAAGTAAATCGTGACTTCCGGTATATTGACATATCATACCGGTGTACAAATCCTGGGCACACTTTTCTGACCAAAAAGTTTCTCTCTTCATTATTGCTTGTTTACTTATCTATCTGCCATAGACTCTATCTGGACAATACTTGCCGATGTGTGACTGTACATTGTATTGTGTATTCTGCGGGAAGAAAAAAGGCTCGTCTCGGCACATGTATTGTTGTCGGTGACAATATGTACCGATTGACTACAATATGTGCAGTGAGTACATATTGTTGCCGGCGAACAGTATGTACAGAATGACAATTTGTGCCGTCACAATCCCCTATCGACTTGTCACGCCCGTCGTGAGCCCACTGTATGATCAGGTAAACGGAGGTATCCATGTTCAAATTAGGGCAGAAAACAAATAACTTAACAATTGGTTTGAAACATGTTAGTCAAAAGACGATCAGCTAAAGTAAAAGGATATCTTTGTAAACGAGGTTAATATAACTACAGTAGAATTTGCAAAATACTGACTTAAACGATGTTGTTGAAATCCCTGTAACATCAACCTATTTGTCAGTAGCCAGCCTCGTTTAAAAAAAATCATCGTACTCAGAGAATACTCTTGCCTATCTAATCAGATGGGAATCATAAACACAATTTGCAGGTGATAGTGGAATATTACTGGGTAACTGAGGGAAGTTGACGATGGGAAATCTGAAGTCTTGAAATATGGAGATAACGAACAGTATTCAAGCTCAAAGTCCATTTAAACAATACAAATCGGGAGCAGAGAAAATACGGACCTCCAAAATTATCAGAGGTGGGATCAGGTGCCATGGAGGAGTGAGCATACCCTGTCGACCGGTCACAACCGCCGTGTGCTCCTTATGAACGGGAAAATCGGAAAAATCAGTGTGTAAATAATGACCTAACAATTTGTAAACGGAGGTATCCATGTTCAAATTAGGGCAGAAAACAAATAACTTAACAATTGGTTTGAAACATGTTAGTCAAAAGACGATCAGCTAAAGTAAAAGGTTATCCTTGTAAACGAGGTTAATATAACTACTGTAGAATTTGCAAAATACTGACTTAAACGATGTTGTTGAAATCCCTGTAACATCAACTTATTTGTCAGTAGCATTTTAGTGATAGATCTAGGTTGTATTTGCCGACAAGGTCATTGTATCGACCATAAAACTTGCGAAATGATGACTTCAAACGAGACTACTATTGATATCCGGTTTTTCATAAAGATTCGTTGATAGTTACCCATTATCGTCTACAGTGAGTAAAATACATGTATACAAATAGGAAACAGAAGTGTCAGACTCTGCAGTGTCTTTTATTATATCGAGTTCACCTGGATATATCGGGACGACATATAAATGAAAGTAACTACATGTATTATTAATCGAGCAAACGTCGTCGATATATCTGAATGTCGAGTTGTTTTTTTTATTCTCATGTAGAAGCTTTTGAATAAATTGTGCTTCATAAGAATAAAAAAAAAACAGATCAGGTAATAGAGAAGAATGCAGAATTAAGGCCCATCTAAATTTCAGCAGTTTGTTTGAAGACCTGGTCTCCAAAGATACAAGTACATGTATATACATTGTCAATTAGGAATTCAGCATCTTTTTGATACTAACTTCAGAGTACATGCGTATCTGTATGTAGAATCAAAACGATTCTAAAGTAATTTTGTGGATGACCAATCACAAGATATGAAAATTTACGAGTTGTGTTTTTTAAGGTAGCATGCTTTTTAATTTTTATTTTGTCGTGCTTTATATGCTTTAAAACCGTTGAAAAGTCATATGTTTTGATGATATTGATTTTTTTGGGGAAAAAAACCGACTGTGATTTTAATAAATTTCAAAAATTCTTTGGAGTTTTTGACAAGTCACATTTGATTTATGCCACTTCTTGAATATGTTGTATCACAGTACATCTGAAGTTTCTCCTTTACAGCAGCAAATATTTTGGTTAGGAGTAAAGAATGTTTGAAACTTTATATGTATCTTTTGTTGTAAGGATTTGTATAAAGTTTTGGAATCCGGCAAGGACCTGTGCGGTGACTCACTTCCAATGACTGAAATGTAAAAAGTATTTAAAAATGAAAGGTGTTTTGGAGGAATTTCATCCTTTGAAAGGGAACTGTGAGTATAGGTTGGATTACCAAATGTGGAATATAAATCAAGTTCCTCTGAATGCAATTGAAATAATGAACCTTATAAAGACTACATGTACAATACAGGTTTGTCAGCTGGCACCAAAACATGTTATTACAAAATATGTTATTTCCATGTACTCTTTCTAATTCCTTTATAATTCCTATATAATTTCCGATCTGCTGAAAACGAAAGTATGAAATTACAAGTACACTTTACCTGTAACCCCTTACAGGGCCTCTAAATTGCTCTACATAATTATTTGTTTTCGGCGAGTAGTCATTCGGGGACAACAGCGTATATAGCTTATAGTCGTACAGGGCAAATTGCGAACTATAACCTGTTCTAGTATATACCTGGATATATACTATACGACTCTATGGCTCTTTGACTCAGGTGAGCTGATAAAAGGCTAGTAAACTCGATAAGGTCGGATGATTTTTTCTGTTGTTTAAAAACCATTTAATACATTGTGATTTCAAAATAATCATTTATTATAATTTATTTTTTTGCAAAAGGAAAACATCCTAGAAAACGTTAACCACACCCTGTAAACAATGATTCCTATTTCTGATAGTGTTAATAATTCAAACATATAAAACATTATGTTAAGCAGAATAATACATGTAATCCATCTAGAACGCGGGGCTTATATGACTCATTCTAGTAATCCAGATGACCCACTTGGAATCAGTTTTCCACATCCGGTGGACATGGACCTTCACCTCGATAATTTAGTGCTTTAACCGTAACCCTAGTATTTTAGTTCAGAACACTATTAATTGACGTTTTCCAATGACGTCAACAAAGGCTGGAAGGACGGGATAAGACCAGACAACTCCAAGAGTCCTGTCACTATGGATACTGTAGAGTATAATACCACAGCTAATAATATCAGTGTAAATGCATCTGATTGTAGATATAAAGGAAAATAAATCAGGTTGAACCTTTTTTTAATTTGTACTTTGTAAAATATTTTTTGAACACAAAATCAATGCAATTTCATACAATATTGGCATCTAACTTTGTCAAGGAATGTTAAATAGCTTCTGAGAGTTAACATATGAAAATAAACATACAAACAAGTATTACTTGTGATTTTGAGGCTACGGAGTTATTTTAAGCTGAATAAGAATTAATAAACTTGCTTACTTCTTAAAATATGACATTTGAATGTTGATCTAAAGTGAATTTCTTAAATTAATTAAGTAGCTAATAAAAATTAACTTAGGACAAATCGAAGTTAAACTTGGCAACCTTGAACCATGGGAAGCGTTATAATAAATGGAACGCTCCAACATAATCTTTCTAGCAAATTTGCTATGAGCCTAAATAAATATCTCCTATGTTTAACAGTCGATCTATATTAATAAAAAAATCTCTCTGCAAGTTAAATGGACAAATGATTTTTAGGTTTAAAATTAGCTAATTTATCGATTGGCCGATGCAAACAAACTTCGGGAAAACTTTTTACAGAATACCCAACGATACCTACTAGAAACAACAGTGGTGCTAGTGGTTTTTCTAAGCATTAAAAATCACCCCTTATTTAAGGTACAAACAGCAAGATCTAAATCACAAATTATATTCGATCACTACAGCTTACAATTAGGCTTTAAGCATTGACATGTGAAAGAACACACGTTATGTATAACTATTTGGAAATAAACATATTTTCTACCCAACAAAGGATACGAAAGAAGTACCTCTCAATGGGATCCATAACAACCAGCATGCTGGCCACCTCCCACTGGAAGTACCAATATTTGATCCACGCCACCAGCTTCTTCAGCCACTCCATAACTGTGTTCTAAACTCAATCAATATTGCACCCCGAATACAAATATCAGCAATTTATCATCGATTTTGGAAATATTTCGCCTTGGATAATGACTATATGATTTTTTTGTTTACTTGGAATGTTTTTCTACTGCAGTGTTTTGCAATACTTTTAAAAGGCGGTCTCAGTTGAGCTTTTGAATTGAAGATTATTAGAAAGTGCCGAGTCAAATAAGAACAACATTGCATGACTTTTAAAAGCACTTGTATATACATGTACATATGTATAATGCTAAATTTTATGAGAATTTATTTTTTTTTTTTACAATACTCAAAATTTTATGTACAATTAAACTGTCCTCAGATTGCAGTCAAGCGTATTTTCCCCAGGTACATGCACTTTTCTGCTATGCGTAGTTTGTATTAAAACAAATTTTTATTCTAAGATAATAGTAAATTATGCAATCAACATTCTTAAAGATTTTTTCATTTGATTTCAAGGGGAAAAGGGAAAATATAATTTTATTTAAAATTTTTAATAGCATTTTTTTTTTTTTTTTTTTGATGATGATCTTAAGGACGCCATATTGAGTATTTAAATGAAGCATGGAAAATAAATGGGCTAATAAAAACTAATGGATATCTAAAAAAAAATTATCTTTAACAACCATCTACAAGTATTTTGAAATACTTTCTTAAATAATCATCCCATTGGGGCGTTCTCAGTGAAATTCATTTAAAAAACAAGACAGCAAATCTAATTTGATTTTGAATAAATACCTAGATTTAAAATCGAGGACGGGGGTTCATTGAAAAGTAGTGTCACAACAAATGTTAGCCCTTTTTAATAAGTAAATGGGTTAGTAGAGTCTGACTTTACCACTATGTATAAGAGACAATGAATCATTAGGGTCACCTCTTTGAGATGCTTCTAAGAGCTTGGCATTTATGGCTTCTGAAACAAAAGAATGGCTTAGGCAAAGTGTCTATGAATACAATAATTTCATCAAAACAAATTCACAACTTTTCATAAAAAAATCACTTTAAACTTTGTATATCAAAAAAGCACATAGCACATCTTTCCAGTGGAATTCCGCTAGTTCACTAAATCTTTAAAACAACTAAGACTATGACTACAAAATTAAAGTAACTAAGTCTTATCATCCATCTTTTACCTGTTATTTCCATATATTATATATTCTGACAGTGAAAAGTGAAAAAATATTTTGCAAACAAGTGTACAATTCCCTTCTTAAAAGCCAAAGTTATGGCGATTCTGCTTAAATAAAAAAAATAAATCAATAAAAAAATCACCGAAGAAGGAAGTGAGAAGTACAACCGTCAAATGGTTACCAAGATTTTGTTAATACTATAAAAGCAATTTCAGGAAACGGGACTAAAACTTAAACCATATTTTTTTAATTATGGTGTAGATCCCTGACTTCTATAAGTGTAGAAGGCACCCTTACCTAAATCTGTGAGTCCCTTGGATTCAAATCAACCAACTTACATTACAATCTTTTGACAAGAATTATCTAAATTTTCACAAAAAATGATAGATGAAGAAAGATATTTTGGTGAAAACATACAGTGTATTAAGATTGTCATTTTCACTTCACTTCATTTCCTTCACGCAAAATACAATTATAAATGCGCATTTTTTTTTTACTAATATTCATACCCAATTTACAAGAAATGAATTCAGTGGAAATAAACATTTTATCATTAAGTGATCAGTTACATACTCAATGTAGCGTGTTTGTTTGGTTGTACACTAAAGTGATCAGTTATTGACGCGTCGAGTGTTCACAGCCCGCTTGTAGAAAGATAATAATTTAAACAGCTCTGAGCCAACATGATTAAAATCTGCAGTTTACACTTACATACGTATATGTAATATTTTACTGCGAGGATTTTCAAACTAATTAATCATAAAAATTTTTACAATTTGTTAATGTACCTTATTGTTATTTGCTAAACTCAACCATCATGCTATCCACTTTTCACTGGAAGAACCAGTATTTGATTCACACTACCAGTTTCTTCAGTCACCTCATCACTGTGCTCAATATAACACCTTAAATATATGTATTAGACACGTGACATGTTTTGTTCTTTTGTGTCAGTTGTGAAACGGGAATAATATTTTCAAAAATTGTTTTTGAAATTCCCTTTGAAAAAGAAAACTCGATAAGATAATTGTATTGATGCTTATCAAACTTTTATCACAATAACAGATTTGACTAGCAAAATAAAATTCTCGAAAATGCAGCTCATATTGCTTTAACCATTTTAATTTGATATTTATTCTTATGCATCTATTTATATATGGTTTTAATTAACGATTTATTTTTAGAACAGTGTTAAAATCTTTGTAAGTATCAAAGAAAAATTCTACATGTATCGTCTATTACCAAAGCTCTGAAAACTTTCAAATTTCCACTTAAAGTAAAGGTATTTTGGCGATAGCAAATTACGTATAGTAAAACTATATTCCATACATAAGAATCATGTTGTCGTATCGTTATAAAAAGAATATTGAAGTATGTGAATATTTACAAAACCATGTGTGATTGTTAAGACTTAGAGTTGAAATCGACCTTTAAATTTATAGTTAAGATATTACAACGGTAAATGTAAGCGACTGAAATTTGATTCCCTATTGTGGCTCCACTCTACCCATCCCCGGGAGTGTCATTGTTTGAACAATTTAGAATCTACACTACCCCAGGAAGCTTTCAGATACATGTAAGTTTCATCTTTTCTGGTCCAGTGGTTCTTGAAAAGATTTATAAAGATTTTCTCCTATATATACTAATATTTACATTTGCTGTGTTTTTCAACTTATCCAACTATGAAATTGATTTAAATGTCATTTTTTGTGTATACTCAGGCGAAGAAATGTACACGGAGAAACTCGTGCCTAAGTGACATCACAATGAGGCTACAAAGATGTTATCTATTGGCATACTCTCTGCTTTCTCCCACTAGTGTGTACGATGGCCGACAGCGGCCGCCACTTTTGATTCTGAATATTGTCATTTTGTACAGCTTTTTTGTCAATTTTCGTTGACAAATTACAACTAAACTGGTAATGCTATATGTCCATATACAGTTTTTACACTGACAATTTACACTGAAGAAAATCATTAAAATTCTTTCTTGTGATATGAAATGAAGATACATAAGACAGGTTACTTGAAGGTGATAGGCTTAAGGTTCTAGCAGAACAGCAAGGTCGGGGGTGATTACAGATTAGTATTGTCTTCTAGATATGCTTTCTCAACAGATTGTAGTAATTAATTCATAAAATTCCATGTTGGTGTACCTGCTGGTCACATCATAGGTAACCAGGATGAAATTTTCCAGGTCTATCAGAAATTTGATTTTGTTCATAATCGGACGTGTCTTTGATGTATGAATTTTGTTTTTTAAACAATGCGCACGAGGAAATGATCACATTAGTTACATGTACCTATATTTTCATTCCCGTGCCACATTGAAAAATAAATGGCCGACCAGGTGGAAGTCTTGAGAGGTTGCGTTGGCCTTTAAAGGTGTTTCAAGCATTTAGTTATTAATTTTATGTGCTTAGAGAGCAAATACAGACTCCCACATTTCAGACTGTCATTTTATTCTTGCTTAAAAACGGGTATATTTCCGTATCTAAAGTTTTGTTTTTGATACATTCCATAAACTTTTGATTGAATGCTCACATGTAGAGCTACTAAATCCTGTTTTTCTACCTCTACATAATAGGTAGAATCGAGTTGTCTCATACACTTTGAGGATCGAGATATATCCATTATATTCATGTATATCCATTACAACAAACGTACTACTTTTATTCGCCTTTTTAATTACAATCCCAAGAATATCTTTTTAATGATACAACAAGGTTACAGAATGACGATTTACGTCTAATCTAGGATTAAGTGGGTTACGATATCTCAAACTAATTGAGAGTGAAAATCATTAAAATGCTCCTTATCTCTTTCAAGCCACCTGTTTTATGTATCTTAATTTCATATCACACGAAAGAATTTTAATGTTTTTCGCTGGTGTAAATTGTCAGTGTAAAAAGTGTACATGTACATATAGCATTACTAGTTTAGTTGTAATTTGTCAACGAAAATTGACAAAAACGCTGTACAAAATGACAATATTCTTAATCAGAAAGTGGCGGCCGCTGTCGGCCATCGTCAGTGTGCGTCCCTTGACTAAATGGACGGAAGATGCGAATGTTGTGTAATAAAAGTGTATTTTTAAGGTATAGAGGTCTTTGCTCCATGTTTTTGTAAGCCAGAAATATTTATATTAACGCAAACTTTGAGGATAAACTTTCAAAAAATTGGAGCGAAGACCCACTCATACATGTATCGAAAAATTGTGTTATAGTATGAGAAAGTGATCCTACTTTTCGCCCTCTTTAGAGTGTGTATGCTATTTCATAGTCTCATAATTTCAATCTGTGTGAGATCTTTGCAAATGTTGGAGATTTTTCATAAAGTATACCTTAATATTAGATGAAACACCAAAGAAAATTTTGTCATAATTGAGATTTAATTTTTCTCCTTATGTTTGTTGCACTATAGGCACTTCGCTCACCTTGTTCGCCCATCTTTTTTATCCAATCAAATGACGCGTTGCAACCAAAATTGCATAAAAATATAACGATATAGTGCAGAGAGAAATTTAAACATGGAGCATATATGTATGGTGCTTTAAATCATGCAGGATGTAAATATAAATAAAAGAATGTAAATATAAGGAATGTTTTTTAAGTTTAGTGTGAATTATTGATGTGTAAATCACACAGACTTGCACGTGGGCATATTTTTCATGAAGCGCGCTTCATGAAATATGCCTACGTGACAATTCTATTATATTACTAACTTAACACACAAATCTCCAAATATATATACCGAGAAAAAAATAGGCTGATTTATCAGATACAAGTAAATCGTGACTTCCGGTATATTGACATATCATACCGATGTACAAATTCTGGGTACACTTTTCTGACCAAAAAGTTTCTCTCTTCATTATTGCTTGTTTACTTATCTATCTGCCATAGACTCTATCTGGACAATACTTGCCGATGTGTGACTGTACATTGTATTGTGTATTCTGCGGGAAGAAAAAAGGCTCGTCTCGGCACATGTATTGTTGTCGGTGACAATATGTACCGATTGACTACAATATGTGCAGTGAGTACATATTGTTGCCGGCGAACAGTATGTACAGAATGACAATTTGTGCCGTCACAATCCCCTATCGACTTGTCACGCCCGTCGTGAGCCCACTGTATGATCAGGTAAACGGAGGTATCCATGTTCAAATTAGGGCAGAAAACAAATAACTTAACAATTGGTTTGAAACATGTTAGTCAAAAGACGATCAGCTAAAGTAAAAGGATATCTTTGTAAACGAGGTTAATATAACTACAGTAGAATTTGCAAAATACTGACTTAAACGATGTTGTTGAAATCCCTGTAACATCAACCTATTTGTCAGTAGCCAGCCTCGTTTAAAAAAAATCATCGTACTCAGAGAATACTCTTGCCTATCTAATCAGATGGGAATCATAAACACAATTTGCAGGTGATAGTGGAATATTACTGGGTAACTGAGGGAAGTTGACGATGGGAAATCTGAAGTCTTGAAATATGGAGATAACGAACAGTATTCAAGCTCAAAGTCCATTTAAACAATACAAATCGGGAGCAGAGAAAATACGGACCTCCAAAATTATCAGAGGTGGGATCAGGTGCCATGGAGGAGTGAGCATACCCTGTCGACCGGTCACAACCGCCGTGTGCTCCTTATGAACGGGAAAATCGGAAAAATCAGTGTGTAAATAATGACCTAACAATTTGTATGAAAAACGTCAGTCAGCATTTTATCTAATGGTAGATCTAGGTTGTATTTGCCGACAAGGTCATTGTATCGACAATAAAACTTGCGAAATGATGACTTCAAACGAGACTACTATTGATATCCGGTTTTCATAAAGATTCGTTGATAGTTATCCATTATCGTCTACAGTGAGAAAAATACATGTATACAAATAGGAAACAGATGTGTCAGACTCTGCAGTGTCTTTTATTATATCGAGTTCACCTGGATATATCGGGACGACATATGAATGAAAGTAACTACATGTATTATTAATCGAGCAAACGTCATCGATATATCTGAATGTCGAGTATTTTTTTTCTTCTCATGTAGAAGCTTTTGAATAAATTCTGCTTCATAAGAATATAAAAAAACAGATCAGGTAATAGAGGAGAATGCAGAATTAAGGCCCATCTAAATTTCAGCAGTTTGTTTGAAGACCTGGCCCCGGGATCATGAAACATCTTAAGCTTAAGTCAAAATTTTTATTATATATCATAGGCTTTTTAAACCCGCGCGTTTTACTGAAGAAAATGCAGCTAAAACAATCCGTCTTTTCCTTAAACTTCAATATGCCAACAAAGGAATTGACGCGGTTAATATAAGTAATATTCTTAATCACAAAAGGGTCCAGTCTTGTATTCCACCATATTTCAAGTTAAAGACTACACCTTGTATTTCCTACAAATATACATCGACTATTGCTTCCAAACTTTTTAATCACAAGAAAACTTTACAGGGCCTGGATATCGAAAATCTGAAACATAATCCTCCATCGTGTTCATGTTCTTCATCGCCCTATAACTATAGTCCTGCTGGACACGTTATTACTGGTGACGTAAATATAGTTAATAATGAGGACCTTAGATCATTAATTTTAAAAGGTCCTAAATTTAGGGAACCCAGATCCTACAATTGGCGTCGGAATTTCATAAATATTATGGATTCTGTAGAGGACTACGCCAGGCGATGGGCCAGACACGAAAAAGAAGACCATGATACTTTGTCAGAATGGATTAAATGTATCAGATGTATGTTAAAATCGCGCATTAAAAGATTGAGAGGCAATATGAAAACCATCTATCCTACTGTATTCAATAATCCAGAAGTGAAAAAAGAATTAGATAGATTACATGATCAGTACGTACTGGTCCCTGCTGACAAAGCAGGTAACAACATTGTCTTTGACTGTAAGGCTCATTATATTAAATGTATTTTAGAGGAACTTGGATTTAATTCTACAAGTGGTAATCCAACTTATACTCATAGTTCCCTTTCTAAGGAAGAAATTCTTCAAAATCAGATGTCAGTTTTGAATATTTTTAATATTCCAAACAACCAAAATGAATTTGAATTACCATATTTATATTGGATTCCGAAACTTCATAAAAATCCTTACAAACAAAGATACATAGCGGGTTCCAGTAAATGTTCAACCAAGCCTCTATCTTTACTCCTCACTAAGATTTTAACAGTGGTGAAGGAGAAACTTCAAGAGTACTGTGCAACACTATATTCGAGAAGTGGTGTAAATCAGATGTGGATACTTAAAAATTCCAAGGAACTTTTGGAAAATTTGAAATCACAAGATTTTACCAAAATCAACAGCTAAAAAACTTACGACTTTTCAACTTTATACACAACCATTCCCCACGATAAATTAAAGTCCAGGCTTTTTGAGATCATTGACAGCTGCTTTTTCAATAAAAATGGAACTCGTAAATATACTTACCTTGTCATTGGTCATTTGCAAAATTATTTTGTTAAAAAACATTCTGATTGTACACACAAGTACTCTGAAGTTGACATTAAAAAGATGCTTGAGTTTCTGATTGACAATATCTATGTGGTTTTTGGAGACCAGGTCTTCCAACAATCTATTGGAATTCCCATGGGTACCAATTGCGCCCCGTTATTAGCAGACCTTTTTTTGTATTCATATGAAGCAGAATTTGTCCAAAATCTTGTACGTGAAAAGAAGAAAACACTTGCTGTGGCCTTCAACTCGACATTTAGATATATCAACGACGTATTGTCAATAAACAATGGCTATTTCCATTCTTTTGTCGATACTATATATCCTGGTGAACTTGAGATAAAAGATACCACAGAGTCTGACACATCTGTTTCATATTTGGATATTTTACTTGAAAAAGACGTTAATGGTAATCTAACAACCAAGCTTTATGATAAACGTGATGACTTTAACTTTTCAATCGTCAACTTCCCTTACTTATGCAGCAATATACCTTCATCACCTGCATACGGGGTATATATCTCTCAGTTGATTCGATACGCAAGAGCATGCTCTACGTATGTACAATTTCTAAAACGAGGTAAATTATTGACAAATAAGTTGATGAGACAAGAATATCAGCTGTCTCGTTAAAAGTCATCATTTCGTAAGTTCTATGGTCGATACAATGACCTTATCAGCAAATACAATTTATCATTGAGTCAAATGCTGACTGACGTTTTTCATACTAATTGTTAAGCCATTATTTACACACTGAATTGTCGACGGATTTTTCCGTTATTTCCCGATCATGACAAGGAGCACACGGCGGGTGTGACCGGTCGGCAGGGGATGCTCACTCCTCCATGGCACCTGATCCCACTTCTGATGTTTGGAGGTCCGTGTTTGCTCTGCTCCTATTTTGTATTGTTTTATGGACTTCTGAGCTCGAATACTGTTCGTTATCACCATATATTTCACTAAAAAGTTGTAAAGTCAAGCAGACCAAAATTAAAATATTTTTCAATATTGCTTCACAAAAGTGTTGTTATCTGCAAATTTAGAGATTAATTCAACAATTAATTAACATTTTACGGGCGATTGAAAATTTGATTTAACTCCAAGTCTGTTTCATGATCCTGGGGCCTGGTCTCCAAAGATACAAGTACATGTATATACATTGTCAATTAGGAATTCAGCATCTTTTTGATACTAACTTCAGAGTACATGCGTATCTGTATGTAGAATCAAAACGATTCTAAAGTAATTTTGTGGATGACCAATCACAAGATATGAAAATTTACGAGTTGTGTTTTTTAAGGTAGCATGCTTTTTAATTTTTATTTTGTCGTGCTTTATATGCTTTAAAACCGTTGAAAAGTCATGTTTTGATGATATTGATTTTGGGGGGGGGAAAAACCGACTGTGATTTTAATAAATTTCAAAAATTCTTTGGAGTTTATTGAAAATTCACATTTGATTTATGCCACTTCTTGAATATGTTGTATCACAGTACATCTGAAGTTTCTCCTTTACAGCAGCAAATATTTTGGTAAGGAGTAAAGAATGTTTGAAACTTTAAATGTATCTTTTGTTGTAAGGATTTGTATAAAGTTTTGGAATCCGGTAAGGACCTGTGCGGTAACTCACTTCCAATGACTGAAGTGTAAAAAGTATATAAAAATGAAAGGTGTTTTGGAGGAATTTCATCCTTTGACAGGGAACTGTGAGTACAGGTTGGATTACCAAATGTGGAATATAAATCAAGTTCCTCTGAATGCAATTGAAATAATGAACCTTATAAAGACTACATGTACATTACAGGTTTGTCAACATATTCAACATATATTGTCATTTCCATGTACTCTTTCTAATTCCTATGTAATTCCTATATAATTTCCGATCTGCTGAAAACGAAAGTATGACATAGTTCGCAATTTGCCCTGTACGACTATAAGCTATATACGCTGTTGTCCCCGAATGGCTACTCGCCGAAAACAAATAATTATGTAGAGCAATTTAGAGGCCCTGTAAGGGGTTACAGGTAAAGTGTACTTGTATAACCTGTTCTAGTATATACCTGGATATATACTATACGACTCTATGGCTCTTTGACTCAGGTGAGCTGATAAAAGGCTAGTAAACTCGATAAGGTCGGATGATTTTTTCTGTTGTTTAAAAACCATTTAATACATTGTGATTTCAAAATAATCATTTATTATAATTTATTTTTTCGCAAAAGGAAAACATCCTAGAAAACGTTAACCACACCCTGTAAACCAATTCCTATTTCTGATAATGTTAATTATTCAAACATATAAAACATTATGTTAAGCAGAATAACACATGTAATCCATCTAGAACGCGGGGCTTATATGACATCATTCCAGTAATCCAGATGACCCACTTGGAATCAGTTTTCCACATCCGGTGGACATGGACCTTCACCTCGATAATTTAGTGCTTTAACCGTTACCCTAGTATTTTAGTTTAGAACACTATTAGTTGACGTTTTCCAATGACGTCAAAAAAGGTTGGAAGGACGGGATAAGACCAGACAACTCCAAGAGTCCTGTCACTATGGATACTGTAGAGTATAACACCACAGCTAATAAGATCAGTGTAAATGCATCTGATTGTAGATATAAAGGAAAATAAATCAGGTTGAACCTTTTTTAAATTTGTACTTTGTAAAATATTTTTTTGAACACAAAATCAGTGCAATTTCATACAATATTGGCATCTAACTTTGTCAAGGAATGTTAAATAGCTTCTGACAGTAATTAACATAAGAAAATAAACATTCAAACAAGTATTACTTGTGATTTTGAGACTACGGAGTTATTTTTAAGCTGAATAAGAATTAATAAACTTGCTTACTTCTTAAAATATGACATTTGCATGTTGATCTAAAGTTAATTTCTTAAATTAATTAAGTAGCTAATAAACAAAAAATAACTTAGGACAAATCGAAGTCAAACTTTGCAACCTTGAACCATGAGAAGCGTTAATAAATGTAACGCTCCGACAAAATCTTTCTAGCAAATTTGCCATGAGCCTAAATAAATATCTCCTATGTTTAACTGTCGAGCTATATTAATAAAAAAAAAATCTCTCTGCAAGTTAAATGGACAAATGATTTTCAGGTTTAAAATTAGCTAATTTATCGATTGGCCGATGCAAACAAACTTCGGGAAAAATTTTACAGAATACCCAACGATACTTACTAGAAACAACAGTGGTGCTAGTGGTTTTTCTAAGCATTAAAAATCACCCCTTATTTAAGGTACAAACAGCAAGATCTAAATCACAAATTATATCGGATCACTACAGAGCTTACAACTAGACTTTAAGCATTGACATCTGAAACACACGTCACGTATAACTATTTGGAAATAAACATATTTTCTACCCAACAAAGGATACGAAAGAAGTACCTCTCAATGGGATCCATAACAACCAGCATGCTGGCCACCTCCCACTGGAAGTACCAATATTTGATCCACGCCACCACCTTCTTCAGCCACTCCATAACTGTGTTCTAAACTCAATCAATATTGCACCCCGAATACAAATATCAGCAATTTATCATCGATTTTGGAAATATTTCGCCTTGGATAATGACTATATGATTTTTCTGTTTACTCGGAATGTTTTTCTACTGCAGTGTTTTGCAATACTTTTAAAAGGCGGTCTCAGTTGAGCTTTTGTATTTGAAGTTTATTAGAAAATGCCCAGTCAAATATGAATAACATTGCATGACTTTTGAAATGCACTTGCATATACATGGATATTCCTTAATTTTATTAGAATTTGTGTTTTTTTACTTTACGTCAAAATTTTTAGTACAATTAAAAGATCATTAATCACAGACAAACATAGTGCAGCTACGAGTATTTTTCCTCAGGTACATGCACTTTTCCGCTGTGTGGTTTTATAAAAACAAATCTTTATTCTAAGATAATTTAGTAAATTACTCAAAAAAGATTTCTTAAGATTTTTTTATTTGGTTTCAAGGGGAAAAGGGAGAATATATTCAAAATATTAAATAACATCCTTTTATTGTGAATGACAATTTGATGATCTATTCTAAAGTATGGAAAATAAATCGGCTAATAATAATTAAATGGGTATTTTTTTTTTTAATTTTATCTTGAACAACAATCTACAAGTATTTAGAAATTCTTTTTTAAACAATCATCTCATTGGGAAGTTCTCAATGAAATTCATTTTAAAAACGAAAACAACAAATTGATTTTATCTTATATAAACACGTAGATTTTAAGATCAAGGACGGGGTTTATTGAAAAGTAGTGTCACAACAAATGTTAGCCCTTTATAAGTATATGGGTTAGTATACTTTGCCACTATGTATAAGAGACAATGAATCACTATGGACACCTCTTTGAGTTGCTCCTAAGAGCTTGGAATTTATGGCTTCTGAAACAAAAGAAAGGTTTAGGCAAAGTGTCTATGAAAAACAATAATTTCATCAAAACAGATTCACACCTTTTCATAAAAAATTACTTTAAACTTTATATATCAAAATAGCACATAACACATTTTTGCAGTGGAATTCCGCTAATTCACTAAATCCTAACAACTAAAACTTTGACTGCAAGGTTAAAGTGACTAAGTCTTATCATCCATCTTTTTAACAGTTTTTCCATACATTATACATTTTGACAGTGAAAAGTGAAATATAGTTTGAAAACTAGTGTACAATTCCCTTTTTAAGAGCCAAAGTTATGGTGATTCTGCTAAAATAAAAAAAAAAATTAAATCACTGAAGAAGGAAGTGAGAAGTATAACCGTCAAATGGATACCAAGATTTTATTAATACTACAATAGTAATTTCAGGGAACAGGACTAAAACTTAAACCATATTTTTTTAATTATGGTGTAGACCCCTGACTTCTATAAGTGTAGAAGGCACCCTTACCTAAAACTGTGATTCCCTTGAATTCAAATCAACCAACTTACATTACAATCTTTTGGTAAGAATTATCTAAATTTTCACAAAAAATGATAGATGAAGAAAGATATTTGGGTAAAAATATATGATGATTGTCATTTTCACTTCACTTCATTTCCTTCACGCAAAATACAATTATAAATGCGCATTTTTTTTTTTTACTAATATTCATACCCAATTTACAATAAATGAATTCAATGGAAATATACATTTTATTGTTAAGTGATCAGCGTTTTTCTCATCAGTTTCATACTCAATGCTGCGTGTTTGTTAGGTTGTACACTAAAGTGATCAGTTAATTGACGCGTCGAGAGTTCACAGTCCGTTTGTAGAAAGATAGTAATTTAAACAGCTCTGAGCCAACATGATTAAAATCTGCAGTTTACACTTAATATTTTACTGCGAGGGTTTTCAAACAAATTAATCATAAAATTTGTACATTTTGTTAATGTACCTTATTGTTATTTGCTTAACTCAACCATCATGCTATCCACCTCCCACTGGAAGTACCAGTATTTGATCCACACCACCAATTTCTCCAGTCACCTCATCACTGTGCTCAATATAACACCTTAATATATGTATTAGACAGGTGAAATGTTTGTCCTATTGTGTCAGTTGTGTAACGAGAATAACATTTTCAAAAACTGTTTTTGAAATTCCTTTTGAAAAAGTAAACTCGATAGGGTAATTGTATTGATGTTTACTTAACTAAATTCACAATGCTATGAGTTTCTAAATTATTTGAGCCACTTTGGACAAATGTGGATAAATGTCATCCTTTGTGTTCATCCTCGTAAGAGTTGAAAATGTGTTTACAGGTTTTTTTTAGTAAATACTTATAATCGTGCAAAATTCGGCTGCCTTTGTCACGTTTTCTAATATTTTGTTGATAGTCACTGTTCAGTGGCATCTGATAATTGAACAAATGCATATATTTGAACATAATTATATTATTATGAAGAATGATGCTGATAGCGACAAACTAAATTTTGTATATTGCAAGTAGTCCCTATCGAATGTTACAATGACAATACAATAAATGAATGAACAGGGTAATATTCGTTTTACTTAAAGCAATATGAGCTGCAACTTTGATGTCCGAAATTTTTGTAGCAGAATTGTAATTATCTATTTTATTGACACAAAAAAGAACATTTATAAACTTCTGTTGTTCATATTTGCGAAGGAAGAACTATTTATATGCTTTGATTGAAGCAGAATTACATTATTGTCGTCCTGTACAATATTAATTATTATATACTACATTTAATATAATATATTATTATAAAATATATCATATCTATCACAGAAGTCTTAATTCTTTAACAATTTTACAATAACAACTTAATGCTTTATTTTAGTCTAATTGATCATAAAGTTAAAAATTACATACAAATTTATCACAATAATTATAGATTTGTACTTGCAAAACAAAATTCTCAAAAATGCAATTCATATTGCTTTAACCATTTTAATTTGATATTTATTTTTATGTATCTATTTATATATGGTTTTAAGTAATGTTTTTATTTTTAGAACAGTGTTAAAATCTTTGTAAGTATCAAAGAAAAATTCGTCTTTTACCTAAGCTATGAAAGCTTTAGAATTTCCACTTAAAGTTAAGGTATTTTGGCGATAGCAAATTACATATAGTAAAACTGTATTCCATACATAAGAATTATTTATCGTATCGTTATAAAAAGAATATTGAAGTGAAAGGTATATATTTCAATCCTATTGGGTCTTTGATAGGTAAACTTACAAATCTAAAGATTATGACTTATAAATTTTTAGATTATGATTTATAAATCTTAAGATTATGATGTCTTAAGGTGTCTCCTTTATTACTGGTAAATTACTGATGAATAAAACAGTGAAAGTGATCTGTATATAAATGGAATATTCCACTTTTCATTCACTATAATTATCATTTTATGATGTTTTATAAATTTATTTATTTACATGTTTGTCTGCCTTGAGGAACTAAAACTACATGTTTTAATAGTTATCTCGCTTTGGTTATTCTGCAGTGTTTTTTCATTAACTACAGAAATGGAGTAAGGATTTTATATCATAAGGAAGAACATTTCTACATTTAGTTATTTTTGATATTTTTTTTTTAATTATTTAAAGCAAATTTTGAATTTAAATCCTAGAAGCCTTAATTTTATCATCATTTCACACATATTAAAGTGTTTAAAATATTTTTGTGAACATTATGTATTATGCATTCAAGTTTCAAGTGAGTGAAGTTGGATAAATCCATCTGAAACATGAAGTTATTTCATTTGCCATCGTTTTACTTTCATATCTTTTTAATTTTTTGAACAAATGCTACTTACATGTAATAACAATTTTTATAACAGAATATTGCCTTTATCGTTTATTATTTGACTGGGTAAGAAACCATGTCTTTTTAGATGCAATTCTAAGGTCGAAAACGTCTGAATGTGCAGAAAATGTCATGTTTAATATAAAATTGTATAATCTAATCTGATACAAGATTATTTTGAATGTTTTCTATTTTTCTGCGATAATTTCTATTAAAACATGTAAAGAGTTCTTGTAAATACTCAGGTATGTATGAAACGCCATAATTGACATACAGGTATATTCAAATATTGATACCTATCTTCAGATATTTGTAATTTTGTTTAAATCAATTGTGACTATCTTTAAATCAATTGTGAATATCTTTAAATCAATTGGAAATAGGTTTAATTCAATTATACCTATTTTTAATTCATTTAGAGATAGGCACAATTGTTTTGAAGATAGGTATAATTAAGTTGAAGATAGGTACAAATACTAGGAATTGATGATAGGTATAAATGATTTCAAGATGTGTGTAATTGAGTTGAACCTATTTATAATTGACTTAATCCTATCTTTAAATCCTTTATGATGTATTAATTGTACCTTTCTTTGATTGAATTGAACCTATCTTTAATTGAATTGTACTTATTTTTAAATCAATTGTATCTACCTTCAAATCTTTTAAAAATAGGCATAATTCAATTCAACGTATCTGTAATTAAATTAAACCCATCTTTTATGGAATTAAAGATAGGTTTATTTCATTTGAACCTTGTTTCAATTATTTAAAGATAGATGTAATTATTCACTCCTACTTTAATTCATTTAGACGTATCTTTAATTAAATTGTACCTATTTTCAATTTATATAGAGATAGGTTCAATTAATTGAAGATAGGTACAATTATTTGATTTGCACCTGTTTTCAAATATTTATATTTATCTTCAAATCAATTGTACTTATCTCTAAATGGATTGGAGATAGGTTTAATTCAATTATTCCTATCTTTAATTCATTTTGAAATATATATAGTGGATTTGAAGATATCTATAACGGAACTAAAGATGGGTACAAACACTAAGAATTAAAGATAGGTATAATTGATTTAGGGATAGGCATAATTTATTTGTACGTATCTTCAAATCATTTGTGGACATGTTTTAATTGTACTTATCTTTTAATCAATTGTGTCTATCTTCAAATGATTTAATGAAAGGTTATATTCAATTGAATCCATCTGTAATTAAATTGAACTTATCTGCAATGGAATGAAATGATTATACATTTCAGTTGTGAATTGTGACAATGCATAAACTTGAAGAAAGATGTTTAATAACAATCTTGTTCTAGTATTGAATGTGATATCTATTCGAAGTATAAAGTAAATTTATAACATGCACAAACAACTTTACAGAATTTACATAACAGCAAGGGATTTCATTGAACATTTTTGCTTTTCTTTTCTTGTTTTTTTTTCGGTTTTGCTAATCATAGAAATAGTTATATCATTTACATAATATGCATACAGTAAATTGATATAATGGTAATTTCAGCAAAAAATGTTTGTTATTATAATTAGATCTATAGTGTTGTATTTCACTGCAGATATTTGATTTTCTTCACTTGTTTGTTTCTCCATTGAGCAACAAACAGATTGTCATTTGTATCTGTACACAGTCCATGGGGTCCACTCAGTCCACAGTATATGTAACAGAGGAACTGTCCATTCTGGTCTATGATGTGGATAAAGTCATTGTTAACATCAGCTGTAAGGATGTGACTCTGACTGTCTGAGGTGATTCCTTTTGGATTGAATGATTTGTTCTTCGGAGCAGGAGTATGTCCAGTGTACCTGAATCTCAGTTTCCCGGCCTGATTAACCACCACTACTGCTCCAGCTCCCCCGTCAGACACACAGATATCCAGGTTCTTGTTCTCAGTTAGGTATTTCTTGTAACTACCAGACGAAAAGAGAGGATTACCTTTATCATCAAACTGAATGGTTTGTTTCTCTGTGGAGCCAAAGTAACGGACAACTTTCGAATGCTCGTCATCATCACTGTTCATGATAACCAGGAGGTCACCAGAGAACGTACGACAGACACCACGTGGTCTCCAGTTCTGTAGTCTGATCACCTCCTCTATGTTATCATTCTTTGCAATGTTCACAGTTCTATCATCATAATCAGTATAAACCAGATTTCCCATTTTTGTCACTGCCATGTCATATGGCCACCTTTTTGACTTGGTTCTTATTGACTTGAGCAGTGATCCCTCACTGATGCTTAAGAGTTTCATAGTGCAGTCAATTCCACTTGTCCAGATTTCTTCATCACTCAGACAGGCCACATTGTAAAGGTATACATACCCAGTGTCTATGGTAGTAACAATCTCTGGTTCATCAAGCAGCTGTTTGACTGGAGGAGAGGATTCAGCTTCTTGTGATTTCTGAGATGTCTTCATGCTGTATCTGTTTTCTTCTGATATTAATGAACTTGGAGACAAGGCTCCAAACAATTTACTAAGTTCTTCTCCTTGGATTTTTCTTGGAATGAATTTAGGTAAAGATGGTACTATTTTTTGTGGAAGATTTCTGTATATGTGTACTTTTGATGTGACACTAAACAGTTTTGAAATGTCAATTGACTTTATAACAATTCCAATTGAATTGATTTCATCCTTGATGTCAGAAATTTTCTTGTTTATTTCATCCAGATGTTTCTGTAGAGTTAATAACTGTGTGTTTTTCATCTCATCAACTGCAGCATTAAGTTTCTTGACAAGATTGTCAATTTCTCTGTGCAAGTCCTCTCCATGTTTTGTTATGGCTGTTGAGAGATCTTCATATTCCTTTTGTAACTGACTCACTCTGTTTTGTACATCAGAGGCAATGTCCTGGTAGATTGGATAAATTGTCTCATTTAATTCATTTCGTTCTTTTATGACTATATTCTTTTTTTCATCCACAACTTTCAGAATTTCTGATATTTTATGACCTAGATGTTGATCAGACGTAATGCACTTAGGGCATACAGGAATGTCACTTTGAATACAGTACATTGTACATTGTTCTTTGTTATGACTTTTACATCCAGGGTAGA
Source organism: Saccostrea echinata (assembly GCF_033153115.1). Taxonomy (NCBI): domain Eukaryota; kingdom Metazoa; phylum Mollusca; class Bivalvia; order Ostreida; family Ostreidae; genus Saccostrea; species Saccostrea echinata. The sequence continues at coordinate 20,385,676 of NW_026889751.1, read as the reverse complement.
GGAGGGTAGATTTTCTGTCCTTAAAGTTAACAATTTTATGAGGTTTCGAGAGATCAGCAGAAATGTGTTCTCCAACACAGGCCTTACACGGATTGACAAGACATGTATCACAGTGCATCTGTACCACAGCCGTCTTACACAGGTCACATCGAATCACGTCTTGGGCACTTGTATGGGGGTCCATGATTAAACTTGTGACACTGAAGTATAAATACATGTAGATGTATATATAAAATTTGAGTATTCCAGCAGAATATCAATCAAAGCTAGACCTTTTAGTTAATCTCTAAAAGGACATGTTCTAGGCATGCTGTACTAACTCCTTATAAAGTAGTCCATACACTACATATAGTAGGTGTGAAAATTTAAGAAAAATAGTACCATACACAATATATCGATATTTTAGAGTATAGTTTCAACATTGAGGAAAGTGAAAGTTAATATAGGAAATTGTATGTGTTGAAAGCACAAATGAAATATGAAGTAAAACTTCTGCATTTATTCATTTTACAAGACTCTTCCATTAAACTTAGGCAATATTAGAGGTGTATAAATGTAATTTCCACATCCTAGTATTATATGCGATGGTCTCAAAAATTGTAGATCAGTTTTACATGAGAATATATAGAAAAAAATTAAAAGCCTTCTTGAGAAGAGTTATGATAGAAAGTTTAAGACAAGTTAAAGAGATCTGAGGCTGACCCTCTGATGGGGGATGATGGGGGATGAAAATTTAGCAAAAGACTATAAAGAAATTAAGAGTCTTTTTTTTTTCAAGAATAACAGTAACATACTATTCAAATTAAGTTAACATGCAAGCATCTTAAGGTAGTGAGGTGAGCATTCAATCAATATTGTTCAAATCAAGACTCCAGAAGGGGAAAATGGGATTATTATTTAAAATCAGAATATTGGGAAAGGGTAGAGAGAACATCTTTTAAAAATCTTCTCAAACGAAGAAGAGCAGTGCAGGACCAACGACCCTCAGGTGGGCATTTTGGCCAATGGGCCTCTTGTTGGAAAGAGTGCATTAAATACAAGGAAGAATATTTTGAAACTGCTGTGTTATAATCTCTATAAATAATTATTAATAGGTAAAGGATGACATAAATAATAGATATGAAAACTAACAAAAATCATCCGAGTAACCGGCTACTCGATCAAAAAAGTAAGCGAGTAACCGGTTACTAAAAATCGTCCGATTTGACAACACTACTCATAATTGATTATCTTACTTTCTAATGGATTATAGATGCAGAAGTATCTTTTGTGTTATAACTTGTACAGAACAGAGCTCAAATCAAATTATAAACTTTCATTTAACTAGAGTGTGGGTTATTTCTTTCTTAGCTCACTGAAATGTTGCTCCCATCAACTGACATGTACTTGACCCTGAGATTTTAGTACAGACAAAAGTGTTGTAATGTAGAGGTTATTAAAGTGTAAAAAAAAAACTAAGGTCATTCGAATAGTTTCTAGGTTTCAATATAGGCCAGATGTTCCCTATTTTCCGATACATAACACTTCATTCCTTAACTAGACATATTTTTATTTGTTAGTTTACATGAATCAATTTTCCATACTGTAAGCAAAATGGTTAAATATACCAAATTTATGAGTTATTTAGTCAATATAAAAAAATTCAACTAAATTAAACATTACCTGATGTTAAACTGTAATGGCTGCTGGGTTCTTTACTAGAAGTCGGGTCACATGGCCTGCTTACTATTTTATTTTTAACTTCCTGGTCATTAATTTTATCTCTCCGAATTGTGACTTATAGTATGCATACCTTTTGATGTTTTATTATCCCATCACAACGAAGTTAGAGGGGATATAGTAAAGAAAAGTGGAGAAAAGGAAAATTTTTACAAGAAATTTTATCTTTGTATTAGCACCTTCACGGTAACTGCGATACTATAAATAACAACGTTTGGCGAAGTTAATTATATGACGTATATTTAACAATTACTTTTACGTCATATTTCACCAAAATATATCATTTTGCCCTGCAAAAGGGCAGTACCGCAATACCGTGAAACAGTCTATTAAACACACAAATGAATTATAAAGTAAACCTTTTCACTAACCCATTTTACAAGATACTTGTAATTTAGTCAGTAATAGAGGTATCAGTGAAGTTTACATAGCATATATATAATATATATATATATATATATATATATATATATATATATATATATATATATATATATATATATATATATATATATATATATATATATATATATATATATATACTTTTAATGTCTTTTAAGAAAATTACGTAAGAACGTTAACTAGCTTTAATAATTTTTTTCAAATTAACTTGCAAGCAACTTAATGTAATGAGGATTTAATTGATTTTGTCCAAATCATGGTTTCAAGGGATAAAGTGGGGTCATACTTATAAGAATGTGGGGAAGGGAGAGGGAAGGACATCTTTTAAAAATCTTATCGAGAACAGCATGGCAATGTGACTCAGATGAGCATTGTGATCCATGGGTCTCTTGTAGTACTTCAACATAAATAAGGATGAATATTTTAAAATTGCAATGTAATAATCTCTATAATCATTATAGCTATTTTAATTATACACCCTGCTTGAAAAGTAGAGGTGTTGAACAGATGTATATAGTGATTGGGGTGTCTGTCCGTCCGTACGTTGTTCTGTTCATCCGTCCGTACCACTTGAAGGTACCCATATTAAGGATACACCAAGGGCTTTTTTTTTCAAGATTTTCAACAATTTTGAGATTTTTTGGCTAAGAAAAAGAAGTTAATCACTGCTTTATAATGCATGTAAAATTTTTGGTAATTATGAAATGGTTTTCTAATTAATTAACAATAATGAAACATAAACACTACCACATGTGAATATTCTGTTATTGAAGCTTCTGATTTGATCTATGACTGCCTGCTCATGAAAGACGCAATACATGTAAATCACTGTGTCCACTTGGGGAATTCTTCTCTAGCCACACAGAGGTTATCAGTAATTAAACTACAGGGACTCTAGATTTAGAGAAGAAGATCTAACAGATCACTGATGACCATAAAATAGGAGGTGGAGCTTAGCTCTTGCCATTTTGCCGGGAAATCTTTCTGATTCAGAATTGAACCTATTTTACTAAATTAAAAGCATCTAAATACAAAAAAGAACCTCCCATTCTTGGAAAATATGACTAAGTGACAGGTATCCAAAGCTGAATCTCCAAGGTGTCATATATTCCTAGCTTTGGCAGATTTTGTTGTGTAATGGGTTTTTGCCCTCTTCCGTAAAGTAAGATCAGACAGTTTGTGGAATTATTTCAAAGGATTTAGCTCCCTTATTTATTGACCAATTTTTCTGAAAATTGGATGGATTACTTCTCAAATGGGTGTTCACAAAACCATATCTCAGATTTTTGATATCTAGCTTAGTTTTGGAATTATTGAGGGAAATGTTAAATTAGGCTAATAAATTGGTAACATTGAAGGGCAAATGGTTGTAACTTTTTAATTAGAAGATTTATCAAAAATCTGAGATACAGTTTTTAAGTTCAATCTTTAATCTACCTTGAGGCAAAATTACCACTTAAAGGGTTAAATACAAAAAAGTTGATTTATAAAATATTTATGCACTAAAATTTACATTAACATTTAAATAATGTTTTAATAAGTTATTAATTAAAGTTAAAATTAAGATAATTAAGAGCCATTCTCTGTAATGACTTAAACTTTTATATAGGAGCTGTGGCACGCATAGTCTCAGAATTTCTCCAAACTCACTATGATAAAAGTCTTTGATACCGTAAACTCAAATCAGGCAAAAACTGGTTGCTACGTGTCATGGTTACCATAGCAACATGTCCTAAAATTTGAAAAATGGCATTTTTCAACATCTTCAGAGTCCCACAGTTAACGTTTGCAGCAAAGCAAACAAATGGCAATGACTGTTTCTGAAAGTTGAAGGCCTGGTGTCTTAAATGCATGATAAACATGTTTGGTAAATCATCTATAACATACGTTACTATGGAAACAAAGTATTCAAAAGTAATAATTTTGTTTATTTAATTTTATAAAGTCATACACTTAAGAATAAAAACAATTATAGGTTGAAATGCAAGCAAATAATAGAGAAGAGATCCTTGTAACATATACCAAGGACAAAATATGATATTTCTTATAGGTTGGCAATGGTTGCCATGGTTTTAATACCACGAAGGGATTTTAAATTTATTCTCTTAGTGATTTAATCTTATCCTATCTTTTTAAAAAGCATATTTCTATATAACTGATGATCAGTTTTTAAAGGCCTTGGTGTGACCCTAATTTTCACATTTCAAAAAATTCAATTTCAATTCTTTAAATAGTGCGTTGCTATGGAAATAAGGCGAAAAAACATGCATAAAAATCTGAAAAATAATCTGTTTCCTTGGATACGTACCGTTGTATGTAGATTCCCAAAACTTTAATGACTGATATATGTGAACAACTAACCTGACTTTCAATTTTGACTATCACCCAATCTCTAACTGGATGCAAAAAGCTGGTACATAGGGTCTAATATTGACAAAAAATTAACAAAATCGAACATTTTCTCTTCTTGGTAACCATAGCAACAGTGTTGTATTTTTCAACAACCTTTATCAATATATGATATTCAACTTTAGTTCTACGAGATAAGTACTATTCAAGGTGATTCAAATAATATGTTTTTTGATTAAAAGGTTAGTAAATTCCTAAAGCAGCAAAAAAATATCACTTTAAACAACTAGTATGTTGTTTCCATGGTTACACTGCAAAGTAACAATTAATCTCAATTTTCCTTATGTTGTTCGGTGTTGCAAGGTCCTAAGGATGCATATATGCCAGTCATGAATTTTATTGTTTTTCCTCACGATAGTAGCATTAACCCAATCATATCAACAGATTTTGCATGGTGACACTGTGTTACCATGGCAACCATGAAAGTTATTTTTAGAATAATATTGCCAATACTTAATTACATAAGGTCAAATATTTTTCATTGCTTTTCTTACGTTGCTGATTGAGTTTGATCATGTAACATCTGTCATTTGTGACTATAGAGCCTTTTTCAGCATTTTTCAGCATCTAAAATGTATTCCTAATGTACCCATGGTTACCACTTACTTAGAGATAAATTCTAAATAGTTTCTTTATAGCATAAGTGGCAACAAGGTGTCATGTTTTTGGGAGAATGGTTTGTTTGTTTTTCTTAGTCTTTATTAAGGCTTAATAAAGATTTAAAGTAGCTGAAAATCTCAATTTTTTCAACTTTTCTGGCTGTTACCATGGCAACCAAGACACATAGCAACAAAATTTTGTTTGATATATGTTTCTGGAGTCAAGTTGTAATAATGGGCAAAGTTTCATCAAAATCGGTGACCATGCGTGGCAAAGAAGTTTAAGTGGTTACAGAGAATTGCTATTAAATAGTAAATTTAACAAGCTTTCAAATGATATATACTTTTATTATGTTATCTTTAATAATGAGAGAATTACATGCAAATCAAATTCTGGCATTTGGAAACCTTTGGTGTATCCTTAAATCCACACCTCCTCCTATATCACTGAATAAAATTTAATGAGACACCCACAGAATTATTATGACATAGTGCCTTTGTAGACCTATTATTTTACATTTCGATCAGATATTTGGGTTTTCCCATAACACAACCTGGACACTACCCGTCTTCTAATATGATATTTGGAGTACCCTTCTCTTTTCCGCAACTCCTGTACCACAGAATAAAATTTACTGAGACTTTCACAGAAACTTCATAACATAAAGCCATTGTGTACATCATCTCTTATTTTACATTTCGATGAGACAAATATTTGAGGTTTCCCATTGCAAGACCTGGACTCTGCCATTCTTTCTAAAACATTGGAGGTACCCATTTCTTATCCATGAATCCTCCAATACCACTGAACAGAATTTAATAGTCTTTCACAGAATCGTCATAACAAAGTGTCATTGTGTACCTTCTATTTTATATTTCGATCGGACAGATATTATGGGTTTCCATATCAAAAAAGGACTTTGTCATTAAACTCATATGGGAACGGGGGGGGGTCATTTTTGTGAACTCAGTGCTCACTGTACTAGTTTTTATTAAGAAAGTACTAAGAAATGCTTTTCCTACTTTTGATTGGATTGTAGGGTACAGATACTCATACTTAAGATATAATTTTCATTTAATCAGTTTAGCACAGACAAAAGTTTTGTACTGTAGAGGTTATTTAGTCTAAAAAAAACTAAGGTCATTCGAATAGTGTCAAGGTCTAAATTAAAGCCAGTTGTCTCGTGTTTTAATTTACATATCATTTTGTACCTAGACATGCCTTCTTTAAAATTTTATTTCTTGGTTTACATGAATCAAATTCTCCTCACTAAAAGCAAAATACTGGGGCAATTCAATATACTAAATTCAATATTACTAAGTCAAAATCAAAGTTTTCAACTAAATTAAACATTACCTGATGTAAAGACAGTAATGGCTGCTGGGCTCTTTACTGGAATTCAGGTCACATGACCTGCCTACCTATGGTATTTAAACTTCCTGGGCCGTAATTTCAGCTCTCTGAATTATGTCTTAACTATATACCTTTTGATGTTTTATAATCCAATCACAACAAAGCTGGAGGGGATATAGTAAAGATGAAGGGAAGGAAAAATTGATGTAGGATTTTTTTATCTTTGTATTAATCACATATAAATAAATTATGAAATAAAACTTTATCACTTACCCATTTCACAAAATCTTTGTAATTTAGACAGTTACAGAGTTTTAAGTCAAATTTACATAAAACATCCTAATGCCCTCTAGGGTAGGGTGGGGTCACATTCGAAATTAAATTTTTACATATAGAGTTATATAAAAAACAAAAAAACCTTTAAAACGAGTCAACAGCCTTTACTGTTTTACATCAAGTAATATTTATCTTAGTTGAAAATGTTGATATGATCTAAATAGCTTTAACTTTTAAACATTGAATTGCTGTAGACACTTGCTAACAATAAGGAAAATTTGATTAGTAAAAACTTGTTTGTTACACTAAAATTACTAGGCAAGGATACGGTCGACTAAAAGGTATTTGGCTTTATGTTATCTAATGTAGAGAAAATGGGTAGGGTTGAAAAGTATTGCTAGAAAAAAGGACCTGAACTATCAATGTCTGTATCTACACCACCTGTAATGCCTTCAACGGAAGTTGCCACATTCTCAAAACAGACACTTTAAAAATTTTTACCTACCGCCAATTAAAACATACACGTTATAATATATGTAAAATCGTGATTTAGATGGACAAATTATCCTCAGTATAAAATTCTGAACTATTTATGAGCTGAATGATTCATTTCTTTCTTCTTTTTTTTTTTATAAGTTGTATAATGTTTATTTCAAAACAGAACACAGAAACAAGTGTTACGGTTATCTCGCTTAGACAATAGTCAATAACAGCAAACAAATGATAAAATGTGTAAACAGATGTTCGTCTTCATTTTTAACAGACATAAACACAGGCACGTCGTGAAGTTTTTTGAAAGGGGGCAACTGGAAAAATAATTGACAACCTACCTGAAAAGTCTTTGACAAGCAAAAACAAAAGGAATTAAATTATCCAAGCTCGAAAATCCTATTTTGGGGTAGGGGTGACAGGTGGATGGCTGGGGGAGGGGGGGGGGGGTTAGTTAGGATGATAAGGTTTCCATTCTTTTAACAAATTCTTGAATTAGTAACATTGAAGGAGTTGACTTTACTAGGCGCTTGGTTTCTGGAGGGTATATTTTGTGTATTATTTTTTCTTGCTCTGTCTGAATACACCCGTTAAAATAAAAATAAAAAATGGCTGAAATTAGCACGTTTTAAAAATATCATATAACTGCATATAAAAAGAGTGAAGGTATGACAGTTGCCATCTTAGATTTCAAGGGGTGCCTCGGTTAACGCTTGAGTATAATCTATATCTACACTTCCGTTGTCAGGTGAGATCTAGCTTCAAAAATGATTGAACATCTGCCGAGTGGCACTTGCCGTAAATAATATGTATTAAACCAAAACGTCCTCGATACTAGCTCAGCACTGAAACTATGGAAGTGATGATTTCTAACTATGTAAAATGTAGAGGCATCCCGGAATTATACGAAAAGTCTAGAGAGGTCAGGAACTTGTTCTCTGTATACTGTACTGAATCTGCACTGATTGATTGATTGTATGTTGTTTTACGTCCCGTTCGAGAATTTTCACTCATATAGATCGGTGCAGGGCTTCAGATTTAACCCTTACTCGGCACTCATTGCCATTGAGCAGTGAGGGTTTTTTATCGTGCAACTGTTACCGTGACACGGGGCCTCGGTTTTTAAGGTCTCATCTCATGCCGAGTGCTTGACGAAGGAATAGTTGCTACCTATTTTTTTTTTTTATCGACGTAGGTCAGTCGGGCCAAGATTCGATCACACGACCTTCCGATCACAGAGCGAGCGCTCTGCCGACTGAGCTACCATGACGGTTAATCTGCACTGAGGATGCTTGTATATTAATACTACTAAATGTCCTTGTAGTTTATAAGTCGTTTATTTGTGAAGATATTTGCCGATTTCCCGCTTTATAGTTCACTCTAGGTCCTTGTAGTTGTACAACCTATCCCCCTTCCGGTACGCGATATTAAAAAAAAAAATCAATTTGCATTATTTAAAAATGATTGCGAACTTATATGAATAAGATATGAAGAACTAAAGAGAATAAAACGTTTTAAGATAAAAACGAGTTCACCTTGAATATAAATCTATCTAAACTTCGACTTTGCAATCGCCATCACCTTACAGCTGTTTGAAACAGCTGTAATATCTAAGAGATGATACACATTTTACCGATTTATACTTCCTGTAAGTTTATCTCTATATAATTGATACCCAATTCGTATAGTGTACAAACGATTTATTACATTTTGAAGTAATTTATTTATTGAATAAAAGTTATATTTTGTCACACTGTGAAATACCAAAATATATGTAATATTCTATCACAGTGTGAAAAAATATCACAAATGCGACAAAACTCTCCATTACCATTCCTTTCACAAAGAGTGTTGTATAAAATACTCCCTGGCCTGTTATAAGATGAGTAATTAAACCATCCTGAAAGTAGGAGTGAAACGGTTCACCGCGGTATCGATTCACCGCGGTATTTTTTCTCGGTTTGATACACGGTGCAAAATCTCTAATTTTCGGTTCGGTTCATTTTTCGATCGGGATCGTTATTCAGTCGGGTTTGGCATAAGGCAAAACACGTTACTCAGTATAAATAAGTATAGAAAACGTAAATTTTTGATGACTGATAGCTTGTAAAATAATTTTTGACAGTCAAATAATTTTAATCAATTTCTTCTAGTCAATTTGCAAATAAAATTCGTAAAATATGTGACTAGATTTAGAAGAAGAAAGCATAAAACAACGTTGAATTTGTTTCCTTCTATCAAAATGTATCGTATCGAAAATAACCGAACCGAGACAAAATTATACAATACGTATCGAACCGTGAGGGAGATGTATCGTTTCACCCCTACCTGAAAGTATCTAAAACTGCAAAAATTTCTCCAAATACAATATGTTGAAATCGATGTTTACAACGTTTTCTATCTCACAATTGCTTAGTTATGACGTCTCAACCGCTCAAATATGACATTTCAGCCTAGAAAGACAGAGGCAAAGGGAAACCCAACGAAAATGTAATTTTAAAAAAATCAAAATTTTGTAGTTGAATGTGGAATTTAATTCACTCTTGAGACAGAATTTTTTTTTCATATTTTCGTGGTTTGGACTCGTAAAATATATATTTAAGAAACCCTGTCCCACTCGTGAAATAAACTCCATTCGTATAATAACTCGTATAATCTTTAATGTTATAGGTCTGGGAAATAAATGAGAAAAAACTCTATATTCAACTACAAAACATTGAATATATTTATGAAGCATAAGCATACTATGCAGAAGTAGTGGACAGCTTTTTTTTCTATAGAATTTCTGTGTGTAAGACATCATTTTCCGTCGAATTGATTGGAAAATAAACCGGCGATAGGCCTGCCTAACGTTTTTCTTCTACTCTAATACATGGATGGATCCGGCCTTTGCAACGTTTACAACTTTTTTTTTTTTTTTTTTTTTTTTGAAGTGCCGTTTGTGCTTGGCAATCGCCGCTGCACGCGCACTAACCCTCCGGTGAATATGGCTTCGAACCCAGTGGGTTTGTAGTCTTTGTTTGTATGTTGTTTAACGTCCCTCTAGAGAATTTTCCACTCATATTGAGACGCCACCTTTTGCCGGTGGAGGGCTGCAAATTTTTACCTATGCTTGGCACTTAGGGCCTTTGAGCAGTGAGGGATCTTTTTCGTGCCGGTGTAACGACGAAAAGTGACCCCCGTAGAATATTGACCGGAGTGTCAAATTTCTACGTGAAAAAGTGACCCCCGGTCAATTTTCTACGGCAAGCAGGGTCATTTTTCCACCGTAGAAAACCCTTCCAGGCTGGTAATTCTACGACTCCACACACGTTAAAAAATGACCCCCATAGAAATCTGACTCCCTACTTTTTAACTATAGTAAAACTTGTCTAATCCGGATGTATAATCCGAAATCTTGCGTAATATGATGTTAACTTGAAGTCCATTTCCTTATTTTCATTTGTTTTAAATGTTGTCTAATCCGGAATGTTGCCTAATCCGGCCATTTTCAATGGAATCAGTAGTGTCCGGATTAGACAAATTTTACTGTAAAACCTTTAGAAATGAGATACGCGGTCATCCCATGGTTGGGGGGGGGGGGGGGTTCGGCGAAAGCCTAGAGATAACTGCGTCTCCCGATTTTTTTATACTCTCAAATTGACTTGGGAGCAAAGTACATTCTCCCTCCTTAACACCACTTCCTAATACTATCATCATATACAATGTATGCGGTATGTTTTTGTTTTTGTTTTTGTTTTTGTTTGTTTGTTGTTGTTTTTTACTTCCCATGACTATATATGTATGTGTGAACTCATTCAAGTTAACTTGCAACACATTCAAGTTAAATATCTTGTTTTATACAAGTAGAAGAAATATACAAGTATGATATCAAGCGGGTCAAAATAAGAGTAAATTTTAAGTACCCATACCAGAAAAGCTAAATTTACAACATCAAAAATGCAAAAGACAGCTCAGTTGTATATGCAAAAGATACTGACATAACTTTAACATGAAACTGTAACACCACAATTTTTCATCCCTCTCTCTCCCCTCCACCTGCAATTACTCTCCTCTAATCACCCTCTCTCTCCAAACACTCATTCACTCACACTCTCCTCTCTATAATCCCCACTTACTCTCTCCACACACACTCTCTCCCACTAACTCTCTCTCTCCCGCCACTCTCTCTCTCCCCTACTCTCTCTCTTTTTCTCTCTCTCTGTACACTCGCTCTCTCCCCACCCTTTCTCTCCCCAGTCATTCTGTCTTTCTCCCCACTCTCTCTCTCTCCCCATCTCTCTCCCCTCCCTTTTCCCACTCTCTGTCTCCCTTCTCCCCTGTCTCTCACTCTCTCCCCTCTCCCTTCCCCCTCTCTGCCTCTCCCCACTCTCTCTCTCTCTCTTTCCCCCACTCTTTCTCTCTCCATTCTGTCTCCCTCTCTCCCCACTTACTCTCTCCTCACTCTCCCTTCCTCTCTCTCTCCCCACTCTTTCTCTCCACTAATTCTCTCTCTCCACCCTCTCTCTCCCCCACTCTCTTCCTCTCTCTTTATTTATTTTTTGTTTATCAGTCTCAGTAACACTTAGACCTTGTTGTAAAATAAATTATATATATGCCTGATACATACATTTTTCATAGTTTTTTACAATAAAATAAAAAATTAAAAATAATGAAGAAATAATGGAGAAAATTTTTATCGTTATTTTAGAATAAATTATAAAATGTTTATTCTTGATCTTTTTACTTTAAAATGAATTTAGCAGAATTGTTTATTTATGCAAAAAATGAATGCAATTTAAAATTATACGGGCGATAACTCCACATTATAGAAAATAATGCTTCTCAGTTCACAATTAGATCATTTCCTTGTTTGTTTGCGTACTTAATGAAGAAGAATTTTATATGCTCGAAGAACAATACTTATGTGTTTACTAACATGCAAGGAAGATGATATGTCAGCTTGAAATTCCATTTGGATATTACTTATTATTTGTTGTACCGTTATGAAAAGTATCTAAATTATCCACATGTTGAGAGGAGGTCTATAAATTATTCTTTATTTGATCAAGTATGTAATATGGGTTTGACATTCACTATCCGTTTCCCTTGCATGCATTCTATTTACTTATATATTTTTTATAATTTTTGTCCAGTTCAGAAAATCGTTGTCGTTGCGTTGAATGTTAGCCAAAATGCATTTGCATCATAACTCCTTCGTTATTCTACGCATTACCCAGTATGTCATATTTTCTCATTGCATATGAATGTTCGTTTGCTGCTTTATTCAAATGGGTACTGTTAATAAAATCTACATGTAACCTTTACTTAATGCATGGTTCTACTCTACTAACCATAGCTTTTGAATGGATAGTGTTAATGATTTACCGTTGGGCCATCAGTGTAATTTGAGTAAATGTTCACCTTATAACAGGCCTTAGCCATGCTTCTGGGAAAATTACAATCATTCCATTAAGCAGTAGAGCCATTCAATAAAAAAGAGAGCCATGCAAAATTTGTGCTTAAAAATTGTTACAACATTGTCTCTGTCGCGCATACCACCCTCTTCAAGTCATGTAACGTTAAAGAGATGAAATTTGTAAATCTTAATGAATTTAAAACAACCTGCATTACAATGCACATATGCATTATGTAAAAAAGAATCCTTATACTAAGAGGATTTTTCGGTGAAAGGAAAATATTTCTTTTCACTTTTATCCTATTTTCTAAAAACCTCGTTTCGGACAGCAAGAACGCTTAATTAATTTGTTTATTGGAAAGACGTACATGGCGAGAAGGGAATTTTTTTTCCTATAGGCTACTAGCAAATTCAAAGAGTGGATTACAACCCCATCACCCCTTCAAAACTCGCCACTTTAGATACGCTTATACGAATCTCGCATGGTACTTGATTCTAACACAATGTGTTACAATACTTTTTTTGTACAGTTATATATTTTTTGCAAACGCAACTTCAAATGTGCTAATATTGCCAGTCATACTCAGGAAAATATTATGTAAATTAGACTGAGAAGCTTTTTTCATAATGCAACATTCTGTTTTTTCTATTGGTATTTTTTTTTTTACATGTAACTAGAAAGGGGAAAGACGATACTACCTTATATAAACTTGTGTGTCTTGTTATACCAAACACCTCTTCTTCTTTTTTTATAAGCAATCAATTTTTTAATATAAAAAGCCTCATTTTGTTAAAAACTTTGTTGACACTAACAAACGACAAAAAACATTGGTAAAGATTTTGAGCTAGTCACTTTTTGTGACCCTGATATCGAAGGTCAGAGGCATGTTGATTTAGTTCTGTGTTATTTTAAAATTTTTCACAAATGTAATATTTCCCTATATTTTTATGAGAAAACGTTTGAGACTTTATTCATAGAAAATCAAAGATATTTACGAGATCGAATTTTCTTATCAATCTTCCATTTTTTTCACGCAAATTTATTTGGGTAGGGTTCCAAAACGTTAGCCTTTCTTATAATTTCTAAAGAAAAAAGGAAAACTATTTTTATTTGTTGCACATTATTTTCCCATAGTAAAACCAAAGAGGATTACAATTATGGAAGCTATACATTTTTTTTTATTTATATATGTCTTTTTCTTACACCGACTAAGAAAATGATCTTGATTTTTTAAATAATTACAACTGTGAAAACGTATATTTATTAAATGTGCTAAAACAAATAAAAAGAATGTACGACCACGTATTCTTGCTCTAATAGTGATAAAAGTTTTATCATTATAACTTTGTTAGTCTTTCCTTTAATGGGGATAAAACATCTTGTATTATTAATGTAAGTATAGTATAACCTTTTAATTTTGTCATTTAAACTTTAAAGCTTTTAGAAATGAACTCTTCATATCATGAGGCTGCGTGTTTTAACCCCAGTGTTTTTGCCCAACAAGAATTTTCCTACCAAAACCATGCAGTTTTTTTTTTCCTGGTATCCAAAAATGACACAGGGTCATTGTTCTACATGGTCATTTTTCTACAATCCACATGGAGAAAAATGACCCTAAGGTATGGAATTCCATATACGACAGTCAACTGCTTACTGCCAACTGCTCACTGTTTACTACCAACTGCTTACTGCCAACTGCCACTGCTCATCGATGATATTGCCTGTTTTGTTATCTTTAAGGTATTCAATGTATTACGAAGGAGTTTTGAACAATTTTGAATCGTTTTAAACTAGTTAAAAATACATTGCTTGATAACGATGAAAGTGAAATGAACCTAATTCACATGACTGATAACACATAAGCTGATCATTTTGCACCTGAAAATTTTTGAAGAGCATTCTGCCCTTGATGGAAAGAAGAAAAATTTAATTTTGTCAAAATATCTGTGGTGAATGATTTATTTTATTTCATATTTTAATAAAAAGAGTGCTTATGTATATTTTCACCAAGAGATTTGTATGAAATTCAGATTACTTTTTTACAATATCTTATAAAGTATGCATTGATCATAGACGTTAATGCAAAATTTAAGGTGCAATTAATTGGACAATAATTAGAATTCTGTAAATTCCTTTGGTGGAGTATGTTTATTTCATAACATCTTCAAAATGCTACTATGATTAATTATTTCGGACCATTCATTTATTAGGTACAAAATATGGTCGTTACACATTGAATACCTTAATATCTTTAATACGCATGCTTAATTGAATAAACCCTATGTTATATTACAATAATAACAAAAATTGGCGGATTCAGGAATTTTTAAACAGTGAAGGCAAGGAAGGAATAAATAGAAGGAAAGCGTATTCCTTCTTGAATACAATACATTTAATTCCCACATTTCCTTGCAGGCAAATAATTCAATAGATTTTTTGATAGGGAGGAGGGTATTAAAGGCTTATATACGTCAGAAAAAAATGGGAGGGGGGACTTTTAGTAGGATCTCTGGTTACATTTGTTGGTATATGCATTTATATCGGAAATACTTCTTAAAAATCATGAAGGCCTTTTACTCTATGTAAAAACAGTTATCTCGGGCAAGGAAAATCAATTTCAGTGCTTGGGGTGGGGGGGGGGGGGGGTTACAACCCAACATAATTCCCTTGAGAAGGAATTTAAAAAAAACCACAGGCGTCTTTATTGAGGGAGCACTACTGTACATAGTATATGTTGGAAATTTAGTGGGTAACCCCCCCCCCCAATGTTTTTACAGATCTAACATTAGCTATTAAAACGAACATAAGACACATATAAAAATTCCCACACATAGGAACGTTTCCTAGGGTAAAAAGAAACACCGAAAGATATTACTACATATTTTACACTAGCCAAAAGTTATGTTATTGAAACTTTCAGTTTAATTTTACACTAGGCAAAAGTTATGTTATTAAAACTTTCAGTTTAATTTTACACTAGGCAAAAGTTATGTTATTAAAACTTTCAGTAATATTTCTAGTATAAATGCATATACCAACAAATGTTACTCAAGACGCTTCTATAAGTTTGTTCTTTTGTCGTATGTGACCCCCCCCCCCTTTTCCCGCGTCAAAAAAGCTACCAAATTATTTGCCTGCAACGAAATGCAAAAATTAAATGTTTGCTTTTAAGAGGAAATACTCCTTTTTCCGATTTACTCCCTCCTCACCTTTACAGTTTAAAAATTCCTGAATCCGCCAAATTTTGTTATTATTGTAAAAACTACGCACGCTAACTCTCGATTCCCGCATACATTTTCCATCCATTTAATTCAATATAAATGGCAATTTGGACATTAAAACTTGTTTGAATGCAAAGAAAAGTTCATTAGTATTAAGTACTAATTTAAAACCAGTGACAAAAAGTTTTAAATTGCTCTTATTTACAACTCCTTTCATAAGGGGGTAGAAAATTTTATCAATTGAAATCAGGCTGAAAACATCACGAGATTTTCAAATACTCACAAAAATTGATAAATGACCCTTAAATCTCACCGTGTGTTTAACTATATGTAAAATTCAACATATGAGATCGATAAAGTGATGAAGTGCATTTTTATTTGTTATCTCATTTGAAATGGGTAATAAAATGACTATTTTCCTGTTTTAAATCTTTAAACACGCGCCCCCCACCCCCACCCCCCTGTAAGACAACAAAACCTTTGGAATGAATAAAAACTGAAAAAAGGATTTGTTGTTTCGCGGGGAAAGATGTTTTGAAAAAAAAATTCCATTTTCCGTTAATTTCTGTAGTGAAAAATTTTCTCTAAATAAAGACTTATATCTCTTTGTTTTCCCAAATAAGTTATGTTCATTCGCGGATCTTGAGGGGGTGGGGTGGGGGATCGGGGGGGGTCTGGACCCCCCTCAGAATTTGTAGAGTTATTTAATGTATATACTAAACCAACTAAAAGTGACCTTTGACACCCCCCCCCCCTTAGAAAACGCGGATTCGTGTTAAGTTGGTATGAAGTCATAGATATGAAGATATGAAGCATAAGAAGTCCCCCCCCCCCCACACACACGAAATAGGTTTTTTTAACGTTTAGGAAAGGAGTTTATGTTTTTGTTTCTTTCTTCTTCTTTTTTTTTGTCAAGAAATTTCTGTGTTGGATTTTTTTTTACAG
Organism: Saccostrea echinata; assembly: GCF_033153115.1. Taxonomy (NCBI): domain Eukaryota; kingdom Metazoa; phylum Mollusca; class Bivalvia; order Ostreida; family Ostreidae; genus Saccostrea; species Saccostrea echinata. The sequence continues at coordinate 20,368,863 of NW_026889751.1, read as the reverse complement.
GGGTGGATCCCTGAAAAAATCCCTGGATCCGCACCTGGTTTTATGAAAATTCACATAAATATCAATATAAATATGAAAATTTATTCAAATATGTGTGGCAGTAGGCAGTTAGCAGTTAACAGTAAGCAGTGAGCAGTTGGCAGTAAGCAGTTAGCTGTCGTATATGGAATTACATACTAAGGCCATAATTTGTTTAAAAAAAAAAAAAAAAAAAAAAAAGGGGGGGGGGTCATTTTTCTACGTAGAATATTGACCAGGGGAACAAATTTCTACGTAGACAAATGATCCACGGTCAATATTCTATGGCGGGGGTCACTCTTCGTCCTTACACCGGCATCTGCTCGGGACCCCGGTTTATACAGTCTCATTCGAAGGACTGGTCTCCACGTCCTGCAGTGGATTTGAACCCGCGACGTAAGGATCAACTACTTACTCCGTGACTCTAGAGCTGAAGCTCTAACAACTGCGCCACGCGGGTGACCGTATGAAATGTTATGAACCATTTGCGTTTTTTTTAATTATGAATTATATAGGGAATTTAAATAGACTCTATAATAATACAGTGAACACAACATTGCAAAAACTGATTCAAGCGAATAAGGATCTACATATATACCAATAAATGGTAATTGGGAAGCTAGGGATCTTGATATGGAATAATCTGTTTCCCCTACCATGAAATGGACATTTATGCAAATGGCATATATATATATATATATATATATATATATATATATATATATATATATATATATATATAGCGGGTGTTTGCAAAATCAGCAGATTGCTGCAGCTGTATAGAGAAGGGGCCAGGTTAGGGTAGTAGAGTAGTGAGGGCGCTGAATAAGCACTAGTAAAAGGGTTACAATGTACTATAGGGCCACGTAAGCCTTATTGCATAGGATGTGTCAACTGGTCGACTACCGTAGCTTTGGCATAAGAAATAAAGGCTGAATAAGTCTGTACTTTTGTGTCAAAGTGAGCTGGAGACACCAGGCCTCAGGATCATGAAACAGACTTAAACTTAAGTCAAAATTCCAGTCGTCCATAAAATATTTACTACTTGTGAGTCAAAACTCTTACTTTGCATGCAACAGCAGTTTAATGATGCAAAGTGAAAAAGCATTTTCATTTTTGACTGCTACAATGTACCCTTCTAAATCATTTCAGTGCAATATACATTTTTTTGACTTAAGCTTAAGATGTTTCATGATCCTGAGGTCAGGTGATTAAAGACGTCTAGTCAGTAACCTGGACCCTTGGTTAGGCCAGTTGTCTGGAGATCATGGTTAAGGGTTAGGACTGGAGGTCCGGGATAAATTGTTTCTTGATTTTCTTCTGATTAGTTTTGCGAATCATAATAAATATATTGGTTAAGTAAATTGTTTGAATAATCACAGTAAATATATTGATTAGGTTTGTACCCAAGTAGACAAGAAACAATTTAGAACTCTCGGGTGTAACCGGGTACGTGTCTTCATGAAAATATGGACCGCTCGACTGGACACAAGTTACATAGTTAACTATAGCAAGTTTTTGTTAGGGAACTCCTGCTTAACCAAGCCAACTCAAAGTGCAGAAATTGACGTTGAATATTAGGTTTTAGAATTTGATATCGTAAATTTAAAAGTAAGCGAGGATTTAAAAAAAATATATGAGAATTGAACTAATCGCTTAATATCAATCAGTGTCGATTTAAGAAAGGAAAATAGTAGTTAACTTATAAGTAGTATCTTCTTTACTAATTTCTAATCTAAAGTTGATTACATGACAAATGTCACAAAACAGCTTTAGATTGAATATTAGAAAAAGCAACTACTGATTAATATTTATTTGAACTTGTTGCGTTAAGGCGACATTTTGACACTTCTTTACCTTTTTATCTCAAAACAGGCTTATCTAAAATTAGCTGAAAACCCTTTCTAGATTTTTTTTACAAGTAATTCCCGTTTTATATAGTTGTACCTAGTATATATATATATATATATATATATATATATATATATATATATATATATATATATATATATATATATATATATATATATTTCATTTACAAGAAAAGATTAAACGCACAAAATGGTATTGTATTCATTTTTAATCTCAAAATTAATTTAACGACTAAAAATAATAATTCTAAACAATGAGCACATCTCACAAATACACATCAAATACTTCAAAAATTACTTGAAAGACAAACAAAATCAGATACAAAAAATCTGAGTATTACGACCCCACTATGGGTCAAACATGGAAATGACATTTGGATCGTCATTTCCAAAAATAGCACCGGGATGTCTCTTTGGAATTACATGTTATCTCAGATAATTACACAAGAAGGACATTCCTGTTTCTGAGCACATTTCCTTTCCCAGCCAGCTTTTGCGGCCGCCACTATTTCATTTATCAAATCGTCTACACCATCTGCACTGAGAGAGGACATCTCTACATAGCTGTAGGCCCCTACTGACGTCGCTAACTCTGTACCCTGTTTTGTAGACACATAAGAACTGCTGACAACCTATAAATAGCAGAACAAAAAAACTTAATGTATAAAAAAGAAAATCTGTTTTCTGACATAGCCTTTTTAAACTAAAGGTATTGTACAAAATCATAATAAGCATCCGGGTTTTGGCATCACCTCTTCCATGGTCTTCCGTTTTAGTTTTTGTCCCGTAAATTATTATAGAAGAAAACGGACACGGAACGACATGCCTGTCATTATATCGTCCAAGGTCAGGATATTTTTTTTATTATGCACTGAAGCTTGATGCAGAACTTGATCTCTTCCATTTTATTAGCCAAAAACTGGGATGGAAGAGTTCATCTTATTTATTGTGTGTACTAAACAATTTGAGAAATTAGGAAACTGTGGTGTTATCAAACTAAAATGTTGGATCTCCTTCCTGGAAAAAAGGAAAAAGGCTATTAAATAAGGAAATCGCTCTCTGAGCGGAAGGGCGCTCATATATACAGTGTATCTTGTACGGAACGTGCCAATGACTTCTCAAGAGTACACATAACGGCGAATAAAGGTTTATTAAGTATTCGAATTTGACTTAATTTTGTTCAGTATAAATACTTCCTAATACATTATCTAGGCCTTAGTAACCCTTAATGAATACATGCTACAACGTAAGGTTCATACACTAGGTTTACCCAGAAAGGCATTATCCTGTATCTATCCCTCACTGACCAATAAATATACAGTTGTTCGTCTGTTCAGGTTCATGTCTGGTCGTACGTCATATCTTTGACATTTAATTTTTTTTCCAAACCAGATAAAGTATATGGGTGCTATAGGGACTCTACATTTTATTTTGTGAATATATTGAATTGTTGGAAAATCTCTGCAAGTTTAAACTTTTTTGACATTGATGAAATTTTAACGTCTTTATATACTTATAAAAAAAGATGCAAATTTCATAAATAATATTAAGGAATTAATAGAACAAGTTTGGTATATTGAAAAACAAAATAGTGTAGGAAATAAATGATCTAGAATGGTTATGACTGTTGAATTGTGCGAACTTTTAAAGTTGCATAAATATTTCAAACTCCGTATATCTCTGTTCATATAAGAAATACTCGAGTAATTCACTGACCTGAATATCGGGCTTTTGGAATCGTACATCTAATTTCGTTCCAACAAGTACGAAAGGTGTGTTTGGTAAATGCTGACGTAGTTCCGGTACCCATGATTCCTGAACGTGAACTAGTGATTTGACGTCATCAATTGAGAAACAAACCAAGAACACATCACTATTTATGTATGACAACACTCTGACCTTCGTGAAGTCCTCCTGAAATATTAATCTCAATGTAGAACATTTCAGTAAAACTAATGTAATTTTGAGATCACCTGACTAATTATTGCTATATATGTTTACGTCCGTCATCGTCCATCGTGTGTAATTTTCAACCAAATATGCCACAAAGCATCCCAGGATTCAATTTTATTCTAAAAAAAAGGGGTCTTGGCAAAAAAAAAAAAAAAAAAAAAAAACAGTTTAGGGTCTTTAAAGCATCTTCCGAATAACCACCAAGCCAGAAACAACAAATATTGGTCCTCCGAAGCAGAGGTAAACAAAAAAGGGGGGTACAAAATTGACATAGAAATGTACAGAAAAAATTCTTAAAACCATTTTCTCACGAATACGAGGCACAGCTTCAATATGAAGTGAAGAATCAAGTCAGGAAAGGGATTTTATTTTAATTAAGGGAAATTATAAAAATCGTACTGAAATTAAACAACGCTTATTAAAGCGTTAAAAAAAGTATTGTTAAAACTTACGGAAATAATTTATTGCAATTGACTTTTCAAAATTTCGTTATTTAACGAGACGCCAGATGTTCTTTGAATTCCGTGAAACGTAAAACGCTTACATTGCACAGAATCATTAACTGACATTAAGATGACCAGTTATGCTTTGATTGATTGAATATAATATCAGTACGATAGTGCAGATAGTTACAAACCAAAATTAGGTAAAAACAATATAATACAGGAGCAATTGGATTTGTATCGCTGAATATTGGTAGTTGATGGTTTTCAAATGCGCTCGCTAACTGATGCAATTTTAAAAAAGCAACTGTTGTCAACATCTCTCTTTACTTTAGATACAAATTCAACATCCCTATTTTTGTAATTAAGTGTTTCAAGGTCAATATCTAATTTTGAATACACCACTAATGATTGATTTCGTGTTGAACTGTTGTTGAAAAATGTGCATAAAAAAGACAATACTATTAATAATACATGCTACATGCAGATTTCTAAATCTTTACAATTATTTTTATATAGCTATACCCACCTTACCGGCTGTATCAAATATATTCAGATGATACGGGATACCCTGTACCGTCACAGTGGCTGAAAAGGGATAAATTAGGTCAGTTAATTAATATCTAGGATATACGAGAAACCTATATTCATAATTGAGATTTGAATTAATAAACATCAAGAACAGAATAAAGATGTATATATATTTCTTGGCTGAACATTATAGAGACAATGATTATACAGTACCGTATACATACAGTGCGTTTTTTTAATTTAATAGCCTATTTTCCAACAATTAACAATAACTTAATCTAACTTTATTTTTATGCCGATGTTTATTTAAACGCAAAAAATAGGTCTATATTACATAAAGCGTATAAGTAAACGCTGTTTTGCTGAATTTATTTCCTGGTTTCAGTTTTTACTTAAAGACTTGACAAAAAAGGGTGAAATATTTTTGTAACATTATAATTATCTATACGAAATCAAGTATTGTTAAAAAGTAGGATCGAGAAAAACGGAAACATAGAATTTGCATCGCATTTAAAATTATGTAATGAATTGAGTGCCATTCTAGGCTAAGAGAAAATGTTACGGTATATCAGGGTTATGGAGGGGTTTAGGGAAACTATCTTTGGAGTACCTAATAGAGAGAAAACCAACGTTCAAGTATACCCTCGATCTTAAAATTAAAACTTTATATTAATTAGGCCTACATGTACATACATGTACATTATGGTTTTGAATATTTATAAATGCAACTGAATATAATCCGAACACATTTTAAATTTTTCATGTATCAAATTTTCGAATTCGATATAAATGTTTGATTTAAAATGCATCAAAATAAATTCAAGTAAACTTTCAAAACATATTCCTTTTTGCTAAATTCTTATTCTCATGACCTGATATGAACTGTATCTTCATAATACACAAAAATAATGAAACGTAAAGAATATCATTAAGTCATGCCTGCAGGATTTGGTTACCTAACAGTGTTAAAATCAGTTGTAACCTTTAATAACGATAGGAGGAGGTTATAAACGATTGACTCAGGGGACGACCAGGTAATGCTACCAGACCACAACCTCGCACTTAATTAATGCACAGGTGAACGAATACCCTAACCACAGTATGCACCTAATAACTCAAAAACCTTCACATCCAGGTATTTTAAAAGATAAACGCCCTATTACTAATAAATTGGCTTTTCTTTTTCTTTTTTTCTTTTTTTTTTTCTTTTTTCAAGATCCCTGATATCGAATGAATAGTTTACTGTAAATCTAAGAAGAAAGATTTGAAATATCTCACACACGCTACTTTTCTATTTTCCTCAATTTCAAAAGTCTTTCATGCCATTCGGCTAAAATTCCAATATAGCCAAAGAAATGAAACGGAAACACAGACGTTTCACTGATTTTTAAATCAAACAGCAATACAAACTGTCATCATACACAAAACAATCCGTTAAGGGAAGTCTAGAAACCATCCATAAATAGTCTACCTGAATAATTGTCAAACAGAGTTGGAGAATAGTCCGATTTAAATGTTCTCGAAGAAATCCTAGCAGCTAAGCTGGACTTGCCAACGCTCATATCTCCCACCAGAACACATTTCAAACTGAGTTTATCCCAGAAGGTATACTTCTGTTTCATTTTGGGACCTTTGTTAGCTCCAGTAAACCTTTACATGCTCCACTCACTTCCACACACGCGAGAATACTGATTTAACATAAACAGGAAGGGGACGGGTACTCACAAGGCCAGCGATTGGCTGCAGCGTCAGCCCAAAATGACAGTTTCCGCGAAAAAAAGTGTTTTATTTGTCTCAGCAGTTTTTATCACTTTTAACAAAAGAACTTATAATTTGGAGGTCATGTTTGTCAATACGTTGCCGAAGAAGAGATCGAATTAATTTCTAATGACTATTTATAATACTGACTTTATATTTTATATATTTATAAGTTACTCATTGTCGAGTGAAAGGGTGGAGAGAATTATGCACCCGCTCATGGTCTTTGTTCTCTTTTTATAAAGGAAACGTGATTCAGTTGATCATTGCTGCTATGTACACAGAAGTTAAAGACGAGCACCGTTTTATGAATCACCAAAAAATGTTAATACATGTACTCATACATAGGTCAGTTGCCTGTCGTTTTCAGTTTCCTGTCTATATGTCACCATCACAGGTTACTAAACTAAAAAATGACTTCAAAAGTTAATCCAGCATTACTAACAAACCCGATGTCGAATTTGGTGTTTGATTATTTTGTTTAAACCACAGACAATCCCAATGTCTAATTTGTATTGTTTAAAACCAGATATAATTTGTGTATTTTCTGTTTGAGTATCCACATCCGTAAACTGTTATATCTGTGTTGAGGATGAACGATGTCAGGTTTACATCATGGTGAAGAAAACGTGTCAATGTCAAAAGGAAGGATATTCACATGCCCGTCTTTACACAAGTACATACTCGTAATTTTCTACATTAAAGTATCGCCATAGATTTTGTATTTTTGGATAATACTTCGAAGTATAATATGTTTTGTCTCCATATTTTAAAAGTTTTCAATTCTGACTTCTGAATAATTGAGGGCAGGTGGGGAAATACACATTATTATGCTTCCTGTCAGTTTGTCTCTTTATAATCAATACCCAACTATTTTCGCATAGTGTTCTAAGGATTTATATAGCGTAAGCATACTATGCCGAAATAGTGCACGGCTGTCTTTTCTAGAGAAAATGTAATTAGCACCCACGCTGGGGGTCGAACTCACGATCTGTCAGTCCAACGCGTTACCGATTACGCCACAAACACCGCTACTTTACGGAATGTATTTTCAAGTATATAAACGTAGTTTTTATACATTTGTCACAAAACAAGAAATAAATGAATATATTTTCTAAAAGACTGATATTATTGATAAGGATCTTAAAGAAAAATTCTCTAACAAATAATCGAATTTATCAGTAACCAAAATTGCAACGTAACATGAACTGGTTCTTCGGAGTCAATAAAACGCTTTTTGATATAACGCTTGATTAAAGAATGTTCAAGAAAATTTTCATTTAGATTTAACGTCTGCAAACAGGTTTGGGATTGAGAATTTAATTAAATTGTCGTATACAAACAACAGTCAGCATAATAATTATAATAGTGTTATTATTTGGATGTACTATGCCGAAATAGTAGTCAGGGTTTGACACATAGTGCACTCGCCTCCGGCTCGTGCACCATGTGTCAAACCCTGACTACTATTTCGGCATAGTACATCCAAATAATAACACTATTATATAAATAGCAACCGACAATTTTGAATGAAGTAACTGAGAAACTCGAAATATGCATAATATGCATAATTATGAATAATTGTAATTTAACTTTTATAAGATCAAACTTTATTCATAATTTTTGCTTGAAGTCCCATTGTATTTCAGAAAACAAATTCGAAATTATAAAGTTCTTTTTTACTATAATAATCTAAGTATTTCCATTATACACTGCATAATGATACTGCTTGAAGAACAAAGTTGATATTTTTCATTTATTTTTACTTTCAATTGATTTTTTCTTTGTTATTGAAAAACAACAAAGTATATATATGTATTCAGATGGGAGTAATTTTAAAGTTAAAGCTTAGAATACATATATGAAAAATATAATTATTATTTCTGAAAATATAAAAAGGGTGGATAAAGAAAGAGCAAAGTTCAATCATAACCATTTTCTGTACCTGATACATGGTATAGAACTTGTTTGTAGATAAATAGAGAATTGTTCTTGATTAAGGAGTGTAAAATGTTGCATAATTATGGAAATCTTGTACCATATTTGATAAAACTTGTACCATATTTGATAAAACTTGTGATTTATATTGAATATTTTTTTTAATTCATATTTAAAAACTTGTTTTTTATATTCGTAAACCTGTGAATTGCGGATCGTACCCCAAGTGTTATAAAAAGAATGGCAATGTTCATGTTTTGTTATGGGAATTCACCAATATCTGTCCGATGGAAACAATAGGAGGTGCACAATGCCACTCTGTAAAAAAAAAAAAACTATATAGCCCCCACTTTTCAAGCTGGGGGTATAAAAATGGAACAAGAGAATTCGAAATGATTGAGAAGAAATCAATTAGGGTCAACGTTCTTTTCCGCCTTACAATACAAATATAGTAAAGGGAAACTGAACCGAAGTGGCCTTTAGATATATGTTGGTTACCAAAACCTATTTTCTCATTCCTATACATTGTAATACATACGTTCTTTAGGTTCCACACCGTACAAAACAATTAAAATGTCCAAATGTTATCCCCATTGTCTCTCCAGTAAATTTAATTGACCATACACTAATTACGAGCTATAAGTTTAAATATCTGCGCGAATTGACACGTGCACGCCTCTATCGGGAGAATCACCCTAGGCCTTTAACAGGACGTCTTATCCCCAGAGCGTGTTCATTCTGCGGAAGGCTCGCTGTTTTGTTTCCAACTTCGCTTCACTTCAACTCGGGGCTTTTATTTACGTTGTCGGTTTTCACGTGTTTCTTTGGAAAACTGTTTATATACATTGGATCACAACTTTCGATTTCTTTCTTTTTAATTTTCTTTACAGTTGTTTTGTGATTTTATAGGAATTGTTTCCCTGGGAATTTAATCTTACTAACTGAAAATGGTCTATATTGTGGAAATCTGGCCATAAAGAAGTGAAGATTTTGTAGAATTTAACAGGAATGTTCGTGACAGTTAAGTATGGGGGCAAGTATCTACCGTATATATGTTTTTTTTTTTAGTCTTTCTGACATCACGGGAAAAAAACGATGAATTAGCTAATCAGAGTTCATTTAAGCTTTCCATAGACGTTATTTAAAACTTATTTGTAATCAATATATTTCTTGTTTAATGCCTCAAACATATTGAATAAACCCAGAATTACGTTCTTTATTCGAACCCTTTTATATTTTGCATCTTGAAAAGAACACGAGTGGTGTTTTCATAATTCATTTATTTAATATCGATTTCTGTCAGGTTTTCATAAACTGAGTTACATTGAAAGCTCGTATAATATTTTAATTTCTAACAAAGACGCAGGTTTTAGGATAGCATTACCATGATGGAGTGTGAATTGTTAGGTGTATTCGCATGTTGTCAATAAAATACTGATATTAAGGCGATAAGTCGCGGTTTTCCTTTTTATTGGTTTTGCCATTTACAATTTTACCTTTTCAGTCAGTTGATAACATTTGAAAATGTAGTCCGAGTGGATTATTTCTATCAAATACACATCGATCGTAACCTTTTTACACTTAATTGTTTTATTGCCCAGTGTAAGAAGTGGTTTGTGTGTTATAACACATCTACGAACAAATTCACTCTCATTTGTCAATTGTTTTATTGCTATCTTCACAGTTTCAAGTGCACTTTCTACCTGAAACGTTCATTCATAAAACACAGGTATAAAAATTGCTTAAAATATAAAGAAAAAAAAAACAAAATGCAAATTATTTTTTATTATGTTTCTTTTAAATAGACGAGCAAAGTCGTCTCTTCAATGCTAACTGCAGAAACGACGTCCTTCTTCAACACATCAAGAAACGGTGTGATTGCCAGCGAGATGGTAAGTCAGAATATAGGAAAAAAATTCTACCCCAAGTCAAACAATGCTTTCTACACTGCTCTGTCAAATATTGACACAGAACCCTTACGTACATAGGTACGACCAGACAGGCTACAATACATTATTTATCTAACAGGTGGTTTTAAATATTTAAATCTTTTTTCTAATTAAGATGTATGATAACAATGTTTAGCGTCAGTTGATTGTTGTAATGCTGGTTATTAAAAGATACCAGATCCTTTTTGTAGATATTACACAGTTTATCTTGTCTTGTCTAGATACTGGATCCCTCAGTCGTGCGCACGTATTCTTTCAGCTATAACTTTAATTAGGTTTTTTCTGTGTGTCCTTCGTGGCCTTGAACGATCAAATCACATCAATTTATTGCAGTTTTGTGTTTCAAGACACACAACTATTCCTCTTTATTAAAATGTCCTTTAAGGTAAGGTAAGGAGTCCCTCAATCTTTCAAAAGTATGTCGATCATTAGTTTTTCGATCAGAGGTTTGACGATCTTGTTGAAGTGGGTGGCGTATTATCAAACATTGATGATAACATTCCTTGTTACTTTGTACAATAATTATTCCTCAGGATCAAATTAAAGAACAAACAGAATCGATCTGAGTAGAATACCTTCAATAATATCTTTAGTGATAGGGAGACATTACATATAAAAAGTGTTGTTTACTAGTGGTTAATTCCATTTACAAAAAATTACAACACATTCATTTAACTTAACGACGTCAAGAATCTAGAAAGAGCTCTATGTGTTTTGACAAAATTACTTTAAAAAGATAGCAATCTTTTGAATCACATACTAGGATGGAAATTGTAACGAGTTGACTGTCCTCACTCACGTCATGGCGTCAGACAGTACTAGATTTAGCCAAGGCTTGTTGGTCAAGTCGTTCAATAGAATTATTGTGATAACTTGATCTTGGAAACTTCATACTATCTTATCAGTTGGAGAGCATGAGGAGTAAAGGAAACATGCTAAATACCTAAGGCCAAACAAAAAAATATATGTGGTTCCGGTTACACTTCCGAAAAAATTAGGGTAGGTAGGTAGGGATTTTTTTTTTTTTTTTAACAAAATGATTTTCTTAATTTTTCTAAATAATACCTATCACTGCTTTTCAAATGGCATTTAGATGTGGTGTGATAATATACTAGTCAATATTGGTAGGGGACACCTACATGCTAGCTTGCTTTGGATTTAACACTATTAAATACTAGCACTATGTTTTGCAAGGAGGCCACCATTGCTGAAACTAAAACTTAAACCGGAGCCATTCATGGAAATCTGGGAAAATTCCGGAAAAAATATGAAAATTGCCCAAAAAAAGTTTAGGGTCGGGGGTATAAAATAGGGAAGGTCGGGTAACCGGAACCACACATATTTTTTTATTTGGCCTAACCAAGCCAGAACATTGGAGCTGATGTCATTATTATCACATTATACATTACAGGTTACATAACATTTGGCCATTCTAGAATGCATATCATTAATGTCAAGCAAAACAGCAGGAATGAAGCTGGTCAGGTCAACACTTGTCAAATATCTTTTATCAGATTAACTAGTGGATGTTTATTTTCAATGCATATACTAAGTCTCTCTACCTTTGGAACTCTTATAAATCTACACATATTCATAACTTGCAGACGTTTGATTAAATTCATAGTTTAAAAAAATATAAAAGTGAAAGATATAGTTAATGAACATTATTTTGCTAAAATGCAAAAATGGTAGTTCATTTGTAACACGTTTATTTTTTATTATTATCAAAATTGTACACCAATTGAAGTTTAGATTTTTATGTGTTGTAACGGGTTACATCTTTGTATCCATGAACAGGGTCCTTTGTAAGAAATTTAACGTGGAGGGGTTAAGGTGGACACTATCAGGGAAAAAATCCTTTAGTTATCAAGCATTAAAAAAATTTATCATACGCTATTTATATTTACCTGATTTATGGGACACAAGCATAAAGTACCTATATATAAATCAACAAAATTATTGGGGGAGGGGGGCACAGTTACCGACCCCCCCCCCCCCCCCCGTGTTCCTACGGCCTTAAAAAAGAATGACAAATAATAGAGTTTACATAGAATAAATTCATGTCCAAGTTTTATTTTTATGCTGATGCCACTGAATTGAACTTTTCTTGTTTCTTAGCAGAAAGATTCATTTCCAGACTTAGAGCAGAGTCATATATGTCTCTGCTCAGAGTCATGTTAATTACACATGGGTTTAACTTTTCTTGATTCTTCGCGCAATAAGAAATTTGCTCAAGTCAGACAAGCTTTTTAGGAAAGCTAATACTTGTTTTAGTATTCATTTTCACCTTGTTTTTCCACCGAGTAGTGTTATTTTTTAATGCTTGAGCACAACATGGTCTTTGCAGATGAGTATAGCCATCTGAGCAGTAAATCCTAACCTTTCCTAAATCTTGAGAAACAACCTCTGCTATAAATGTTTACTCCAGGATTGTACATTTTGGAAACTCAAGCAACTTATCCCAATTACATCACAGAGCATAAAGATTAAAAATTACTTAAAGATGTTTAGTGCAGGCCCGTAGGAAGCATTTTCACTTTGAGGGGGGACAACTATACATTTTCAGTTGGGGGGGGGGGGACTATCAACTACCAAAATTCGTTGACAAGCAAAAAAGGTCATCAGACGTTATTATTGAGGGCGCACAAGCATATAGTAGCTATATTTTCTATAGTATTCTATATATCGGCAAAATTATCGGGGGCATTCCCCCCCGTGCCCCCCCCCCCGTTCCTACGGCCATGAAGTGCCAGAAAAAGTAAAATGAATACAAACAATTATACATTTTACAAATTAATTTATGATGTTATTTTACTTTGCACAACTGTTTCAGACATAGTGGAACTCTCTGATGAGAAAGGGGTGGTCAAACACTTGAGGAACTACCCCTACGATTATGGAATAGATCACCTGAGGGAACGGGAGACACTGATCCTCCTCAAAGTCGACGGTAAGGATAAAAGGTCTTAGTGCTAAATAAGAAACATTTAAAATTGCTATATAAAACATCAATTTTAAATTTTTTTAATATTACCAACAGACATATTGATTTTGAATTACCAATATTGGACTCCAAAACATAATAAAAATCCTTACAAAGATACATAAAGGGATGCTAGCAAATGTTCTACCTAGCCTCTTTCTTTACTCCTCACGAAAATATTAATAGCAGTGAAAGATAAAGTGCAACAGTACTGTAAAACAACACATTCAAGAAGTGATGTTAATCAAATGTGGATACTTAGAAATTCCAAAAGAAATTTCACAAAATTGGAAATCAATTTTTTCCCCAAAATAAATGGCATCAAAACGTATCATTTTCAACGATAAATTAAAGACCAGACTATTCGACATCATAGACAGCCGCTTTCTTAAAAAGAACAAAACTCGCAAATTTACCTTTTTAGTCATTGGTCATATACAAACTTTGTGAAAAATCATTCCGAGTCTACACACATTGTCAAGCACTCTGAAGTTGAACTTTAAAAGTTGTTTTGAGTTCTTCATTGGCAATATCTACTTATATTATTCTTTGGAGACCAGGTTTTCAAATCATTTGTTGGAATTCACATGATTACGAATTGTGCCCCATTATTCGCAGATTTGTTTTTGCATTCTTATAATTAAAAGCAGAATTTATTCAAAAACTTCTACATGAAAAGAAGAAATCTCTAGCTTTAACCTGCAATTCATCATATAGAGATTTTGATGACATTTGAAAAATTAACAATATTTATTTAAATCATACGTTGATTTGAGATATCCGATTGAAATCGAAATAGAAAACATCACGGAGTCGGACGCATTTCATTTTTGGATATTTTACTAGAGAAAGACATTGATAAAACAAGATGTGTTTCTGAAACACTGATGCCCCCGTATGGCAACTTATAGCAAAGGTTAATTTTAAACTTTCTCAAATGCAAATCAAATACGTTGGTACCCAAAGTAAGGTCTTGTCTCGAGGAATATACCTGTGAAATATGACAGCCCTAGCAGCAACCATTGAATAGATATGGAAAAGGTTATAGTTTTTTTAAAAGTATGTCAAACATCAAGGTCAAGGTCAAGTGGTCAAAATAATGGTGCCCACGGAAAGACCTTCTCCCAAGAAATACACAAGTGAAATATGAAAGCCGAAGCACCAATCATTCAAAAGTTATGACCAAGGTTAAAGTTTTCCAAAAGTAGGTCAAACTTCAAGGTCAAAGTCAAAGGGTCAAAGTTAATGGTATCCAAAGGAAGGTCTTGTCACAAGGATTACACATATGAAATATGAAAACCCTAGCACCAATCATTCAAAAGTTATGGCCAAGGTTAAAGTTTTCCAAAAGTAGTTCAAACACGAAGGTCAAAATCAAGGGGTAGAGTTGTTGGTATCCAGAGGAAGGTCTTCACACAAGGATTACGTATGTGAACTATGAAAGACCTAGCACCAATGTTCAAAAGTTATGGCCAGGGTTAAAGTTTTCAAAGTACGTCAAACTCCAAGGTCAAAGGGTCAAAGTTGTTGGTATCCAAAGGAAGGTCTTGTCACAAGAATTACACTTATGAAGTATGAAAGCCATAGCACCAATTGTTCAAAAGTTATGGCCAGGGTTAAAGTTTGGTAAAATTTTGCAAAACTGGGTCAAACTCCAAGGTCAAGGTCAAATATGGTGGTACCCAAAGAAAGGTCTTTTCACAAGGAATACACATGTGAAATATGAAAGCCATAGCTCAAACCAATCAAAAGTTATGGGCAAGGTTAAAGTTTTTTCGGACAAACAGACAGACAGGGCAAAAACTATATATCCCCGAATCTTCGATATTGGGGCATAGAAAGCTTAGTGATAAACGTGATAACTTCATTTTTTTGTCAACTTCCCTTCTTTATGTAACAATATACCATGGTTATTGTTGTTTCGATACACAAGAGCAGGTTCTTCGTACATGATAATATGTTAATAAATGGGTATTTAAAATCTCGTTTAAAGTCATTTTTTGAAAATTCTATGGTCGACACAATGACCTTGTTAGCAAATGCAATCTGTTGTAAGGGTCGAATATTGACTGACTCGTCTTTCATCAAATTGTTAGGACATTAATTTTATACTGAATTTTCTATGGATGTCTCCGTTTGCCCGATCATGACAAAGTGCACACGGTGGAAGTGTTCGGTCAAATGAGGATTCTTATTCCTCCATGGCACCTGATCCCACCTTGTTTTCAGAGGATCATGTTTGTTCTGCTTACAATTTGTATTGTTTCTTTGGACTTTTGAGCATGATTACTTTTCGTTATTTGCAAATTCCATTTGCAACACATGTGTAACACATATTACGTTAACTGTACAAACAAGATGTGTTTGTGAAACACTGATGCCCCCATATGACAACTTATAGCGAAAGTTAAACTTTCTCAAATGCAAATCAAATATGTTGATACCCAAAGTTAGGTCTTGTCCAGAGGAATATTCATGTGAAATATGAAAGCCCTAGCAGCAACCATTGAAAAGATGTGGAAAATGTTAAAGTTTTTCAAAAGTAAGTCAAACATCAAGGTCAAGGTCAAATGTTCAAAATTAATGGTGCCTAAGGAAAGGGCTCCTCAGAAGAAATACACATGTAAAATAAGAAAGCCCTAACACAAACCGTTCAAAATATATGGCCAAGGTTAAAGTTTTTCAAATGTAAGTCAAACTCCAAGGTCAAGGTCAAAGGGCTATAATTGTTGGTATCTAAAGGAAGGTCTTGTCACAAGGATTACATATGTGAAGAATGAAAGCCCAAGCATCAACTGTTCAAAAGTAATGGCCAAGGTTAAAGTTTTCCAAAAGTAGGTCAAACTCCAAGGTCAAGGTCAAAGTGTCAAAGTTGTTAATATCCAAAGAATGGTCTTGTCACAAGGATTACATATGTGATGTATGAAAGCCATAGCACGAACCGTTCAAAGGTTATGGCCATGGTTTAAGTTTTTCAAAAGTTGGTCAAAGTCCTAGGTCAAGGTCAAAGGGTCAAAGTTGTTGGTCTCTAGAGAAAGGCCTTTCACAAGAATTACACATGTGAAGTATGAAAGCCCTAGCACCAACTGTTCAAAAGTTATGGCCAAGGTTAAAGTTGGGTAAAATTTTGCAAAACCGGGTCAAACTCCAAGGTCAAGGTGAAAAGGTCAAATATGATGGTACCCAAAGAAAGGTCTTGTCACAAGGAATACGCATGTGAAATATGAAAGCCATAGCTCTAACCCATCAAAAGTTATGAGCAATGTTAAAGTTTTTGCGGACAAACAGATAAACAGACAGACAGACGGACGGACAGGGCAAAACTATGTACCCCCGAATCTTCGATACGGGGCATAAAAAGTTGCAGCAGAATTTTGTCTAAAATTCGTTAAATATATATGTTACAGATATGAACATTTATCTTATGTACTTTTAAGCATATGATCAACATTTTAATCAGATATCAATCATAATTATATACTGCTTAATACACATATATTTTATATGTTAAAAAATTAGAGCACTCGTTTCTAGTTTTCAAGGTTAGTCATAGTTAACTTGATTTTACACTTTGATTATTCTGATACTCTGATTTAATCTGAAACTGTGACGGCGAATGTTGCCTTGTATTTCCAAAATTTAATACTTTGAAAATTAATTTGGCGTATGTGGGTTGTAATAGCAGATACTTTGAAACTTTGATGGGAGTATGAAGGCTGTAATTTCTAAAGAAAAGATTTGATAGTAAAAATTATTATTTAAAAAACGTTTGAAATGGAAATTGATCGTAAAATTTTGTACATGGAAGCTGAAATGATTTAACCATAGTTTTATTGTAGTTTAAAATTGTGAAGGTTTAATTAACTACAAAATGCTATATTTTATAATGGCTTTGCAGTTATTTTTTGTTTATTTCTTTACATACACATTAGTTTGTGTATGTGTGTATTTTTTTAACAAACCACTCTCAAGATATGCGTAAGTAAAACCACAATATATTGATGATCACAACAAAGTAAGTTGTTCCACCCTTTTAAACTTCCTGAAATCTCACAATTGCGTCAAAGTATGGGCTTTCTACTTTATTCAAAATATTAATGTCCCATTTTTCCCTTATTTACAATTAAATTTTAATAGTTCTGACATCATTCAGGCTTCTTTATGAATTTATTTAAAATGACAGGTATCATTTCCTCTGGAGGTTTATTTCTTAATCTGCATAACAAGGGGTACTATGAATTTGTTCTTCAGATATTTGTGAATTATTGAGACATTGCATTGACCAGTTTGAATAAGATATCTGGAGATTTCATGGTTATCATTATATCAAATTCATTACTTCTGTCCCTCTATCTACTAAGGAAATTTTAGCATGAATATTGAAGAGAACGGTCGATGTTTGAAAGATCCGTGCCCTGTATGCTACTAATAAAACGTAAAATTATTTTATCTAAGTTTGTTAGAACAGTTGATGATAGTGTTGGATCTGCTTACAGGTAACATGTATGGAGACGAGAACGACTCGACAATGGGCGACAGGCTGACATTTATCCCACTCCTAGCCAGCATGGAGGGCAATCAAGAATTTATGGGTGAGCATCAATCCTCTCTGTAGTGACAGTTTTCTAATAACACTCTGTTTAATACGATGCTTTGTTATTATTTAGCCGTAAGTTTCAGAGTTATTTACACGTGAAGTCTGAGTGCCAATACACTTTATTTGCACAGCATGATATATCACTTTATTCCTATGAAATATGAACAGTTTACTAGATAAGTTTGGAGCAAATTTGTCTTCTTATTATAATTTATCCGTCAAATAACTTAATGTTGTTTTTTTATTTGTAATGATTATAATATTTTGATGTTTCTTTCCAGAACTGATTAACCCTCGGCCACAGTCACGTAAGAGTTCGGCACGTGAAGACGATCGAAGAGTGAAAGCAAAAGGCGGGAAAACTCCTCCTACCACCAAACGACAGAATACCAAATCTAGCGCGAAAAAGACTTCCTGACAGAGTGTAATTTAGAATGTTTTATTTATTGTAAATGTCTGTGTGTATTTGAGTATGTTGTTCAAAAGTAAATTATAATAAACAGAATTTCGTTGTATTCAGTGACTTTTTACTCAGAGTATCGCCGAAATGTTTGGAAAACTTGAGTTCAGTGTCGGCCATCGAAAATAAGTATGTCAACAGTACAAAATAGACACATGAAACACAAACAGGAAACAAAACACAAAAAAATTAAGAAAACCACAAACAGACACACATACAACCAAAATTTTAACACAACTATATATATTAACAGACACACGCTCTATTAATGAATATAATTTGAAGTTGACTATCACCCACAGATTTGAACAGATTGGTAATGTCCAAAGTAGAACATTGAAGTTTTGTAATCTAAAACACACACACACTAACACATCCACACACTGACAACTAACCAAAACAACACTAAGAATTAAATGTAGATATGTTTAAGGACATTTCCAAAATGCATGTTTCCAAAATATTTAATAAAACGTGAATATTAACAAAAAATAGCCCTGAAAATTCCAATAGATTTTAATTACTATAGAATATAACCTTTAGAGGTAAGCTAATATAATCCAACATTTGGTTGTCTTCCTGAATCGTGGAATTAAAGTGAAGCATCTAGGCAAACATCCGTTACATCGAAGAATTTAACAAAGACTTTAGTTAGTGTAAGAAGATAAAACAGCCCTGCTCTTCTCCAGAGAACAGAATCAGTGGTTAACGTTGCTCATGTCTCTTTCCCCTTACGTGTACATTGTACTATTTTATTCTTTAATTAAAATATTAAGTATCGCCCAGATGCACAGATTCTGAAAGAATTTTCATCGATGGAATTGATTAATATTTCAAAGTAATATTCCCAATAACATTTATGACTAAAAATTTGGAATTGTAAATAAGACCAGCAACAACTCTAGAAAAGGTGCAGTATTTTGCACCTGTCCTCATTTCCGTATACAGTTCAAAAATCCTCTTAACAAATTAAATGCAAACATTGTGTTTTTGAAAGAAATGTAATGCTGTTAAAGACGCAAACAAAGACGTCGTGAATTTTGTAATTTACCAAAGTTTACAAATAAATCATGATAATTGATAGTTTACTTTGTGATATATAGTTGCCTCCCCCCCCCCCTTTTTTTTTGCATTCATATCAGTTTCAATGTGTCAGTGGATGCTATGAGTCAAGTTTTCAGACAACACTTTTCGAATTGGGTATCATTCCCACTGGAGTGCCTTCCACGTATCTTTTTAGTTGCTGGTTTTTTTTTAGCAAGGGTCTTCTTTATTCGCTTAAAATATGTAAAAATACAAACAAAAAGATACGTGAAAGGCAATCTAACAACATAGTATTCAATTCCCAAAATGTTGTCTGAAAACTTAATTCATATTATGCCTAGATGCATTCAGACTGTTTTTGTGCATAAAGGTTAGGAACTAATTCTTTCAAAGTAGAAAAAGTGCATTTAATTTGTTCACAAAAGAATGTTTGGTAAAAAGTTTTTTGAGCTGCACACATTAGTCACGAAGTATCATCCTTCATTGGCCATGTGTAATTTATGTGTATACATACATAGGAAAATACATGTATGTCATGTCAATACTCCAGATGAAGACCCAGGAATATCTGACCACAAAATCTACTGTATTTGGATTGCATGCTACTGAAATGATAGGTTTGTTACACTTTGTATGTTGAGGGACCATGCAATATTTATCATCAGGGTTTGACCGGTGCAAAAGAAACAAAACCAAAACTTTAAGTAGATTTCCTGGTCCCTGAAAAAGTTATTGTTCTTCTTCACGTGTATCTGCTACACATAAATGACATTCACAGCAGTTAAACCAAACTTAATACCTGTTTAAAGGAAAATTTAACAATTTTACTCGTCTAGCAATTTATTATTAACACTGTCTAATAAATATGATGGTAAATATTCTCTTTCATTCATAATTGAATGGGGGATCTATCATGAAAAATAAACTTGTATAATTCAGAATATGTGTTAAGGTATTCGCTTTAGGAGTCTTTATTTATACATACATGTATTCCATAAGTATTATAATTGAATTTTTTAAAAACAAAATCATGCACAAATGTTCTAAAACACCAGATCCCGCGCACATTAGCTTCAACTACAAGAACATAAAGAAAACATATAGAAAATGCTCTTTAAAACCAACAGATTTCCCAAAGATATGTTATTCAAGAGCGATAACTTTCACATTACTTTCACATCTACATTTTACATGGGTATTTTTTTCCATTGAGTATATGAAACGTGGCAAAAGAGTTCGAGTTGTTTTTTTTAGGTGGGGTGGGGTTGGGGTTGGGGGTTAGGGAGATCTTTTAAATTGCGGAAGGAGCCCATGAATATCTGAACCAATAATGAACCAATGAATAATTGTTACTCAGAGTAACTTGAGAAACCCAAACCTGCTTAATTAAGTGTCTCTTTTTTCACAAACATTAGTATTTGACTGGGTGCTTTATCGAAAACTATGCTGTGACAACTTAGCTTCAGCTTGCACGGTTATAATAGAGCAGATTGACCTGAGTGATTAGAAGAAAAAAATCGTGAAACAATATAACTCACGTATATATTCCGAAATCCATTGAATTAATTAAACATGGTAAAGTGTATGGAAAAACTGACAATTGAAAATAGACTGGACTTCATTTAGAGTCTTCATTTGTGTCTTTTATGGATCTATGGTCGACTGTACATAGTTAGCATAAGGTTTTAATTATTATTGGAGCTTTCGGTCTTTATTTTACAATAAGTAACTCTGTTGTTGAATCTACTTTGCTCATTGTTATCTTTGGCAAAATCTTATTCGGAGCTTTGGTTTGCATCTTTTAAGTATCCTCTTTTCAGCCTCTGATTAAACCTCATTTAAAGTCTCTGAGATATTGCAAAAGAAATAAAAGTTATAAAACATTGTAATTTTGACAGTCATGTTTACAATCTCCGGAATAATATTGTTTCCCTTATATTTGGTTTAGATCCTCTAGCAGAACTTTTTTCTAGCCTTTTGTTGAATTGTGTTTGGTGTCTCTAGCATTCTGACTAAAACCAGACCCTACTATTTCACTTCCTATACAACGAAGTGCAACAGTAGGGTCTGGCTTTAGTCAGACTGATGTCTCTAGATGAACTCAGTTTAATAAGATTTTGTTCGGTAACTCTTGCTGAATCTTTCTTTTCTTTCGATGTCAGGTAGAATCCCATTCTGTACCTGTCTCTCAGTCATGTTCAGAGACATTCTTCATTTCAAAAATAAAGCTTTCTTGTATTATTGGTATGTTATAACTGATGCAAATAGAGAAAATATGTGACTCAAGAGAAAGAGCAAGGTACGATCAGAAACCATATTCTATGCCTGACACTTCATACAAAACTTCTTTACCATTAAATGGGGTACATGTACTTCTATTATAAACAATACTCTGGAATCACCTAATTCGCGGGGCTTAATGTTCGTGGACAACTTTTACTGGTTCATGGGGACAAAATTTTGTGGAAGGCAAATCGTTTAGTATACAGTTCCGCGCACTTTTTAAGCCCACATAGTTTTTTGCAAAAATTAATAAAAGTCACATTGTTACAATGTGATATTATGTAATGAGACAACAAAATATATTTAAAGGTGATTTTTGTTTATCTTTTTTTTCTATCTCACTTATAAAAAAAACAAAAACAAAATTCATAAATAATATTTGGTAGGACTTGGATATAGTCTTGGCTTGATTCATTTTACAATCCTTTGCATCTTCAA
This sequence comes from Saccostrea echinata, assembly GCF_033153115.1. Classification (NCBI taxonomy): domain Eukaryota; kingdom Metazoa; phylum Mollusca; class Bivalvia; order Ostreida; family Ostreidae; genus Saccostrea; species Saccostrea echinata. Next base: position 20,346,597 of record NW_026889751.1, on the reverse strand, counting down.
CTTTCGAACTGATTCGCTTTTCCTGCAATGCTAAATTTTTTAAGATTCTCTGACTATGGGTGACGCGTTTTTTCTTTATCTAGACACAGTAATTGTTTCTTCTATTTTCTGAACATTTACCTGACTCCGTAACGCAAGATGATAATACACTACTAGTATTTCTTATCTGTTCGACTGCTTTCCATGTTAAAAATCTGGCATTTTTCATAGTAACTATCTGAAATCCAGCTTCAAGAAAGATCCGTTCTAATGCAAAATAACAAAGTTTCAAACCTTATACATGTATATAAAAGAATATTTCTTTCAATAATAAAAATTTATCATATTTAAAGATAAACAATGCTATATTATTCTATACCTTTTGGCATGGTTTCCATCTCCAGCTATTTCCCTTTTCGGCACTACATTTCGATAAAATCGAGACGAGTATGATAAATTAGCGAAGTACTTAGAAGAATGCTCACCTTAAAGATTTCAATTTAAAAACATCCAACCAATAAGTATTAAAGAAAACTCGATTAATTCTATTTGAAAATACCTATGGCAGAATCATCAAATTTGTTACATCGTACCATTTATTGATAAACCCCCCTTTACAACAGCGACTTTGAAAACTTAAGAAAATGTTTTTAAGGGCATATGCCCTTGACATGAGATACCAAATACATCTCGTGGCTAATTTTTCGTACTTCTGTTTGATAATGTGAATTATTACTATAAAAAATATGTGACCTACTTTGTGCAAAAAACCATATGAGCTGAAAAAGTGTGGAGCTGTATACAGAAGATTCTTGACAAAGTTTTGACTGGAGATGGCAAGGTTTAAAGTTTGCGTTAGGTAAGAAATTAAAGCGAATGATTACATCACCAATTATACTAGGCTACGAAGCTATTCATAATGTAAAGCAGCAGTTATATGTATATTCTTTTTGAAGAAAAAAAATCCTACATCTCCTTATTTTGTGTTTGCATTTCACAACGGTCCCATATAAAAGATAATGAAATAAATTTCCTTATTTCATTGCAACCTCTGCGTACATCATGAGGCACATTACATTTTTTTGTTTTTTTGTTTTATCGTGTGGACATGGAGTCCACAGTTTACTATCAACACATGGAAATGATGTCGAACAACTGAAACAACTTGTTCAGCAGATGAATGCTAGCCTCCAACATGTGCTTGCTGAAAACCAAAACCTGAATGCAGAAATTGATGGATTGAAGAATATAACCTCTCGTATAGCGGCGACTAGCACAGGTATTAAAAATTGTTAACGTTTTTTCATAATTACAATTTGTGAATTTCAATTTGAAATAAAAAATATTCGCTATACCCAGTACCTATATGCACTCTTTCATTATTCTGTATTTGTGCCATTATACATGTATAGAATTCATTCCATCGTTATCAATCAATATCGCATTGAGATCGTCCGTTTCTGACCCGCGGCATAACAAATACTCAGACATTAGAATGTTTTAGATCTTTTTTTTTTTCTTTATAAACCATCGTTTCAACTTTTGAGTAGGACTAAACATTTTTTTCAATATGAAAAAGGCGATATGTAGAGAAAAGAAAGAATGTTTTACTGAAGCACTTATTTAGCCATATTTTTGCTTTCAATTTTTCAAAGCATTATGTATCGTTTTTAAGGCTTACATCCTGTTGCATTTACGGCGATACTTACTCATACTGTGGAACTGGGCGCAGGACAAACAGTTGTGTTCGACAAAATCATCCTTAATCTTGACAATGCTTATCATGAAACCTACGGACACTTCCGGGCCCCAATTTCCGGATTGTACCAGTTTTCTGTGTCATTATTAAATGATCACAAAGAGACTACGTTTGTGATTGTGAGAAATGGAAACCAAAATTTGGCCACACTGTTTACTAAAGCAGATCAATTTTCGTCATCTGCTAAGATGTTTGTTGTTCAAATGGAGTTTGATGATGTTTTGTTTGTCAGAACTGTTAATGCAGGGAATTTGGACGGATTAGCTTACTATTGCGTGTTTAGTGGATTTCTTATTCAGTAACTGTAATATTATTCTATTAATGCAAGTCTTAGTAATGATCTTTAAAGTGAATTTGGTCATTGACATAAAGCAGATTAGTTGAAATGCAGAAATTTGATGCATCAAAAGTTATTAACATACAAATATTGACTGTGGTGGCGGGCAAACATTTGTTATGTTAGCCCATGATGGATGAAAAATTGCCCGATGCGGCGCAATATTTTTGTTTCTAGGGGGGCTAAAATGATCAATGTTCCCGAAAACACAGTCAATAATTGTTTTATGTCCCCGTAATCGAAGATTCGGGGATACATGTATATAGTTTTTTGCCCTGTCCGTCTGCGTCTGTCTAGCTGTCTTTTTGTCAGCAAAAGCTTCCATAACTTTTGATTGGTTGGAGCATTGGCTTTCATATTTATACCTGGTTTATTCCTTGTGGCAAGACCTTCTTTTGGGTACGAACATATTTGACCTCTTGATCTTTGAGTTAACCCACTTTTGCAATAATTTACCAAACTTTAACCTTGGCCATAACTTTTGAACAGTTCGTGCTAGTACTTTTATACTTCACATGATAAGACCTTTCCAAAGATATAAAGATTTTTTTTTACCTTTGACCTTCACCTTACAGTTTGACCCATTTTAAAAAAACTTTAACCTTGGAAATAATTTTTGAACAGATAGAACTAGGTCTTTCATATTTCAAAGGTTTATTATTTGTGACAAGGTCTTTCTTTTGATACCAACAAATTGATCTTTTGACTTTGACCTTGGAGTTTGACCTATTTTTGAAAATCCTAAAAGTTGGCTTTCTTTTGCACAGTTGGAGCTAGGGCATTAATATTTCACATTAATATTTCTTATGAAAAGGCCTTTGAATTTTGACCTTGCAGATTCACCCAAATTTAAAAAGCTTAAACACTGGTCATAAATTTTGAATGGTTGGTGCTTGGGCATTTATATTTCACAGGTATATTCATTGAGGCAAGTCCTTTCTTTGGGTTATAACATTTTTTTTATCTTTTGACCTTGAAGTTTGACTTGCATTTGAGCAACTTTGACCTTCGCCAAAAGCTGCCATACAGGGGCAACAGTGTTTCACAAACACATTTTGTTTTCTTTTTTCAATTTTCTTCTTTTTTTTTTTATTTTTTAAGCCACTGCAGTATCTTACTATTACAATAAATCGTTCAACTAATCAGAATCAAAATTAACTAGTCCCCTACCGGCAGGTGTAAAATGGTTCCCATCAAGAATTGAAAATACCATAATTCCATAAAAAATCATTGAAGGGGAACAAAATGCAAACTTGATATTTAACCCATCAAGATAAACCTACCAAAATTCAGCTCAATATCTGCAAGCGTTTAGAAAAAATGCGGAAAACCCTTATAAATTGAAAAGGTCGTAACTCTGTCAAAATCATTGAAGCGGAGCGAAATGTAAACTTGATCTGTAACTCATCAAGATACACTCACATACCTAAGACCAGCTCAATATCTGCAATTGCAAGCATTTTGAAAAAAAGTGCAAAAAACCAAGTGGAATAGACTGACCGACAGACGGAGGGGCAGCTAGACGGACAGACAGCTAGATGGATACACAGACAGATAGCTGGAAAGACGAGGAGGAAACCTATAGTCTCCTCCGGTTTTACCGGTAGGGGACTATTGTCTAATGAAAAAGAAGGAAAACTCTGCCAGTCATTATTAAAAATTAAATGACGTCTCTCATTTCCATATTTACTTTAAATCTGTCTTGCATTTTTTGTATACAATTAAATTCATCTTACATTTAGGTCGAGGATCGGTGGCTTTTACAGCAATCCTGTCGCATGACACGGAGTTAGCGAATGGACAGACAGTTGTGTTTGACAAAATTCTTGTGAATCGAGGAAACGCCTACAATAAAAACTTTGGTCATTTTCGTGTGCAAAACAGTGGTATATATCAATTTACTGTGTCATACCTAAACAACGGAAAATCGTCATATTTTCTACTAGCGAAAAATGGGAACCAAGAGTTGATAATTGATTACCTAGAGTACGGTCAAAATTATTCATCATCGTCCAGCGTCGTCGTTCAGCTGATTGTAGGGGATCTTGTATTTGTTAAAACCATCATGAATCCTTCAAACCTGAGAGGTTCTGATAATTGCTTTTTCAGTGGATTTCTAGTTCAAAATATATAATAAAGTGCAATAAATATTGCTTTGTATATAATGAAATGTACGAAATAAAAGCCATCGTGCATCAATGAAAAACGTCATCGTGCACTGATGGAGCAGATTTCAATGAGAACTTTAGGTCATTATCACACAGTTCAAATCTTTTTTTTTTTCATTTAAGCAGAGCATGCAGCTAAAATCCAAATCGAATCATGCAGGACACATACATTTATTTTATTTTCCTTCACACAATGAATAACGAATAATGCTAAATAATGTTATATCTCCGCCATCTTGATTTTTTTTCTTTGGTTGGTTGGTTGATTGTTCACTTTTCATCCCTTCGAGAACTTTTCACTCAACTAAGTTCGGAGGTTGCAAATGTAAACCTTCTACACTTAAAGCCATTAAGCAGTACATGAGGGATCTTATGCCAGTATCTACTTCTACATGAGACCTACATTTACAGGATATCATCCGAAAGACTGGACTCCACGTCTAGCAGTGGGATTCTAACCAGTGGTGTAAAAATCTAGTCCTTACATTATGTACGAAATTAGCTAAGTTAAGCACTGGGCCATGCAGGCGACTTTTTAAGGGTTGTTTCTTCCCTTGAAAACTACAAACATTCCCACCATAAATTAAAGACCAGGCGTTTTAGACAACTGCTTTTTCAATAAAAAAGGAATTCGTAAATTTAAAAACCTTGTAATTGTTCATCTGCAAACTCATTTTGTTTAAAAAACATTCTTATTCGACACACAATTACTCCGAAGTTGATATAAAAAAAAAGCTAATTCAGAGAATTTGTGTTCCCCCTTAAGGTAAAAAGAAGAGGGTGGAAGAACGGGAAAAAATATGCAGATGTGGAAAGGAAAATAGTCAACCTTGACCTTTCAGCCTTTGACTTTAAAGTCAATAGGTTTTTTAGGTTAACCCAAAGTTATCATCTGAAAATATGCAATATATAAATTTATGACCTTTGTCTTTGACCGTTTGACTTCAAAATTAATAGAAGTCTTTTAAAGTAATTGACTAAAGGTATAAAATTTCATTTAGAAACCTCAAAGGTAGATAGAATTATCACCAGGAAGCATTTTATGCGATATTGAATTTTTAACCTTGACCTTTTCACCTAAAAATCAAAAGGACTCTTCTTTAAGACATTGAGAATTATGATATAAAATTTCATAGTAAAAGATCAGAGGAAAACTAAAGTTATCATCTGAAAACCATTTTTTGCATTAATTTTTTACCTTGACCCTAGACGTTTTGACGTAAAAATTGATAGTGGTGTTCTTTAAGAGACTAGTAGTAATGATATAACTTTATTGAAAAGGATCTGGAAACTTTTTTTTTTTGGCAATATGAATTGCATATGAATTTCTGACCCTGACCTTTGTCCTTTTGACCTCCAAATCAAAATGAGTCTTTTAAAGGCCAAATGCAGTTGTGATTAATTTAAGTTAAAGTTCAGAAACGAAAAAAAGTCTGACTTTGACCTTTGACCTTTTTAGGTCATAGGGAGTTGTTATGTTAAATTCATTGAATGAAAATCAAAGAAAACTAAAGTTATCATCTAGAATTCGTTGCATTACATGAACTTCTGACCTTGCAATGTATGAAAAAAATTCAATGGAAACTACAGATATCTTCTGGAAAATGTTATAATCTGCAATGTCTGCATGAATTTCTTACCTTGACCTTTGACACCATAGAGTCGGACACATATGTTTCATATTTGGATATTTTACTAGAGAAAGATGATAATGGCCAGCTTATAACTAAACTGTATTACAAACATGATAATTTCAACTTATCTATCGTCAACTTCCCTTATTTATGTAGCAACTCTAACAAAAATTTACGATAGTTAACTATAGTTTCCTACTTAAAGTTACTAGGATGTTTTTCATACAAATTGTTAGGTCACAATTTTCATGTTGAATTACCTGTGAATTTTTCCCTTTACCCGGTCATGAGAAGGAGTACACGGCGGTTATGGCCGGTCGACAGAGAATGTTTACTCGATCCTCCATAGCACCTGATCCCACCTCCGGTGTTTTTAGAGGTGCATGTTTGCTCTGTTCCCAATTTGTAATGTTCCAATGGACTTTTGAGCTTGATTACTGTTCGTTATTTTACACAATATATATCAAAAAGTAAAAGCACTTTGTTTATGTGCTAATACTAAAGAGCAGTAAGGATTATTAAAAAAAAATAATGCATTTTCACTATATGATTAATAGAGCCCCACCCTTACGCCTGAACTTCTGACCCAGGGGCTATGAAACTTCTGTAACCCTTGCTCATCGTAGATATACACTTATTTTCTTTGCTTTAAAACCAGGAGCAGAAAAATATTTTCAAAGAAATTATACTTTTTCATATAATCAATAGAGCCCCCCCCCCTTTCACAAGGACCCCCGAACCGGTGGCCATGAATTTCACAATTTTAGAAGAGGCATTCTTGCTTATAATCATAACCATGCACTTAGTTTGTTTAAACAATTTAAACAATACCTAGGAATAGAGAAGAAGATTTTCAAAGAATAAATGCATTTTCACTATATAATCAACAGAGCCCCTGACCCAGAGACCATGAAATTAACAATTTTTTTGGTAGAGGACTCGATGCTTTTTACAATCATGCCAACAGTTTGACTGCTTGATGTCCAGGAGTAAAGAAGAAGATTTTGAAAGATTGCATAAATGTTGGTGGTTTTAGCCCCAGTCCTCAGGCCCCAGGGGCAGGGCCATGAAATTCATAATTTTTGTTCCTCTTGACCCATAGATGCTATATGCCAAAATTGGTTGAAATTGATTCAGCGATTCCAGAGAAGAAGCTGAACTATTCAAATGTTAACGCAGGACAAACGACGCAGGACGAACGGCGACGGACTAAAACAGATAGCAATACGTCACCTGAGTGACTCAGGTGACTTAAAAATCTTAAAATCATCACCTCCTAGGGTTAGGATGGGGCCAAAATCGATGATCAAAGTTTAACAGGAGTACATAGGAAAGGGCTTTAAAAATATTCTTCTCAAGAACAACAAAGCTATGATTGGTCATATTTCAATCGATGCATTTCCAGGTAGTGTAAATTTAATTTTCTTAATTAAAATCGTGAACCCCAGGGGTGGGGTGGGGTTACGATGGGCGATCAAAGTTTTACATAGTAATCTTTTAAAATATTCTCACGAACAGTAAACCCATGATTATCATATTAATATCGATGCATTAGGAGAAAGTGTGGATTCAAATTTGTTCAAATCATGACCCCCGGGGATAGGAATTTACTGCAATTAAGTGATACCACTTCTTCGAAAAGGTTATACCACCTATTCAACTGGTGATATCACCTATTCGAATACCGTAAGTGATATCACCTATTTGATTTGAATAGGTGATATCACTTATCCGAATAAGAGTCAGCTTTGTTTATATTTCCGTGTGAAATGCTTTAGCAACATATAAGTCATGATATTATATAGAAAATTTGAGAAAATATTAACTTTAAATCTGTGCCCAGTCCCCTTTAAGATCTATATAATTAACAGAGACACGTACGCTAACTTCGACTGTACTCACAATTGTTTTTAAACTTTCAATTATACATGTTCTCTGTAATTCATTATTTTAAAATGATCAACTAGTCTTACTAGCATGGACATGACCTGGCATATGGTTGTAATAGAGGTTCTTACTGTGTTGTATAATGCTTTCTATATTCCTTTTAATAAAAACATGTTTTGGGATTCATTAGTTCAAGACTTTCATGAATGCAGTAATTTGATTTTTCTCCCCTACTGATAGTGAATGTAATAATGTCAGAATTTGACCATACCGCAATAAAATTGGGGGAGGGGGCAGTCTTTTAAATGAAAAAAAAAAAAAAACAGTAGAAGACTATTCTTCAAGAAGGTGTCCCCCTGGATGATCTTACTGAGCTGTTCCAGCACTCCAGACGTAGATTACCTCATGCAATATACAACTGTTATGATGAAATTTCATGAAAAAAAATGTTACTTTTTAAAAACGGAGCAAAATTACACGAACACAAGTGTAATCTTAACTTATATCATTCTCGAATTTATTTTCTGGTTACTTCTTCTTTGAAACATATTAAAAAAAATTAAGTTCTTACATTTCCAAGATTTTCATGGGGGAAAAAACAACACTGGTGAAAATACCTTCTAATAACATTTTATGGAATAATGAATGAGTATAACTCCGCCAATTTACGCTGGATTATCTTTCTTGCAGCGTACTTGAGTTTGACAGAGGACGATATGCGGACTTATTTAAAGCTGAAATCATAGCTTAGGATATATATTCTGATCCCCAGGTTCTGAAAATCAGCAGTTAAGTAATTGAAAATGCTCACTAAAATGTCTCTGAATTCATAAAATAATATGTATTTACCCAAGGTATTTTCAGTCGTCATAGTTAATCATATTATACAGAAAAAATTATCAATATTCTCATGTATCTTTTCAGGAACCGTGATAAAAGTACTGGCAGCTTTGCGGGATTTTTTTTTTATTATTATTAAAGGAAATTGATTAACAAGTATGTTGCATTTGTTAAAAATACATTTATATTTAATTTACTTCTTCTGAGAACTTCAATTGTTATATAGATAATAATACAAATTATATATATATAAAAAAAATACTTAAAAGTTTTACGACATCACAATTCTCTTCCAAGTTCGCATCATGCTACAGAGTAATAAGCATTGATATCTTAAGGCTAAATTAAAGGAAGTTTGATTTCTCTAAAAATGGAAATCGTTGCATGAAAAGGTTTCAAGCTTTCTTAAGACTTTTTCAATTAATTGGTAATACTAAGAATTATTGCTCCTGGCTGAGGAGCAGATATCCTTAACCAATGAGAATGATGAGCTACATAGATTTACATGTTTAAGGCTGATGTTTGACAGGCAAGGATCAGGGTCAACGTCGGGGAATAAACGGTGGATAAGAAGCAGTTTACTTGTTGGAGGGGTTAGAAACTTTGCAATTGCAAACATTGGTATATATCACCCCGACCCCCCCCCCCCCCTTCCCCCAAAAGAGCAATATTGAAGCTAAAAGCAGAGTAAGCAACTTCTTTAAACATTTTGAAAAAAAAAATCAAATGACATTGTCGAGTTTTACGTGTTTACTGTGTATGCCCATTACCAGAGTGATTTATTAAATTAATATGAATATCGAAGATAGTTATACACTTTTTAAATTCCCTTTAAATAAAAATGGAAAAAAAAGCATTAAAATACAATCGGGTTCAATGTGCAATGATCTAAAATCGGGTTCAACATGCAGTCTTGGAAGATGCTGCCGTAGCAGGCGGGATGGACTTTCAACAAGTGTTTTTATTTATTATATAGTCCAAATCACTGTGAAATTGAAATGGTAAAGTCGAGCTGGTTCTCCCTGGGGTATCAACTGTTTTGTGTCCAAAGGATGTCTCTCCCGAAGCTCGGAGGCTTTGATCTTGCTGTGTTGCTCCAGCACACCAGACGTAATTCCGGTCCAGGCGATAAAATTCATTTAGATCTACTAACGACTAAAACTTAGTTGTTATAGTATATTACTTTTTATAAAATATCTCTTTTAACAAGCCCCCGTCGAGCATTCAGGACGTCTGGGTTAGAAATCTCTTCTACCTTGTAGTTCGATCAACATGTTCAACACAATGACCATAATGGCACTCTTTTTAATGCTTTGACCAGGCTAAGTGATTTTAAGCACAACCTGCCAGGAATGAGCCTGGAGTGTTGTCTTAATGAGTTGAAAACAATTGGACAGGAGGGATGAGGCTATCATACAGGTTTATTATATGATTAAGCCAGTGGCCAGAGAGGTCAATTAAGAGTCTCGAGTTAATACTTGTATGGTCCATCACATTTCTCCTTTTCTTTTGCAGTATCATTCATCACCCCCAATTGAAAAGTGCTGGGGGGGGGGGGTATATAGTGATTGGGGTGTCTGTCTGTGCATCTGTCCATTACACTTGTGGGGAAACCATCCCCCATCAACTCCTCTTGAGTTGACTGAATGCAATTTACCAGTAATTAATGGAACTTTCACAAAATCATTTTAACATAGTGGCATTGTGCATCTCCTGTTTTACATTTTAATCAGACATAAAGTTGGGGATCCCATAGCAAAACATGGACACTGTCATTATTTCTATGTCATTGGGGTGTACCTATCTCTTATCTGCAAATCTTCCTATACCATTAGAATAAAATTTATTAAGACTTTCACAGAATCTTTTATTACATACATGTAGTGCCATTGTGACCTCCTATTATAGTTTTTGATTGAACTGATATATGATGTTTTCAACAGCATGGACTTTGCCATTCTTGGTAAACTTGGGTAACCATCAATTATCTTCAACTCTTCTTACACCACTGCATGCAATTTTGTAAAATTTTCACAGAATCTTGATTATATAGTACCATTTTTGCACTGCCTAGTTTACAGTTTCCATCAGAAAGATATTCAGGGTTACCCATAGCAAAACATGGACTTTGCCATTCTTTAATTATGTTACAGACCAACATCCATCATGGAGCTTTAAAAAATTCTTTGAGGGAAAATATCTAACATTGATATTAGATAAATTCAGATATCCGGAGATGTGAGGTGAACTGATGAAGAAGCTAGCAGTAAGGTGTTGTTACAAATATAAATATTTTTTATTCATCACTTTTAAAAAAAGGTAGGGGTATAATATATACATGTATAGTGATGGGAATGTCCATTTGTTCAGTCCATCTGTGAGTCCATTTGTTGCACTTGGGGATACCCATCTCCTACATGTATCCACAACTCCTCCTATACCAATGAATAAAATTTAATGAGATTTCACGGACTCTTTATTCCATATTGCCATTGTGCATCTCCTATTTTATGATTTGATCAAACACATATTTGGGGTTTCCAAAAGCAAAACATGGATACTGCCATTCTTTTTATAATATTGGGAGTACCCATCTCTTATATGCAAATCCTCCTATACTGTTGAATAAAATTTAATGATTTTCACAGAATCTTGATTACATGGTGCCATTTTGCACCTCCTATTTTATGTTTTGATCAGACACATATTTGGGATTTCCCACAAAACATGGGGACTGCCATTCTTTCTATGATATTGGGGGTACCCATCTCTTGTCTGCCACTCCTTCTAAACCACTTATAAAATTTAATGAAACTTTCACTGAATCTTGATTACATAGTGCCATTTAATACACCATCTATATCACATTTTGATCATGCAAACAGGTTTTTGGGGTTTTCCCATAGCAAAACATGGACTTTACTGTTATACATGTACTCAAACTGAGCTCAGCACTCACAATACCTCTAATTTTAGTATGTAATTATCTTAATGAAATAGACCTATTACTCTCAAACGATGACATATAAATAAAGGGCACCATGAAAGTGTTCATTGCAGTAGTTTATGTACTGGAATATTCAACATTTTGCAAATTATACAAACTGGTGCTCTATTTGCTATACAGTACAGAGACCAACTGTAAAAACTTCTCATATGTCTTAATTACTATAATTTAATTATTGTACATACAGCTTGTGAATAGACACATTAAATACTTTGGAGGATTTAGTTAACATTGATTTTTTTCAGCTTCCTCTTGATGTCCAAGTCTCCGTAACTTTACAGCTGTCCTGAGTCCCGAGAGAGATGACGGGGTCAGGACCAACTAACATGTACATGTAACAGCTAGGAAAGGATGACCATGCAAGGTCATAATTATTGTTTTACTCACATTTTAGAAGCTTTTGCACAAAGTAACTAAATTTACTACTTTGAATAGAAGAAAAATTACTCTTAAATCTTAAATTACATGTATCGTGATGCCAAATTCCACTGAAATGCTTATGATTAAGTAAAAAGTCCTTGATGTCCATGTTTTATATCAGACTCTCGCTCAGACTACAACTATAAAGATGGCCAGATGTATTGCTTTAGTGGAGTTCCAAGTTATAACTGAATTCCACTTCTTATGTACATATATCTGATGGATTGCTCAGCGTTTATTAAGATTGCCTTCAAGCTCATATAAAAAAAAAACAACTCTGAATGTAACAGCTGTTGTAAAAAAAAAACTCCTTAATTACAGATATACATGTATATTGAAGTTGTCATTAAAGAAACATTTTATATTGATATATCAAGTCACAAAAAGAGTCAATTATATTATCAATATAATACAGAGCTTTCTAAAAGATTAGAAACAGGTGGTATTTTACAAAAGTAGACTGAAGACTGTCAGATTGACTTAATAAAAATGAGGCTCTTGTACCTTAAGTAAATAAAAACTACACATAAATAAAAGAAAAAGAGAGTTTGTTATGTTGAAACAATGAGAATTAAATTTGTCAGTACATTCAAAAAATGTATACTTATTAGATATATTAATTGTATCATTAAATACATGTAGTTAAAATTTACAACACACTGATATCAAATCTATCAATGATAGGTCTGATATAAGTTATAGGGCAAGGTTTGGGCTTCAGTTATGTATAGTAGTTCAATACAAAATTTTTAAAAAGGTATCCACCAGATATTTTATTTGTATGTTAAAAAGTAAGTATTACTATTATAGCATATAACATATGGTGCAATTTGTCACATGTCAAAGGCAAACGATGTATTATTACAGACAGAGAAAGATTTAAATGTTCTTTGTCCTCTTAACAAACAACTATCAATATTTATTGGATAGAAGCTCACATGTCACAATACAGTATTGATGAAATTAAAGTTCCCCTAATAATTAAACATGATTATAGCCTTCTCACATTAACAGACCAATTTTACATCATGATATCAAAAATTGTTTAAGCCTACTCTAAAGGTATTAAAACATGAAGGGATTCGGGCATTAAATAAAGTATTGACTGTTATTGTATCAGAATATTTCTATGACAGGGCGTTTTGAATGCCACCACGTAAATCGTGATCAGGAATCAATGTGGTCCTCTTAGTCCCTAAACCATATCATTGTCAAGTGTTTACTGTTTAATTAGCCTGTGTGTGCAATCAATACAATACTGTATTGACATTCCAAGTATATTTTGACAGAGCGTCATCATTTGCATCTTAGTTGGACCACATGTTGACATCACAGTCGGGCTCAGGCAGTCCAGCATTGTGAAGGAGGATAAAGAATTTGTCTGTCTTGGAATATTCTTTGTGCTGCAAAAGGTCGTAACCTTTGGAATCTATGGAAATGGATGATCTTATGAACCAGGAGTAATGGTGACCTTGAAACCTTTCAGTGATGAATCTTAGCCATAGTATAGAAGGTGAGTTTACATACTGGGCTAATTGGTTAGTTAAAGGTATGCTTTCTAAATCCATATGCACAAATTTGGAAAGACATAAACTAGAATTTCTTTGATTTTTGTGTCTTCATTTTGAACTTACAATTGCTATTAATATTAACAGATTTTTTATATACCACACTCATTTGTCATTGCAAAATTGTTGTGGAGAGATTAGCCAGAAAGAAAAATTATCTTGTACTTTTTGAAGTAATTTTAATTTGCGAAAAAGGATGCTGAGAGAATTTGCTGTAAGCAAGTATAAAAGTCTAAAATGTCATTTAGCTATATACCTGAATTGTAATTCAGTGAATGGTCTTTTAAAAAATGTCTTTTCAAGATGTAAATATACCAACGCAGCTAGAAAGGGGGGAAAAAAAGCAGAATAAAAAATCACTTATTTGATAAATTTTGATTGAATATTATGAATATTACATGGCTGGGAGCATAGGTTTACATTCAGAGGTATAGAATTACCAATAAAATGTATGACAAGTACAAATTGTTAGACTGGAACTGTAGCTGATTCCATTGTCTGATCAATGATCATCAGTTATTAATTGATTAATTATTAAACAATCAATGTGGGAAACTGTAATGAATAGTCAATACCCACTGAAGGACCGTGGAGCTGTGGACTAGATAAGCAGACTCCCTGTACTCTAGTTAGGGCTTTGTACTTGATGAATGGCCTGTGTACATGTATCTGTGAATCACAGAATTCCTGAATATGTAGCAACAAGCACAGGGGATGGATGTCATTAAATATTAAGCACCCGTCATGGTATGATATGAAATTGAAATTTGAATCCTTTGTTGTCAGAAGTGCAAAAAACAAGATCAGTGATGAAGATATGGTTAGGCAAGGTATTTTGTGTACTGTTTAGCTGTTAAAACTGGCTGTGTTTTGTAGTCTGCCTAACTCATTGCACCAAGAGCTTTTGGATTGGGAAAAAAATCATCAGCATTAAAAAATAAGACTTTGTGCTACAGTTTTCAAAGCAATAATTATAATTGCTTACATTTTAATTTTTATCTTGGAAATTTTTGGAGAGAATTTACTTTATGCTCCTGTAACTAGAGATGCGGGGGCATAGTTTTTTATTTGTTTGTCCACATCTGTCTGTCTGCAAAAACTTTAACCTAGACCTCAACCTCTGAATTGTTGGTGCCAGGGCTTTCATATATTTCAAATTGTATTCCTTATGACAAGATCTTTCTTCAGGTACCACCATATTTGACCTCATGACCTTGGAGTTTGACCTACTTTTGAAAGACATTAACTTCGGCAATGAACTGCCATATGGGGGCATCAGTGTTTCACAAACACATCTTATTTCAGTCGGGAATGGGTCCTCTTATGGGATCCAAATATGCTTGATTGATACCTCTGGCACTAGATTATCTTTATTGACAAGGTGCCTGGACATTACAACAGGGCCGGTACATAGACTTCCTTCAGTCTCAAATGTCAGTCATAAAACTGTATACACTCTGTTTTTATATGGATCAATGAATCCTCACAAAAATGTCACAATAACCAAGATAAGATGTTTTTTATGTAAATTTAATAATAAGGTTATCTCAATGTGTGACATAGTATTTCCTAGAGTGAACATTTTTAAATATTTAAGCATGGGTATCAGTGTTCCTGGTTCCGAAATAGTTTTAATAGATGCCAGCAATCTGCCTGAGAAATTCATGCCTGTCGTTATCAGAAAGCAATTAGTGAGACATTTAGTGCAGAGTTGGAACTCTGTAATAATGGTACTCCACATTCCAATCAGTCTGGTCAATATTTTATGCAGGAATAGCAGGAACTGGGCGCTGTCAATTACAGCGACTGTATAGGTCTAATTTTAATTTACCAGTGGCACAGTTTTCAATTGCTTTGAATATAGAATTCAGATCGAAACACTCCATGGACAAGACCTGAGAATGCTCCTGGTATATTGATGATTATAATTATGTATTGTGACAGAAGACTTGATTATTACTTATAATGGTACAATATTAATATTGATTCTATGACTGTGAGGTTTTAAAGCACTAGTACTCCTTGTTAATTCATGCAGAGTAATCCTTAAATTTAGATGAATTTGTATTTGACCACATATATTTACCCAAAAAAAAAAAATAGTAAATGTAATAAATTATAGCAAAAGAGAAGAAAAAATTTAGATCAGTAGGTGGGGATCCAGGGTTTTGCAGAAAGGGGGGTATCAGGTGGCAAGGGGGCTGGATACTGCTGAGATCCCCAGCAAGTCAAGGACAATTGGTAGAGGGGACTTAAACACAAAAAATAACCATAGTTTTACCTTTATTACATCAGTGTATGAGGTCAGTGAAAACTTATGATACCTCAAATAATTTTAATTTTTCAGTAGGGTGTGCCGAGGGTGCCCCAGTCTGAGTCAGCGTCTGATCAGCATTAAATATTTATAATGTTGGCCAGCTTTGTGCAGTACTTTACTTTTACGGACACTCAGAGTTTCTAAAGGTGTCTTAGTGTGTAGTGGCTCAAAAAACCTTAACTCGAGTGAAACAATGCATCAGTTATAGTCAGAAATATGGCAAAACAAGATCAAGTGTGTATTTGTATTGACACATTAATGCATACAGAATGCTGCAGATAAGATTAATGAATTGCATTTTCAATCTGTCTTGGATTAGAATTGTCAAATCTTGCCCTATAGAGGCTTACATCAGGTGGTATAGTCAATCAATATTATAAGATTGAAGGCAGGTCAGGCAGTGGGTGTAAGATTTCCATCAAACACCATAGATCTACATAGGAGTCTTGTGTTGTTGAACATATTGTGAAATCATTTCTGGGATTATTTTTATTTTTTCACATTTTTCATAAAAGAATGAAGAATTGGTTAATTTCATGTATACTTTTAAAGTGCCAGCAATATAAATTTGAAATTCCTAAAAATTAAAATGTTGAATTTTCAATCTATACAGTACATGTATAACCATAGGTGAGAAAATTTTTTTTCTTTTCTCCAGAAAAAATAAACTTTAAGGTTTGTTAATGGTATTATATTTTTCTAATTTCTGTGTAAAATTTGAAATAGCAAAAATATCAATTTTTACTGATTATAAACATTCTTCTAAATTACAGTCAGGATATTCTGTTTTAAAAATAAAAGTCTGCATGTCCATTAATTTATTTTATCATTGTTTTTTATGCCCCTGTAATCAAAGATTCAGGGATATATACATGTAGTTTTTGCCCTATCTGTCTGTCTGTCTGTCTGTTTGTCCGCAGAAACATTTAATATTGCCCATAACTTTTGATTTGTTGAAGCTATGGCTCTCATTTTTCACCTTTGTATTCCATGTGACAAGGCCTTTCTTTGGGTACCATCTATTTGACCTCTTGACCTTGGAGTATGACTCAATTTTGGAAGAATTTACCCAACTTTAACAATGGCCATAACTTTAATTTTGAACAGTTGGTGCTAGGGCTTTCATACTTCACACTTATATTCATTGTGACAAGACCTTTCTACGGATGTAAGTATTTTAACCTTTTGACCTTGACCCTTGAGTTTGACCCACTTTAAAAAAAATTTAACATTGAACATAACTTTTGAACAGTAAGCACTAGGGCCTTCATATTTCACAAGTTTATTCCATGTGACAAGGCCTTCCTTTGGATAACAGCAATTTTGACCTTGACCTTAGACTTTGACGTACTTTTCAAAAACTTAACCTTGTCCATAACTTTTAAACGATTTGTGTTAGGGCTTTAATATTTCACATGTGTATTTCTTTTGACAAGGCCTTCCGCTGGATACCTTTAATTTGACTTTTTGGTCTTGACCTTCAAGTTTGACCAACATTTAAAAAACTTAAACCTTGGTCATAACTTTTGAATGGTTAGTGCTCTCATTTTTCACAGGTATATTCATTCATTGACATAAGTCCTTTTTTGGGTAACAACATTTTTCATCCCTTGACCTTGGAGTTTGACTTGCATTTGAGAAACTTCAACCTTTGCCAAAAGCTGTCATATGGGGGCATCGGTGTTTCTCAAACACATCTTGTTTTCACAGTGTATTGGATGATGTAATCACCAAAGTTTCAAGTACACAGTGTAGCATAGACCATATGTAAAGTGTTGGTAACCTTTGTGGTCGGTTTGCCATATGGGACAAGGACTACCACAAGCTAAAATTTAAAATTGAGGCTTGTTAAAAAAAATTACACTCTAGGTCCTTTGATTGGGTGATTTCTATTAAAATTTGAATAATAAATGACCATAAATTTATCTGAGAATGGATTTGGAAATCTAATGAAGTTGTCAATTATTTTCTTTCCAGTTAACAATTTCAGATCATTTTTATTTAATGTGCACTTCATAGAAGTTCCCCGTCAAGCATTCACTCTTTAAGGAAGTGAAAAAGGTACTCAAAGATATATAATTCCTATTTTGGCCCTGCTCTAGGTGACCTTGCACTTTCAAGGTCTGTTTATAAACTTTGAAGTTTATGGTCAGAGCCATAAATAAGCAATATATCAGTGCAATGTACTGCAGTTGTTTTTCATTATAAGAACATCAAAACAATTGTTTATACAGAGTCCAAACAGTGCATCAGACAGAAAAAGCCTTTGATAGACTCTGGGTGCACTATAGTAGGGGGAAATAAAGTTTCATTTTCTTTGCATGTTCAGGCATTTCCAATTTAAGAAATATGTGTTTTCCCAAGTGCTTTCCTTAATTTGTGAAATTATTTTCTGTTTTTCCTCTGTTGATTTCTATGGTGATTTTTGCCTTCGTATCCATTTTATGTCAGACAAAAAATATCCTTTAATGTACTGTAAATGCTGACAAAAATGTGCGATTTATGTCTGAAATCCCAAAAACCCAAGACGGCAAGGTGTTATGTCCTAAGGAGAGAAGGGGCTTTGTTGTAAGTTTGAATGGATAAACAGGCACACTCGGTAATCTTTTCTAATGGTGAAAACAGCACAGTTCTATATAGCATGACAAGTGTTGGATTGATTCCCCGGAATCTTATCTCGACAGACTCTTAAAGACATTAGGGGCGTTTTATGTTTATGGGTGATGACAGCAGGTTCTGATAATCATCACACAAGTTATCTGTGATGACATCTTACACAAGACCCTTACTTTCTTCGAACATACAAAAAGTCTCTTAGAACGAGGTGTTTTTTTTTTATCAGAGGATAAATTCACAAGAAAATATCAATTGCTACTAAAAAGTTAAAAGCATCAGATGTGCATAAGGTTTGCCATTTAATTGTTTTATCATTATTTTTTACAACAATCTGAGTTCGAGGTTTGCCTATCATTGTTTTATGCATATTAAAACTATTTTTCACAAGATTGAGTCATTGATAAGATTCACTTAGATTTCTATTTCTGTTGTAAAGAATGCTTGTGTAATTTAAGCACTATAGAATTTTTCTTTGGTCTTTGATCATGATGCTCACATTTAATAGTACAATGTTATAGCTTCTTAGCCCTAGTTTATTAAAGCTAACATGCCAAAAATGTTGATGTTCATTGTTACCTTAGAATGCCTTATATTACTTGAATATGAATTAAGCTATATAGTAAGAGTACGCTAAATTACTGAATGTCAATGTTTATCTGTGTAAGTGATCATCCTGAGTTATCTAAAGCTTTGGACAATTTTGTGTTAGATAAAAAAAAAAAAATCAATGAAAAAATATATAGATCTTTATGATCCAATTAAAAGCAAAAGTTCAGTTCATCTTAATCTTAAAGAACCAAAAAAGAACAAATAATTAAGTCAAAATCATTAACATTTATGGATCTGAGAGTGGTAATTAAATTCCTTATTTCTCCATCTTTGTCTATTTCTGCTTTATAAAACTGTGCTTTTTTAATTTGATATTCACTTGATGTATTGCTGGTCTGTATATATCTAGTAAAACACAGCATCCTCATCAATAATGGATGCTATAATGATAGGTGGGAGTGAGGTAAATCAAGTGATAGCGGGTCCCTTGGCATCTAGTCCTTCCACAGTATCTATTGGTCATCATTAATCATGCCAGGGTCATTAACACCTGAGGAACACACCTGTCTTTTGCCCTGTAGTTTTTCTTTAGGTACAATTTTTAGAAGTAAATTAGAGGTCCAGTAGGATTAAGTATATGTGTTACAAACCAGTACTAGCTAGAGAGGCTTTGGATCAGTTTTCACAATGGGTAAATTATCACCGTTTAAATATTAAATAATTGCTGCAGTTGATAAAGTGTCAGGGATCTAGAGGTGTCACTGTGTTATAGATTTTGCCATAATTATATTTCAGAGGTTATTAGTATTAGTAGCAAATTAAGTTCAGCAGTACAGAGAAACAGAAGAAGCAAAGAACCAAAAATTAAAAAAATTAAATGTAAAAAAAAAAAAATAATGAGCATGAAACAGCTATATAAGACCTACCTGTTTTTTTTTTATTTTAGCAATTGACAAAAAGTTTCTATGAACCTGTATGAATTAAATGTCATTTCAGGTCAAAATTGAATTTGCTGCATGGATTTAAGTAATTATTGATGACTCTACTGTGTACCAATGTGTTAATATTAGTACAAGTCCTTATATACAGAACCTCCACTTACCAACTAATTAACCCATAGTTGTGCAAAATACATGTATAAGCATAAAAAAAGAATATTGATATACTATAATTCTATGTTCATTATACTAAAGAATGTTTTAATTAAACCATTGCATGATTGAGTGTGTTGTAGGTTGACTTAAAATAATCCAGCTGTAATTGCCTGGAATGTACACTATTTCCCAATGAGTTGTGGTATCAAAGACTATGTTGCCTGACTGAACTCTGTAAATTCCTTTTCTTGTCTTCGTTCTGATCAATACGGTGTCTTCACTCCGGACTACGCGGGCTTGTTTGCGGGGCTTTATAGCCCGTCTCTGTTCTGAGGAATTCCGAGACGTGCATTGCATGACAAAAACTTAATTCTTAGATCTGACAATAGTCTTCAAGACAAGTTTTCTATCGACATCCACCAGTAAATTTGTTTTTGTACATACCAGCATCCCCTTGGTATTGTTTTTCGTTAGGCCTGATAGATTGTTTTGCATGAATTGCATATAATTGTACGCTGACTGCAGAATGAGAGAAAAAAGAGCTGACTGCAGAATGAGAGAAAAAAGAAAGGAATAAAGTTTCTGTCATGTCCTTGAATTATTGGCGACTCCCACTTTATACCAATCCTAAGGGAGTCTTTCCACTTTCAGTTTTGAGATTTTTTATTTTACAGTATTGATGAAGATGATACATGCATCAACAAATGTTATAGATTTAAATTTTTTCCCCCTCGTGAAAAATCATAGATTTCTTTGCACATTTAGCATTTCAAGATTGAATTTTTCTTTTCTCCATGCATGTTTCACAAATTTCTTTGTGCTTACATGGAAATATGAATCATTTCTAATCTTTCATGAAAATGAAAATCTGTAATTTAATTTAAAGCACATTGACTCATTAATTTTCATAAATTTTATTCAAATTAAGAATGTACACATTACACTGGGTGGTGAAGTCAGTATAAAATTAATGTATGGGTATGTTGTATTGAATTAAAGTTTGTGTGGGAAGCTCTGATCAATGTTGTATTTTTATAGAATCTAATCCATCTCGAGTCACAGTCAGATAGCGGTTTAACAATTGCTTTTTCTGTCTTGTTTAAATATGACAGAATTCTCTATAATAGCACAGATATCGATGTGAATTGTTCCCACATATTTGTAAACTTGGTAAAGTTTGTGGAAGGACAAATAATTTTACAGAGTGCTTTTCAATCAGAAGTGAAGTGGAGGGGGTTGTATCTGCTATAAATGTATTGCAATGAGATGAAATGCTTTACTTTTTTTCTCTGTAGCTTTTTTTTTTCAAAGGTAATCATTTCAACAACAAAAATAATAAAAAAAAAATCTTTCAAATCCAGTTTCAAAAAATTGTCATGTGAAAAGCAAGAGAATTAATCAAACTGATTTTGTCCTGAATAAATGGACTCATGACAGAAGATGCAAATTCTAAGCCTTAATTCACACACATAAAAAAAAATCTTGGAAATGAAAGAAATGTTAGTCTTAGAAAATTGGCAGTTTTAATTTCTAAGTAAAAAAAGATATATTAACAGTCTTAATACTTAAAGCTAAATTTTCCTCGTGTAGACTTTTAGCTGACAAATCTCGGTAATTAAGCCTAGCTCATGCAGTGATAATTAAAGGAAGAATTTGTTTTAATCCCTGGATCAAATTAAAAATCAAAGAACCTTAAAAACACTCCTTTGAGTTGAAAATTGCTGCTTTTATTATTTATGAAGAAGATGCAACATACAGATTTGAATCTCCATGGTTTAGCTCTGATATAACTTTTATTGTGTAAATACTTTCATTCCTACCCAAGTTTTTGGAGTGTAAGATAAAATATTTACTCTTTATTTTTACCTTTTTGAGTGCTAGCTTTAATCAATATGCATTAAAATGCCATAATGCTTCCATTGTGCTGGAACTGTTGATAGTAAAAATTGCACATTAAATTGCGACATCAGTGCAGTTACATGTAATTATCTGAAAGATCTTGGTCAATTGTTCCAAGCCTGTAATCAGACAGAATTGGTAATGAAAATGTGTGCCATGTTAAGGGTTTTGCTTTTGTTTCTGAAGGTACTAAAAGAGTTTGTTAATTATTAAAATGCACTTGCAGAGTGCTTAGCCTAGCTGTAACATTTCAGTATTTGAATTTTTTTTGAAAATTAACATTTTAATTTTTTATTTTGAAGTCAGACTTTTATCTCACTAGTCTACAGTAAAATAAATTAGTATTAAGAAAGTTATACACAGACATAAATATCACCACAATGAATATAAAAGCACATAGCTTTTTGCATTCTATACAGAATTAAACCTGACTAAGCAGTGATAAGCATCAGTTGAGGAACCATGGTTCAAGACACCCAGAGGCACCCCACAACTTTACTTTTAAAAGGGCACATGATGTATATTAATTTAATGCTCGAAAACCAACTCAACTTTTTTCATGTTGTTTAATTGTTAGTGTACTAATACACTAAATAGATATAATTTGATTGAAGTTCATATATATAGTGAAGAGTCTCATTAGAAAAATATGTACATGATCTTAGTTGATATTATGTACTGAAAGCTGAGTTTAATCATTAAAAAAAAAGATCATTCCCGATTTCATCTGAAATATTTAATGTCACTCAGATTCTCATTAGGGCAGGCTAGGATTAAGTGCAGTGGATTTTTCATGTGGGGATTTAATTATAGTCTAAGGCTTACAGAATGATGAACTGGGTGACAAAATGTGATAGGGTTGACATAATCCTCTGGAAATCTGAGAATATTTGACTCAGCATCACTGTAGAATTAACATCAGAGTAGAATTGACAAAGAAATATTGAAGTTTCTTGTTGCTGTCATATACATCTTTATCACTGAAACTGCGCTGTTACGTCTGGTATATATAAGACACATTGGAGAATCTGTATTGATTAGTTTTAGAATACTCTAAAGCAGGTGATTTTGAGCAGTGAGTTTTGTTTAATTAACAATTAATCGTCAGATGGAGGTATTTCATGGAACTCTCCCCGTTAGACAGGTGGAATTGAGTGAGGGCCAGCCTGGAGTCTTATACGTCACCTCTTGATGCCTGATTGATAATGCCGACTGTTTATGCAAGATTAAGTGAGTTTCCAATACCTGATTTATTCTTGGTATATACAGTAATGGTATTGGCAAAAATTTCCTCCTGACTCTCTCTCTCTCTCTCTCTACACATGCTTACCACCTCGCTTAGAAGTGGCACTGTGGTAGGACAATATCTACACTGTGATGCAGGCTCTGCACTGGTCAATAGGCCCCTCTCTGCTATCCTCTGAATCATCCAATCGTGGACCACTGCCATCAACATTGTTTTTCCTTGTAGTAAATAGTGTCTGATTCAGCGATGCTGTGTCATTGATTGGGGAAGGCTTAAACTCGGCACTGATTGGTAAGATTGACATTATTCTCTCTACATGTCGTTGCTGAGTTTGGAATCATTTTGCTGTGGCTTCTCAGTCATTTTTCACAGATTAGAAAGGATACTCTCAATTATATTAGCTCTATTGTGATCCAGTTATATGCAGTATTTAGGTTGCTTAATGGTTTATAATGGATACTCTAAAAAAAAAGATGTATAGGTATGAAAATTAATAATTTTTAATGGGAGAATTTGTTGGTTATCTAATTAAGCATTGGATGATTATTGTACATTAATTAGCACTGCACAGCTAGTTGTCATACAGGAAGAATGCACATTAATTAATGAATTGTGAAAAATTATCTGTGTGATAAAATTGTGTAAAAATGTCCATTTATTAATGCATATGTTCATCAAGATTCTTTTACTACTAAATATTGTAAATGATTATATAAATTTTTTTCACAAATAATTAAGTTATTTTTGCGATGTCATATTAGTGATTGACCAGTATACATGTATGTTCATATAAAAGGTACAACTGTGGAATCTTAAATACAATCTATGTCATTAGTGAATTATGATAAATTGTTTCATATATTTTTTGGATTACCATGATTACCACTGAGATTTTATCATACTTAAAAAAAAAAAAAGAAAAACATGAAAAATTATAATACTAGCAAGGTGACAGTGCTCCAAATTGTGACTAAAATGGTCGCATTTGCAACCCAAAAATTTATTTTGCGAATAGAACTTGCATTTTCACTACTGAGAAAATATGGGCCAGCAATGATCCATTTTTTTATGATTAGGATCGAGATTATTTTTTTCCAAGATTCGCTATCAAGAAAATGTTTGAAGACATTCCTAAGGTAGCTAAACACAGTTTCATATAAAATCCAGGGGGGGTTTCTCAGAGGTAGGGATCACAGGATGAACCTATGCTATTCAGTCAACCGAATGGTCACTGAAAAGGTCTGAAAAAGTCACTGAATGGCAGAGCTCTGCCATTCATTCACCTTTTAGTAGACTTCTAGTCACCTTTCAGTTAACATATAACTGAATCGCAGAGCTTCATCTTGTGGATTTCCTGCTATTTTTATGCAATGTACATGAAAATTGCAGCTTTTTAATTTTTATTTGCATAAAGTAGAGTCTTATCTTAAGATTAATGAAAAAAGTATACAAATATTTTTTGGGAATTAATTTTTGTGTGACTTTTTAATAGTGGGAGAATTTATAACTAAAAACTCCCATTTTTCACACATGCAGATCACATTGCATGATTTGAATAGCAGGTAAAGTAGCTCTTTATAAAACTTGAAAATGTACCCTAAAAGTACAACAAAAAGGAACCTATAAGGACTTGTTCTGTGAAATGCATAGCACTTATATTTTCTGATTCCTGCATTGTTTGTGATTAAAGGGAGCTAAAAATGCATAGGTGTAACTATGATTAGACATATAAACTTCCCTATTCCCCTCATGATTCATGTGTCAAATACACCTTATTAGTAAGTTATGAATGCAGAATATTTTTATATTTATAAAATTCACCATTTTATCTTTCAATTGATATGTAGATGTCTATGTAACAAGCCTTCATATTTCTTTATGGGGGTCACTTTAGCATGTCCCTCATTTAGGAACGTCATGATAACGTCATACATAAAACTGTGTTTTGTACCCTATAAAATTTTGTAAAGCGTCGCAAAGACTGAGATTACATAATGTTGTGACTGCATGATCGGCTGCCAAATGTCGTAGACTTCTTAAAACCCAACTTATTAAAGGAGCATTGGTCAATAATGCTTGCATATCACCATGTTTTGATGATTTTAAAATCAACTGTTTATTATATGTTTATAGGTACGTGAAAAACATGAAAAATAGATGACAAAGTCCTATTTCAAAGTTTCTACCTGATGCACACATCAGTCAAATTGTAGGAATTTTATTGGATTTAATGTTAATTCTAAGATAAATCACTTGTGTTCTTCTGTATACAACCATATGTGTGGTTCTATGTAATAATATTTCATAATAAGTGGTTCTTTCAGCCCAGTAAATCACAGTAATAAGTAATCTTAAATTGATTTAAAAAAGACATTATACATGCATGTACATATACATCGCGAGTTAAATATCTTTTGATTGAGACCAGAAATTCTGAAATTGCGACCAAAAAAGTTTTTGGGTCGCCTTTTAGCGACCTGATAGTAAGTGTGACTCGGAGCACTGAGGTGTGATATTTGAATTTATAACAACAATATATTCTGTTAATAATTCAGTCGAGTACATTTGTCAAGAAGCATTCAGATAATGATAAAGGACAGACTACTAAATGCTACACAGTTATTAGATTAAGAGTACCATATATGTCAGAATGCATGGATTAAAAAACTTAGGTGGGTGTGTGTAACCTTATCGCATTGTTTAATATGAAGTCAGGCCAAGAAATGTGAGAGAAGTGGGAGTTTTTATGGTGAAACGATATTTCTCTCCTGAAGACCCGCAATTCCCAAAGAGATATTGAAGTCCATTGAAATTTGTATGATTTATTTACCGTAATTCAGGAGAAGGGGATACCAGTTTAATATGCCTTTTTTATTAATTAATAATCATGGTCTAGCTATGCTTGAAATTTTTTATTTTAGAAGTGATATTAAATTAACTTAAGGTGTTTAGAAGTGATATTAGATTTAACTTAAGGTGTCATAAAGTGTCTTCTGTAGATTCAAGACTTTTCTCACTAATACTGATCGAACACTTTGATTATGTATTTTCAAGCTTCTGTAATCATATAGCGCTCATTACTGTACAGGAGCGCTCATAGTTTTTCTCTTCAGTTCACACTTGAACAACAGTAGGAATTCATATTAACACATTATATGTGTGAACATCACTTTTGCATAGGCTTCTCTAATTAGATTTATGAAGTCTTTTCTAGTGGACTAGTAAATTTAAATCTCTTTGGTCTCTGGTTTCACACATTTCTTAAGTAAGATTTTTGGACCAGTCTTTGATAATACGTTAATATACACTTACTGATTGCATTGCAGGTCACAAACAAGATAATGCGCCTTGCTTACACCATTAGAGGAAGCTGACAATGTGCTGGAAGATGGCATATCCTTTATTTCTATAGAGAATCTAATAAACCAAAAGCCCAGATGAATCTGACATCTCGCACTAAGGAAAGCTTCAAAGTAACGGAACGTTAGGATCAATAGAAAATCGGACATTTCTTGATTGAACACAGCAAAGGGTAAGCATCTGCCCACAGATCTCTGCAAAAATTCTGGGATGATACATGTAGGTGCTGTAAATTTTGGACCTGGTTCCACAAATAGAATTCACACTTAGGATTTGTTAACAATTTCTATATATACTTTTGACAAATTTCATGCATGTTTTTTTTTCAAACAACAAGAGCCAAGGGATATACTTTATTTTATTCCACTGTTATTAAATAAATACATTTAATTTCTTCTTTTTACATTCCCCTGTTTTACTATAAGGGAGAGATATTACTTTGGCTCAGTCTATCTGTCTGTCTTTCTCCCTATCGCTCAGAGAAGATCCTTTTGATTTTGAAGTCCAAAGGTCAAGGTCATAAATTCATATAAGGTGAAAACTTAAAGCAATAAAGGTCAGGGTCATATATGGTATGGAATGGTTTCTAAATTCAATTTATACTGTCTACATGTATAAGTAAAACATGGCCCCTATTGATTTTGAGGAGGGAGGGTCAAAGGTCAAGGTCACAAACTTGTATACTGTTACTGTGCTTCTGGATAATATATTAAATAATCATTTATCCTTATGCAGGAGACATAAATTCCCTGAATTAGGTTGTTTCAGCTTAACTTTATTCATTTACTAACAGTGTTTGAGGACTTCTATAGTTTACTTTGACCTTAAGACCCAAACACTTAATTGTTACAGCGTCAACGACTAAAGCAGCAGTTTGGTTCAATGTTCAGTAAAAGACATAATTTTTCAGATCCCTGTCTATAAATGGAATGAATTTAATGTATTTCACCTTCTGATTTAGTGGGTCTGATTAGGGATCAAATTCTATCTATTATGGAAGTCCATAACATGTTCTATTAGATATTCAGTGACCTATTTAAGAAAAGGACTTAGGACAAGGACCATTATTACTTGAACATAAACTCTAAGTCATGTCTGTCAAAATTGTTCTCTTGGTCAATTCAAATATTTTTAAAAATCACATTTCTATAAATCAATAGAATACCAGATAAAAAGATGTTTTATGTACCTCCTTTTTTCAAAAACGGTAATTTTTCTGATAGCATGAGACAAGTACAAGAATATGGTTACATAAGAATGGATCCTGATCATTGGTGCTTTACAATCTCTGTGTGACAATGTTATGGGAACTATGGTGATGGTATATCAATTAATTGTAATGTGTCCATGTAATCTCACCTTGTTAATTATGAAATTCCTCAGAGATATACATGTGACAATAACCATAACTAGAAAGTACGAGTCAACTGATTTTTCTGTTTCATGTTTACAGGTACATCACATTAAAGTGTGAAACTGTCAATAATTGATGCATGGTAAAGAGACAACATGCCTTATAGATGTGGTACCACAAGAGGAAATCCGACTCTGAATTCCGTGTCATGAGCAGAGGCCTCAAGGAATCGCACAGATAAAAGCAAGTCTGTCCTTGTAGTGTTACACAATCAAAGTGGAGTGTGGAGTATCCACATCATGCCTGGATATACTATAGATAGTGAGCCTTGATCTGAAAATACAATCAATAGGAATAATTACTCAACAACTCCAATTATATTCCAAGTGAAGAAAAAAAAAGATGACTGTGTTGTTTTTTTCCTGCAGCAGTTAAAAATAATTAAGACTTGAAAAAAGACTTGTAGAATCGATAGGCTGTGAGGTTCATTATCAGTGATGATGTCG
This sequence comes from Saccostrea echinata, assembly GCF_033153115.1. Classification (NCBI taxonomy): domain Eukaryota; kingdom Metazoa; phylum Mollusca; class Bivalvia; order Ostreida; family Ostreidae; genus Saccostrea; species Saccostrea echinata. Next base: position 20,318,057 of record NW_026889751.1, on the reverse strand, counting down.
CCTGAATACTCCACCTCTTGTGTTCTTCATGGTTTTTTGTTTTTAGTTTCTCTGTCCTCCATATCAAGCTTCAAGCTAGAAGGATCTTCCTCTTCCTATGCAAAATTCCAGAAATGGAAACCATGTCAAAATGGATCGCTGCATTTTGAATTTCAAACTTCCATGGCCAGTGCCCTACTTCTTTACACAGACGATGGGGGATTTACAGATTACTTTGAGTTATCCCTGCTGGTTGGGGCTCTTCAATTGAAGGTCAATTTAGGGGGGAGCCAGGTTAGATTGAATTTAGGGAACAATTTGAATGACAGTCGGTGGCACAAGGTTGGTATGTTTAGACAGGGAAGGACAGTGACGCTAACGGTGGATCAACTGTCTACGTCCCAAGAGTTTTATGGACGTAACTTAGAATTTGGCCGTGGGAGAAACAGTCCTGTATTTATCGGAGGTCTTCCCTCACTTTACAATGACAGACAATCAGACCTGACTTTGCAGCATGTTATATACCAACCATTCCTGAATGGATATGTTCGTAATGTTTTGTACAGTAATTGTGGGGAGTCGCTGATTCGGCCAGAGATGCTGGATTCTAGTGGAATTGTGGGGGAGACAAATCTTTGCTCACGTCACCTGTGTAAAAATGGAGGGGTTTGCATCACTAGAGATACACAGACCACCTGTGACTGCAGCAGGACTGATTATGAAGGAAAGTTTTGTGAAATTGGTAAGTTGTATTAAAGATTTAGGGTTGTGTACCAGTATTTGGTTTAGATTTATTATGTCACTCTGAATGAAGTTAGGGAACATATTGTTAATGTTCCACCTAATTTTGACCGCAAGAGTTCTTACAGATGGCTTGACAAACTTAATGAAACTTTTCAGTAATTATAATAACCACAAAGTGAAGTTGTGCGTGCAATATTCAAAATGGCCACTGTTGCCATGGAAATGGGGAAAGGTCAGTTTGGGGTTACACACACAATATACACAATACTTGCAAAGTTTCTGGTTTGATTTACTTTTAGCATCCTTAATTTGCTAGAATTATTGGATTTGATCTTCAGTTTTGAATTAATACAAGATTTCAAGGTCATTCAACAATGAGGTTATAAGCAAAAAAAAAATCTCAAATATACTGTATTACGTATAATCCATAATGATTAAATTAAAAAACTGTTTCTCTGTAAAAGAATTCCAAGATAAATAGGAAATATGGAAGAAATGATCACTTATATGAGGTGGGAGTTATGCATGGTAATCCATAAAATGATAAAAATTATCCTGCATTATATAGTTTACTGGTAAGATTAAAGGGATTATCAATGCTGTAGATTCATTTTAATTTGAGGGGCCAATTTTTATTGATTGCTTTGAATTTTTGGGTTTTGGAAGCATTATTTGTGTGGGCAATTGTCTCTTTATGAAAGTTAATGTAGCCTAAGGCCATTCCAAGTTTTTTCTATGTTTAGCGTCCGCGTGCGCCTTGGTTTTTGACACCCCATATCAGAAAAAACAAACAAAATCAGGTGTCCTGAAATTGATTATTCTGGTCGAAATCCCTGAATTCCGTCATTTTCTCTAAATATTTGTCTACAGTATGCCATATTAGGAATATTGTAAGCATTTATAACCTTGATTTTGCTGAAGAATAGATATTTCTACGAGTAGAAATAGATTAACAAAATGAAACCTTTGAATGATGTCCATTTTATGACTATATAAAGTCTTGTGTTTTAATTTTTTGTTTGTGTGTTTTTTTTTGTGAATAGGTAGGTAGGTTTTAGAAAGAAGGGTGGACGCTAAACATAGAAAAAACTTGGAATGGCCTAATTTGAACAATATCCATGTAGAATGGAAATTTGTGGGTTAGTGGGTATACTCACAAAATCCACAAAAATTGACACCACCACTCCTCCTCTGCACAAAAAAAGGGGAAAATATGACTCCACAGTATATAAAAATTTATTATTAAGGAAATATATTGAAAAGGTATTTGTAGTAAGTTCAACTTAATTTAAACAAAGAAATTTAATTGATAATAGGAGCAAATGTAAAGTATGCGCAAGAGGTGGTTTTTTTGTTGTTGAAAATGTAGAATCAAATGTGATTGCCTGGCCACAAAAAAGGCAATTATTGAAATAATTATCTAAATGCATTTTCATGAAATTAGCTGTGATCCTTTCAAAGGTAGTTGAGTGCATCCTCATCATGATTTTTTCTAGAGATAATTCTTTGCGAACATCCTTTAATATTTCCCCTGAAGGTTATCGAACAGTTGCATGTCAACTTGCCGACTACGTTTTACAACTATGATTTCGGAGAAATTTTCTTCCTAATACCCTGATGGTAGTGATATTGAGTGCTGTACTCCTGCAGTTTAATGTTTAATATCGCTGTAATTTCTGTAATATCTCTTTCTTTTTTTATGTCATTCTGTCATTATTTGCAAGGCCAATGCATCAAAACATTTTAGTGATGAGAAAATGTTCAATACACTGGATAACTGATTTTTATCCTTTTTTTCGGCTCCGAAAAAGAACAACACTAGGTTATTGAACATAGCTTTAATTATGGCAACCCCCCAAACATGGAACTAGACCAGAACACTCTTTGTCATATTCATCTTATTTGTCATCTAATCAATTTTACATTGCTGAAGAAATGGGAAACCAATTGAAAGTCCTACCAAACCCTATTTGTGATCAGATAGCATGAAATGGATTTATAATTGTATGTGTTCTCCTGAAAATTTTTTGGAGCTAGAATTCATTTTTTTGATTTTTCATCAAATACAAATGATTGATTACCTGTGAGAGAATGCAATATTGTTCTCCGACAATATAGAGCTGATACACTGAACATTTTATCTGCTTTCCACATCATTCAAAGCAGTATTTCACAAAAAGCCATTAAATGATTTTATTTAACAGGATTATTTGTTCATTCCACACTAGTCAATTTGTTTCTTAGAATTATAACTGCTTTTCTAAAGATTAAGCCATTGAACTGTTTTATGTCATAAAATAATACTTGATCTGCTGGGAAACTGAGTTGGACACATCTCCCACTTCTTTCCACAATGTTCCATTTTTTAATTGGACTGCACTCTATGAGCAACAACATTTAAGACCTGGGAAGAATTCCACAAAATGTCCTTCAAAGTGACATGCAGGTTTAATTGCATACATAATATCATACAAATTCTCGTACAGACAGTCTATGTAAATTGTTAAATGTTCATATTTTTGGCTCACCTGACTGAAGAGCATCAGACACACACTTTATTGATTGCTAAGTCAGGGTATTCTAAAAATCTAGAAGATAATTTAACTTTAAGAAATAATGAAAGTTGCATGGATGGGTCATTAAATTTTTTTCTACAACCATGGGCATGGATCAAAATGGCTAGGATGGAAACTCAGCTGGGGGTTCAAAATTTTACTCCTAAAAACAAACTAACAAAAACACACACACAAACAGGAAAAAAATCCATTTATTTCTTCAAAATGATGTCAATATTCAATCATCCCAATGTTTTTTTTTACATTCAATTTTCTTCATGTCAAGCCCCCCCCCCCCCCCCCCCTAGGGTTTAAAAGGAACTCACAATGTTTATTCAAGAGAAAGAGAGCAAGTTTTGCGATTCAGGTGAGTATTGTAGCCTATGGACTACTTGTTTTAACAATTTTAAATTTTCCATAATTTTGATTGATGGAGCCCTCCAAGATAAAGTGCCAACATGTTAATTTTGTTAGGATCGAGGCACCTGATTGGCAGTTTGAGTTATTACATTTTTTACAAGATATCTGATTGGTTTATGGGGATTTTATCCAGTTGGCTTAAAGACATTTTAGATTTTGAGCAATCTGATTGGCTGGTAAAGATATTAATATGTGAAAAGATTTCTTGTTGGCTAATGTGTGTAAAGTACCTGATTGTAGGTTAACAAGATACTATCAGAACTCATATGATGATATTCCTTGTTAATGAAATTGTTGATATATATTTTCAAAGATTGCTCAACACAAAGGATCTGAAGCATGGTCACTATTTTCGATTTTTTTTAAAAAGGGTCTGGATTTGGAAAAAAAATTATTATTCAGTCTGTTCTAGCAGAGAATTAAACATTGCTATTAAGGAAATGAATGGGGACTTGAAAGAGTTTAATTATAGAATGTCATTTATTTACTGGCAGACTTATTTTTGTGTACTTTTGGAGTGAGTGGGCTGTAAGAAAGATGATAGACACTTGTAATATTCTCTACTTCCTCCTCTGTTGATCAAGTTGTCCTGTGAGTCATCATGGAGCGTCAATATAAAATACAGCAGAACTTCGGTATCTCGAACACCGATGTCTTGAATACCATGGATGTTTCGAAGTCATTTTGAAGTCCCAACTACTTATTCCTTAAGTATTTTACCCTGGATATATCTCAAATCCTTGGTTATCTTAAGTATTTTCTTGGTTCTTTCAAGTTCGAGATAGCGAGATTTGACTGTAATTATACTGCTATAGATGAAATTCTCCCAAAACTACTACAAAGCAGTTTATACTGGGTTCAAATATTTACATGCTGTCTGTCTGTTTACAGGATAAAATTTTATTTTAGTTGTTCCATTTTGAAGATGTAAAGAATTTCAAGTTATGACTCATTGCGGTGACTCAAAGTACCCATAACTTAGTTCAGGGTCACTTTCCTTCTTTTTCTTTTGTGCACCGTTTTTGATTGGTTAACCTGATCATGAACTAGCAACATTAAGGCAATTTGGCAGATTTAATACTAGCCTGGAGGATCTAAAAGTTCGTCATTATCGAGTGGATTTCAAGCAAGTTCTCGGCACTATCGACACTATTCACCTCCTGAAAAAAGGGACCCCAAGATTTCAAAGTGTTTGGCCTTATACACTTGCATGTAATAGTCAACACCACAATGGAGAGAGCCTAAATCAATAAACACACTGATATTATGTTCATTATCAATGAGAGATATTAATTATATTTACTCTTGGTGGGGGTCTTTGATGTTTGCTGATGAGGTTTGTGGATGGGGAGTATAATTGTTGGTAAATTCATGGAGTCACAATGGTATTGATACAGCGCACATGAAAAAAAATGTGATAAACAAAACGGTACAATTTAATCAGGTCCAGTAGTTTTGTGGAATCGGTTCTTTTTTTTATGATCAATTGCAATTGGCTATATAGCATGTTTTTTCTGAGATTTTTTAAAATATCAATAAATATTTCACGTGAGGGATAAAAGATGGAAAAGGTTAATTGTCCCACTGTTGAAAACTGCATGGTTTCAGAGGCAGCACTTGTAACAAAAGGATATTAATTTACAATTAATTAGTGTGATGTTAGATAACAAATTCTTACTTCAATATCTGGCCTGTACGTGTTTTACTTCAACTATTAAGAGGATGAAAGAAAAGTAGAAACAAAACATGTTTGGCTTCTCATGCAGTACGTCATCATGAGAGACATACGTCATACTAGTGTTCCTTCAGTTAATTCATTTATACTGCAGACCAACTATTATGATTATTTGCGACATTACTTTTATTCACAAATTGTCAGTTTGAAATATATCTATATCCCCCACCACTAATTTTCGTGACTGAGGAATTATTCTACACATAAATACATGATGAATTAAATAAATATTAGGAACTATAGGAGAAGGGTGCTAAACTTGCTGAAATTTGTTGCATGCAAATAAAAATTGGTTTACTGAGAGTATTGTTAGTTGGAACGTTAACACTAGCTCACTTGATTTTGTGAATACCATAAATGTATTTGCTGCATTGAAGTTTTAAATATAAAAACTGCTCCAAACTTTTATTTCACTAAATTCCTTTAATTCATTTGTAAAAATTTAAATTTTCCTTTTAAGGCTTAATTTGACCACAGAAAAGTCAAAAGGAGGAATAACTTGACTTTAAGCCCCGACTAACAAATTTTTTGATTTTTGACTTTCATTGCCCCAAAGGTATGGTGCACAATAATAATATGTCTCAAATTATCCCCATGTACGTGTATCTCTATAATCTATTCATGAACCACCAGAGTTTGTCAGGAATTGTTTCCTTGCTATTGCCTGTGTTTCATCTTAAAATCTTAAATTGTGTGATGTGAATTAATGAATTGTCATTTACACAGAACAAGTTGAAGTGTTAGAGAGAGCATAATTAGCAGATCACAGTAGATCTTGAGTTTGAGTCCCAGCAAAACCGAAAGTACACCATTGATGAATATTGTTGTCATTGAGTATTAAGAATTTTCATTTAAGTTCAAATCATTAACCTGAAGCTATATAGTTTTCAAATTAAAATAGAAATCAAAATTTTAATGAAAACAGCAATGCAGAGTGATTGTCTATGCCCCTTTAAATACACATCTGAAAATATCAGAACTTTTAAATGCAAAGTTATCAAAGAAGCAATGTTATCTCTTTCATTGTTACATAATTCAAGAGAGGAGAAAGGTGCAGTTTTGTTTAAACTGATGTTGCATTGAAATTCAAATTCAGATTTTATCTTAAAACAGCCATTGTCTCTGACTTCGATTTAAATTTTTAAGTGGCATCTTGAAGTGAGCAATGAATTCAGCTATGCATTAAGGTGTGTGTATAAAGTTATACTCATTGTTCATGCAAATGAATTAAAAAGAAAAGTAAAATCAATGTACATCTATAAAAATTTCATTTTATGTGAGATACTGGAGTATCATTTTTCATTAAAATTAAATTCATTTTGGGTGTAATGTTTATGAATAATCAAAGAGAATGATCAACCGAACAATTAAGAATTAGTTTAAATTCATGCAGTGCTATAATCTCTGCACAGAGACAAAATGATAAATTTTAATTCCGATACATATTACAAACAGTATTTGATGTTCAAATTTGATTGAAGTTTTATCTGCAATTTATAGGAAATTGCTTTCAGGTTTATGTTTGTTGGATTATTCTTTCCCAGAAATAAAAGATTAAATCGAAGCATAAAATTCATATTTTTCTCCCGCATGTTTCCTGATGCCTATCTGACAAATAATTCAGAGGCTATAGCGTGGTTTAATATGAAAACGTCATTGTAAGTCTGCCAGAGATTTTCCCCAGTTAAAATTGAAGTTTGTTATCTTTGGAAATTCATTTTCTGACATCCTCTATATTCTAAGAATGAAATTTTTGATTCGAGGGAAAATTAATATGTCATGCAATCTATCTTGAAGTGTTTACATTTTAGAATGATGAGGAACATGAATTAAGCTAATAGTCGTCGTTTTTCGCAGGGAGGTTTCTTATCAAAAAAAGAAAGCCACAAAAATGTTTCTGTCAGTCAGCATCTTGCTGGGAATTGGTGATAAGGTTTATCAAATGTGCATTTAATTGCTTACAATTAAAGACAAGGAAGAGATCTAGTATCTGAAGGAGCAAATTTGCAATTTCAAAGAACATGTATTTTTTTATTAATTAACCAAAAATGTTTTCACCTCATTACTTTTTTATTGATGACTGCAGTGAATTTTTTTTTTTTTTAAACAAATGTTGCATTATTTTTAGATAATTGGTTTGATTAAAGGTATAGTAGTTTTGATTAATTTTTTTTTCCATACAGAATCAAAGAAGTCAGAGGTAACCTTCTTTGGGTCGGAATACATCTTCTATGATTTCATGGCACAAGGCATGGATCCCATCAGTAGTCAGACAGACAGGGTGGAATTCTATTTCAGAACCAAACACCATACCAGCTTCCTCTTCTACACAGGTAAAAACCAGACTCCAACCAGATACCCACACCAGTATGAAATTTAAAAGAAAAAAAATTGTCCAGATTATAGGACCTGTGATGTTTTATTAAAGTACATGTTTTAATATGAAAATGAGAGTCACCAGACACGGACAGTGATCTGATTTCATTAGTGTCTTTTTAAAAAACAAAAACCAAAAAAATATTCCAGAAAATTTTACGTGTATGTAATATGTGAAAGTCATTCAGACTATCACATTAAACATATATTCAAAACAAATATGTGAATACATCAATTTCAATCTTATTTTGGTTTCACATCATGCAAAAATCTTGTATGATACATATGCCTCTTAAAGGGGAAGAACAGGAAACATATTTTTGGCCATCCTAACTTTCAGGAACTTTTTAAGTCAATGTTTTACCCTTTTTGTGAGGTTTTTAAGTCAGTTTTGTACTATAGTGCTCAGATCCCTTGATCTACCAACTTACAGCAATAATAGTGCCAAGTCTGCAGACCCGTATGATATTCCAGTTGATTTATTTCTAATTAACTTTGGTATAGACTTGGTGTATTTTATGAGGTATGAACTTGTTAACAATTGCAACGAATCAGGTAGGGTCATATAACTATAATCAAAGGTTTTGGTGCATTTAGGTTACAGTAGCTAGTTTTCTCAAATTTCCTTGAGTATATATGTTTCTTTTCAATGAAAATTTCATATGAAATGAAATTTATATTGATTAAAGCTATTTATAGTTTTAATCAATATACCAGTTATATACATGTATATATATGCCTTATAAAGCAGTGGTAACTGGTAATTCAAGTACTTTAATACCTTGTACTCAGATAAAAGAGCAGATATAATTATTTTTTACCTGACTATTCAGATACCATTATGCTGGCCAGTTCAATGATGTAATGGGTTGCAGTTTTGTTCTATCATTCCCAAGTATATCTTTAATTCTGATCCAGAAATCCTGTGCACACAATCAGAGTACTTTCTTTGTATGCCAAATAAGAACTACTGTATATTTTCCACCATAATAATCAAGTGAACTTTTTAGGAGCAAGACATGAAAGTAAGTCCTACCTTGACCAAAACTGAATGAGTAATGCATCTAGGGATATAGCAGCACCAGACTTGCTTCAGACTTCCTGAAATTCTACATGTATATTGTCTTAATAAGTGGGCAGATTGACGATGTTGAGGCAATATACTTGAAGTTGCGGGTTCGAATCCACTGCGAGACGTGGAGACCGGTCCTTTGGATGAGACCGTAAAACCAAGATACCGTGTCGCAGTAGGTGTTGGCATGAAAAAGATCCCTCACTTCTCAATGGCCTTGAATGCTGAGTATAGGTATAAATTTACAGCCTTCCACTGGCAAGTGGTGGCGTCTTCATATGAGTGAAATATTCTCGAGAGGGACATTAAACAGCAAACAAACTTGAAGTCTGCCCTTACCAAACTTGTATTGATGATGCATCTAGTGATACTTATGAATGGTCTTGCTTAAGACTGCTGCAAGTGAAGTTTTTCAAGGAATCACTGTCTAATGTGTTGGGTATTCCTGGTCATTAATGACAGCTGCATGGTGACTTCATTGAGATAATTTGCATAACAGATGAATATAAGTTGTTTAAGGAAAAGTCTGTAATGCAGAACGAGTGTAGCTAATAGATCTTGCCAATGAACATTCATTTGGTAGGAGATTTTTTGCCTTAATACTTATCAATTACATTTATTGAGGTGAACTTCATTGTGTTTGATTACCTATTATTATTGTCTTTGCCCATTTCCTATTTTCGTAAATGAATACATTAAAACACGCTTAATAACAAAGTGCCAGGGACAGATGATTTTGATTCATAATAAATGTAATTTGTTATATCTGTTAGTATCACAATACAGTTTAAAGTCACTGAGAATGAAAATCACTTCGCTCTAAGTGTCAATTCATTATATGCTTGTTCGCTATAAGCATGTTTTACTGTACATGTATAAACTACCTTCCAGGAGAAAAGAGTGACTACATTAGTATTGCTCTGAAGAATGGGAGAGTCATGGTAATAGTGAACCTGGGTGGTGGAGAGGCTAAGTTAGATATAGGTCCAAGTGGTTACCGCTTCGATGACAACCAGTGGCACCACCTACTGTTAACCAGACAATCAAGGAAGGTAACTCTACCATTGACATAAATATATGTCTTATATTGCAAGAATAGGAATCAGACATAATAATAAATAGGATTTGCAGTCATGTAATATTTTGGATGTAATTTTATTTTTGGTATATTATTTGCTTTTAGCACCATTTCATAGTTGAATGTGTAGGGAAATGTTTTTATTATGATATTACTGGTAGCTTTATGGTCATTTATGTCATATTAATGATAAAATGCTACTGTTTTAGCACTGACTAGTTTTAAAAAAGTTAAGCCTGCAATGAAATTCTTCGAGAATTTGAGAAATGACTTGAAGCTACTAAGTATTAAGCACGATTTATAGATATACACAGATTAGATTAGATTACACTCTGCAGCTACTACCAACACTCTGCACTTCTAACCCTGTTCTTTGAATCGACTTTTTTTGTGTTCTCTATTGAGTTCAGTTTCTTTACTTATTGAAAAGCTGACAATAGGAAATGCCAAGTACATAGTAAGTAACCATGGCAATGGTAAGTTACCATGGTAGCATGTGCATGAAACCCCTTCCTCTAGGCTTGTCTTGCCAGTATGCAAATTTATCTCACTGTTGTTGATATTGGTGTTGTTGAATGCTGATCGAACCATTTGATGAAAATATTGACCTCCAAGTCATAATGTTGTGAGATACCTAGTTTGTCTGTTAATTGGGGCTAAAACAGTTCAGTATAGGTACATCAGCTTTGGTATATTTAAGCTATGTTCCTGCTAATCAGTCAGGTGTTAGAGATATCCATACTTGTTTCATTGACAGGTGTCTGGTTGGAGAGGTATGAAAGATTTGCTTACTGAGCTGAGATAAAATGATTCTTTGACAAATAAATTGTGATTAAGTTGAGATGGCTTAGTTCATAGGAGTGTGGTCACTGAGCTAAGAATAAGATAGCTACTTTGGCAGCATTGATTAGTAATTTGAGATAGCATGGGTGTGTGACAAGTGTTTGGCTGATATAGCATGGCTGTTTAACAGGTGCCTGAGGTCAGTAAACTGAGATGGCATGGCCGCTTTACAGGTGTCTGGCCAGTGAATTGAGATAGCATGGCTGTTTGACAGGTGCCTGGCCAGTGAATTTGAGATAGCATGGCTGTTTGACAGGTGCCTGTTTAGCAATCTGAAATAGCATGGTTGTGTAACAGGTTCTTGGTCAGTAGGTTGAAATAGCGTGGTTGTTTGATAGGTGTCTGGTCAGTGAGCTGAGATAGCATGCTTATTTAACAGGTGTATTGGTCAGTTTGTTCAGATAGCATGTTTGTTTGATAGGTGTCTGGTCAATAAGCTGTGATAACATAGTTACTTGACAGGTGCTTGGTCAGTAGGTTGAGATATCATGATTTTTAGCTCACCTCGACGAAGTCGAGATGAGCTTATGCTATACCCCCGGCGTCGGCGTCGGCGTCGGTGTCGGCGTCGGCGTTAGCGTCGGCGTCCCAGGTTAAAGTTTTAGGAGCAAGTCCCATTCCCAAGTAACTATAAGCCCTACCTGGACCAAACTTGCATGGATGATGCATCTAGGGATGGACACTACCAAACTTGCTTCGGATGCTGGATCTGACCTAGATTTTCCAGATGAGTGACCAGGTTAAAGTTTTAGGAGCAGGTCCATTCCCAAGTAACTATAAGCCCTACCTGGATCAAACTTGCATGGATGATGCATCTAGGGATGGACACTACCACACTTGCTTCGGATGCTGGATCTGACCTAGATTTTCCGGATGAGTGACCAGGTTAAAGTTTTAGGAGCAGGTCCATTCCCAAGTAACTATAAGCCCTACCTGGATCAAACTTGCATGGATGATGCATCTAGGGATGGACACTACCACACTTGCTTCGGATGCTGGATCTGACCTAGATTTTCCAGATGAGTGACCAGGTTAAAGTTTTAGGAGCAGGTCCCATTCCCAAGTAACTATAAGCCCTACCTGGACCAAACTTGCATGGATGATGCATCTAGGGATGGACACTACCACACTTGCTTCGGATGCTGGATCTGACCTAGATTTTCAGTGAGTGACCAGGTTAAAGTTTTAGGAGCAGGTCCCATTCCCAAGTAACTATAAGCCCTACCTTGTCCAAACTTGCATGGATGATGCATCTAGGGATGGACACTACCACACTTGCTTCGGATGCTGAATCTGACCTAGATTTTCTGGATGAGTGACCAGATTAAAGTTTTAGGAGCAGGTCCATTCCCAAGTAACTATAAGCCCTACCTTGACAAAACTTGCATGGATGATGCATCTAGGGATGGACATGGCCACACTTGCTTCGGATGCTGGATCTGACCTAGATTTTCTGGATGAGTGACCAGGTTAAAGTTTTAGGAGCAGGTCCATTCCCAAGTAACTATAAGCCCTACCTGGACCAAACTTGCATGGATGATGCATCTAGGGATGGACACTACCACACTTGCTTCGGATGCTGGATCTGACCTAGATTTTCCAGATGAGTGACCAGGTTTAGATTTAGGAGTAGTCTCGTTCCCAAGTAACTATAAGCCCTACCTGGACCAAACTTTCATGGATGATGCATCTAGGGATGTACACTAACCAACCTGCTTTGAATGCTGGATCTGACCTAGATTTTCCACATGAGTGAATTTTAGCCATATTTTAACCAAATTAGCATGGATGATTTATCTAGGGATGGACACTTCCAGACTTGCCTTGGATTCTGAATCTGATGTACATTTTCCAGATGAGTGACCAGGGTAATTTTTTTGGAGTAGCTATATAATATTATGGCCTGTTATGATTAAACTTGCATAGATGGTGCATCTAAGGATGAAAACTTCCAGACTTGCTTTTGATGTTGGAACTGACCAAAATTTTCTTGATTACTAAACAGGTCAAAAGTTTTTTGAGCAGGTCTATAATTAAATCAAACTTGCATGGATATTGATCTTGGGATGTTCCCTAACTAGAAAAAAAATATGATGTGAAATTTGCCTTACATGTAGATAACATTCGTCGAGGTGAGCTTCGTAATCTTTGATTACCTATGTTTTGACAGCTAGGTGCCCAGTGTAGTGAGCTGAGATAGCATGGTTGTTTGACAGGTGCCTGGTCAGTTAACTATAGGATAGTATAACTCTTATAAAGTTATCTGGTTAGTTAGGTGAGATAGTATAGTATATTTTTATTTTCAGGTTAGTTATTAGTGAGCTGATATAGATTGTTCTTGATAAGTGCTCACAGATAGCGTGGTTGTGTGATATGTGACTGGTTGGTGACCTGAGATAGGTTGCAAAGTATGTTTCAATTCCACATTGAGAATTATTCACATATGGTACTTTTTTTATATATGATTTAGAGCTTGTTTGGCCATTTCTGTTTGATATTTAACTAAAAGATACTAGCAAATTAAACTGACATTTCAGGCGTTGTGTGGATTTAGAACCTCCGAGTTTGTTTAATCAGAATTGTACGTGTCAGTGAAAGCTTGTCAGCCATTTTATCATTTTTCATTATTATAAAGGCTTCTGTTTGTTCTGTAGGTGGCCACTAGTGAAGGTTAATGTTTAATTTAAATAAAACTAACCTTTTGTGGAGGTTTGATCTCTTTATTATCAAAAAAATCATGTGGAATGTGGCATTTTGTGGGTAAAAAATATAGCGTCTGTGAGAATAAGTATAATCAGATTTTGTTTTTCAGACCAGCTAGGATATCATTTAGGATTTGTCAATCAAGTCTATCCTGAATCTCCCTTTCAATGTTAAAGTCCAATAAAACAGTGGACTCTACGTTACTGTGGTCAGATGATGGAAATGTAATTGATATTTGCATGTTTCATAAGCCCTTATGACTAAAGACTGGGTCTTTTTCATTACTCAGGGGCCACTGACTTGAAATGAGGGGTGTTTGGTTAATTTTCCAGTTGATCAGTGTAGTGCTATAATGGACTTAAGTGATAATTGTACTGGTCTGATCTGATTCCATTCTGTCAGCCATGTTGACTGAGGACTTCTGGGATTTCTATTCATTTTTGCTCTCTGTGTGCATTCTTTCCCCCTGTGTATTGCTTCAATTGATTTTGGGAGAAATCAGTCATATTTATAGACAATAAGAATTAATGAAAAGGTTTCATGTTAGAACTGAGAATACACTGAAAAAGAGATACAGTGTATTTCTGTCCAAAGGACAGAAATAGGGTGAAATCTGAGAAAATTTTTGATTTCTGCGAATAGGATCAAATTCAAACCTTGAACCAACCCCACAGTAGTTACATAATTTTTTTATTTGGTATTTATTAGGTCACCTGAGTTTACTCAGGTGACCTATTGCTATCTGTTTTCGTCCGTCGGCGTGCGTCGTCCGTCGTGCGTTAACATTTGAACATTTTCAGCTTCTTCTCTGGAACCACTGAACCAATTTCAACCAAATTTGGCACATAGCATCTATATGTGAAGGGGAGTAAAAATTGTGAAATTCATGACCCCTACCCCCTGGGGCCTGAGGGGTGGGGCTAAAACCATCAGAATTAATGCAATCTTTAAAAATCTTCTTCTTTACTCCTGGGCATCAAGCAGGCAAACTGTTGGCATGAATGTAATAAGCATTGAGCCCTCTACCTAAATTGTGAAATTTATGGCCCCAGGGTCAGGGGTTCTGGTGCTAGGGTGGGGCTCTGTTGAATATGTAGTGAAAAACATTATTCTTAAAAAATCTTCTCCTCTGCTCTTGGGTATTTAGGAAACAAACAATATGCATAGTTATGATGAGGAAAGGTGTCTCTTCTAAAATTGTGAATTTCATGGCCCCTGGGTCAGGGGTTCTGGTGTTAGGGCGATATCTAATGATTATATAGTGAAAATGCATTAATTATTCAAAAATCTTCTCCTCTGCTCCTGGGTATTAAGCTGATGAACTAAGTACATAGTTATGATGAGAAAAAGTGCCTCTTCCAAAATTGTGAATTTCATGGCCCAAGGGTCAGGGGTTCTGGTGTTAGGTTGGGACTCTGTTGAATATATAGTGATAATGCATTATTTCTTTAAAAAGCTTCTTCTGTGCTCTTGGATATTATGAAAACAAAATAAATACATAGTTATGATGAGTAAAGGTGCCTCTTCCAAAATTATGAATTTCATGGCCCTAGGGTCAGGGGTTCTGGTGTTAGGGCAGTGTTCTGTTGAATATACATGTATAGTGAAAATGCATTATTTCTTTTAAAAATCTTCTCTCATCCAGGGCAAACAAACTGAAGGCATAGTTATGATGAATAAGGGTGCCTATTCCTATGTTGTGAATTTCATGGCCCCTTGGTCAGGGGTTCTGGTTTTAGGGCGGGGCTCTAATGATTACATAGTAAAAATGCAATAATTCTTTGACAATCTTCTCCTTTTCTCCTGGGTAATAAGCCGATGAACTAAGAGTATAGTTATGATATGTAAGGGTGCCTGTTCCAAAATTGTGAAATTCATGGCCCCTAGGTCAGGGGTTCTGGTGTTAAGGTGGGGCTCTGTTGAATATATAGTGATAATGCATTATTTCTTTAAAAATCTTTTTCTTTGATCCTGGGTATTTAACAAACAAACTGATGCATAGTTATGATGATCGAGTAAAGGTGCCTCTTCCCAAATTATGAATTTCATGGCCCCTAGGTCAGGGGTTCTGGTGTTAGGGTGGGGCTCTAATGATTACATAGTAAAAATGCAATAATTCTTTGAAAATCTTCTTCTTTTCTCCTGGGTATTAAGCTGATGAACTAAGAGTATTGTTATGATATGTAAGGGTGCCTCTTCCAAAATTGTGAATTTTATGGCCCCTGCATCATGGTTCTGGTGTTAGGGCAGGGCTCTAATGATTACATAGTGAAAATGCATTAATTCTTTGATAATCCTCTGCTCTCTTTCTGGGTATTAAGTAAGCTTACTAAATGTAAAATTATGATGAGCAAGTGTGCCTCTTTCGAAATTGTGAATTTCATGGCCTCTGGTTTAAAACATGAATCCATTGTGGCGAAGTTGTTGCATGATACTCAGGTGACCTATAAGGCCCGTGGGCCTCTTGTATTAATACAAAAATGAGATTACCATTATATAGTTATTTTCACTAGTAGCATGTACATAATGCAAAATAGCATTCTTCATAGATCAATCCATTAACAAATTGATAATATGTTGAATAATTTATTTAAATGAATATTATAAAAAATGTAAACGTTTCAGTAATTTTATCATGTTTATACGTACTGAATACGTGGGATTAATTAATGCTATGTAATTGGTCACAAATTTAACACGAAAATTTATCACAGCTAGAATACATTAAATGCATTTAATTTAGACAATTAATATGCAATGGAGATCCAAGAAACCCTTTTAATTTTCTACCTGTAGATTGAAGAGAAATTTAGATTTCGTTGAAAAAAGCATGTTTACAGAATTAATTTGTGAACCACGACAGGTCATGTGATATATGTCAAGAAATGCTTTATGATGAATGCAGTTGTTTGGTATCTCTAATATCATGGCTACTGAATGTGAATTCGAATTAGTTACAACCATCTTTATGTATTTTAACCTCTAAATTTTTATAGTGTTATAGACTGATTTTATTTGAAAGTCATTGATTTATAGGGTTATGATTTTTAATTTTGGATAACAGGTACAACTCACTGTGGATGGGATTCACACTACAGAGCGCAGCATGGTGGGCGTGTTTACAATGCTGGACAGTAAGGTGCTGTATGTCGGAGGACATCCCCATGCCACAAGACTCGGACAGGGGATCATTGTCACTAACAACTTCAAAGGGTGTATGAAAAAGGTTGGTTGAACCAGGAAATAAAATGGTCAAGGAATTACATGGGATTTAGTCTCATTATTGAATATATTTATATTATTTAGAATACAGTCAAACCTGCTTTAGTGACCCATTGTTTTACATTTAAGTAATTTCTGGTCATGTGCAACAATAAAGGATTCAGAAACCTTACTTCATTTAGTTGCCTCCTGTCTAATATGCCTAAAAAAAAAAAGAGATTTTATCCATAGATATGCCTTGAATTCTGTATAAATAGCATCCATTTCAACCTACCTACTTATTCAATATTTATCCTGTGTCAGGAGAGGGCAAGCAAACACTCTTTTAAGGATGGCCTTATCAAAAAGTTTGTGGATTTGTACGTGTGATAAAATTTCTGCTTACAAAATTTATATATATATAAGCAAATGAAACAAGAATTCAAGAAGTTTTGGAAATTTTAGCTTGATACATTGATAATTTGCCAATTTATTATCAGATACAAAAGACATTATCGCGCGATCGCCAGTACATATGTAGCTGCCATTGAATTTTATGACATTTGACAATGTCATTGCATGCTCCTCAATTCTGCTCCACCTGTCTCGATGCATTTTTCTTGACAAGATACCCTAGAGTTGAATACTAACCAAAACCTGACTTATTTACATAATTTTAAATTTTCTTGAACAGCAGATTTCAAAACACAATATACTTAATGAATCTATATGAAAGAGAAAGATCGCTTGCTTGGCTTTGTCAGCTTAATCCGTTTGTCGGAATTCAATTTCTACTGTTACTTTTCAACGTGACTACAGACTTTGGATACTCTGACAGCGAATCAGCTTTAAATATGCCTTTTCTCTCTCTTAATCTGTGGTCTTCTGTTATGAACAGATAATTTAAATCTACAATAAGATTTCAGAAAAGTGACAAAATAAGAGAAAAATTGTAAAATTTATAGAACTCAAAAGTGAATTAGTGAGAGAATTAACTGACAATTGCTCATATCAAAAAAAAAATTATCTGTTAGACTCGCAGTTGAAATACATATACGGCACATTTTAAAGTTGCACTGCATGCCTGGCTATGCTAGCTATAGTGCTTACAAAAACATGGACAAATTATTCCAATATAAAACATAAGTCTTGTATAAAGTTTATTCTGTAGACAGAAAGGATTGATGTACCTTAAGCATGCAGTTTTCATTTTATGGTCCTAGCTGTTCACAAACTTTTTGATAAGCCAGCTGGTAAAAGAGATTTGGTTGGGGGAAATGAGATAGCCCTGTAATGAATAGTTGAAATTAAAAAAAAACAAAAAGAAAAAATAAAATAATATTGTCTTGATTATATTGTTACAATAGTGATCTTAAATTTAATTCCTTAATTAGATTTTCATCAATACTGTAAATCACTTTTTATTTGCGAGAACTTTATGATTGCATAATTAGGCAAAACGGTCTGCTCTCAAAAATTTTTCTCTTAATTAAAAAAAAAACCTGAATTCATGAACATTTTGTCTTGCTTATAAATACCAAATACCTATCTTGCTAAAATAAGATGTTTTTTCTGTGCTACAGTACATTATTTTAAAAACATTTTATTATATTAAAGAGATTAATGAAATAAAATGAAAACTACTTTTATTGTGCCTTAATTTTATTGGAATGGATTCTTCATTACTCTGGTAAAGCTTATATAATTACTGGTATAACTATAGTATGTAACATTAAATCAAGGCCTAACAAGATCTGATAAGAAATAATGCCTATAAATGTATTAATTAGCTTCAGAATTTGATATTCATCTTAAAAGTACATGTAGTATTTTAAGTTAATGTAAGGACAGTAAGGGAGAGAAAATTTAATTACGAATTAGCACAATAACTCTTTTACATGCTTTTTTTCGTTTCTTCTTTTCATATGTAGATTTCATTGATTTACAATCCCTTAGGGTGGCAGAGATAATACCTGTACTTTATTAATTAAAATATGAAGTGAAATTGATTTCCACTCTGCTTTTGTAAATAGATGGAAAGGCATTTATTAATTTTAAAGGCGTAAAATTACCTTTTTGATTGCTTTGTGGTATTTGTTGCAATCTCTTATTCAAATAAAAGTGCATTATCTTTATTTAATTGGAAACCTAGTCAGGTTATTACTTTTCCGAAGATCAGAAGTCTTGTCTTTTTTTAGAAAGTCTATACTGCCATAATTGAAGGCCAAATTGTTATTTGATCTATCATCAGCATTCTCTTTATGATATTTAAAATAAATAAATAAAAAAATTAAATGATTTTAGCAACCGTATTGCTTAGGGATGTGCGATTTTATCTGTATATCGGTATATCGTGATTTTTTTTATTATGATACAGAGACTAAAATTCCGGTATTCAGTATGTAGTTATTAATTCCAGGAATAACTAATTTTTTTGTTCAAACTCTTGAAGTTCAATTATAGGAATTGTAAAACGGTTGTAAAACAAAGGAATCCTAGCATCCAAACATGCTTTATTAATTATATGTAAATAAAATGAAAAAAAAAAAAGTGAAGTTATTAATGTTTTCGCACTATAATTGTTAGAAAAGTTATGAAATTCATTCAAATTCATAGTAAAAATTATGTGCAAAAGTATCGTGTTATTTTTTAGAAAAAAATTGTGATATATATCGCGATACAAAATTTTTGGTGATACCCATCCCTAATATTGGTACAACAACAGATTCCATTTTTTTCGAAGAATTTTATTAATTTTCATCTAAACCATTTTATTAAAGGTATATGCACTTGAACAGAATTGAAACTTTTGAACACGATGGGCAGGTTCAATGTCTTAGTCATAAACAATAAGAAGAAATCACTGTGTTCATATCTTATGTACCTAAGTCAGTGACGTGCAATGTGAAGGTTTTAATTTGGGAGAGCTGGGCTTAAATAGGCCTATAAGCCTGCCGCTAGCTGATCTATTTAGAGTATCGGGGACAAAACTCCCCGATGTAGAGCTACATACTGACAAGGTTTCCGGACATTGTGTAATAATGTTAGATCTTAGTCATTGATTTTTTTTCCGGAGAACGTAGTTTCGTTCCTGTCATTTTGACTTGCTTGTATGGTGATCATAACACTGTCTCTGTGCTCATCAGCTTCTGTTCTACGTGACAGTTTATTGAAAAGATTTTACAATCCTTTAATGTAATGTTTACTGTGAAGATTTTACAACCCTTTAATGTACAGTTTTTGAAGAACTTTTCTCAGATTAAACTGGGTTTATGTGTTTAAAGAATGTCAGCTCAATGGAATTCACAATCTATGTAAAAATAATCGATGTTTTCCCTGATAAAGTTGATGCAATTTCCTGATAATTGGATAAGAAATGTAAAAAAGAGAGTTTACTGGCTCCTTCAGTCATCAAATATTTGTTTTGGCTAATAGTTTATTTCTATTGAGAGAGACATCATTATATTCCTTTTCTGTTCCCTTGAGATCGAAGATCACCACATATATTGTTCCTGATCTAGCTTTGCCTTAATTAATGTCCATAACTCTATCTGTGAAAAAAAAATTAAAATCTTCATGCAGGATAGAAAGAAGTTATGTACAGTCAGTCAAGAGGTTCCTGTCAGATAACGGTCATATGTAAAGGTCAAGGTCACAAAAATTTACAGCAGCATTGGAATTGTATTAACGCTGGACTGTTAATTTGCCACTAATAATTTACTTGTAAAAGAAATGAAGTATCACATTTTCAAATAAAACTATTTATTTCGAATGATTATTTAGTCTTCTGTGTCTTAGAACAGTATATTACTGTCACTTTTTCTCCATCTTACATCAAAATAATGACAGAAATAATCCTAGATAAGATAATATCCTAGACAACTGGAAACCATTTCCGTATTTATGTGACAGAGGTTAACTTAAATTGTCATACAAGATCCATTGGCTTGGGTTCAGTTCGTGAAATATTACATTATGTACTGGTTTTCCAATATTTATAGGTTATTTACACCGCTGATGGCTTAAAGCTTGACCTGAGCAAAATGGCTTCCACCAAAAATAGTTTTGTCCAAGTGGAGGGAGCAATGACCTTCAACCAATGTCAAGATGTTGTGGAAACCAAACCCATTACTTTCACAACCTCTGAGTCCTTCATCCCCCTCCCTCGATGGGAGGTAAGCAGAGAGGGGGCCACCCTCTCATTCACATTCCAGACCAGTGAGGACAAAGGAGTGGTCATTTACAATAGTCGCAGAGGAAATTCAGACTTCTTTGCTTTCGAGATATTTGATGGTTATTTATGGTTTATTATAGATTTAGGTTCTGGTGCATTCAAAGATAGAATTACCACAAAAGTGAATGATAAAATGCAACACCATGTGTCCTTGAAACACTATGCTTCTGGAAAATCGGGCTCTTTTACACTGGACAATGAAACAAAAGACTACGTAGTGCCAGGGAATAGTACAAATTTGAACTTGGACGGGGAGCTATATGTGGGAGGTTTTGGAACCTCTAATGATGACATTCCTAAGGACCTTTGGGCAGGGACCCTGGGGTATGGGTATGTAGGATGCATGCAAGATCTAGTGGTAAATGGAAATAAAGTGGACCTTTTGATGGTGGCAAGAAAGAACAGCCGGTCGGGAATTGGGGATGAGTGCAAGGTTGAACCCTGGGCCAAGTGCTTGACTCGACCATGTCTGAATGGAGGGGTCTGCTCAGAGGGGTGGAATCGATACATGTGTGACTGTCGGGGTACTTCACACAGGGGCACACAGTGTCAGTCAGGTGAGTGAAAAATCTCTGAAAAGAGAATACTAAGTCTTATAGGTGACTATTGTACAGCTATGGGAATTATAGTGAGTACTACACAACACAGTACAGACATAATGTTAAACAGGTCGGGTACACTACCTTATATGGAAGACAATTTTCAACACGTGACGATGTTTTCGTCACACCCATTCTACAATCAATTGAATGAATCCCAAAGCATGACAGTCTACTACTTGTTTACGATTCAGTAGCGATGCGTGGTTTTCGTCGGTTTACTGCATAATATTTACTTTGTCACTGGAAAAACCGTAGAGCTTCTCTTTTACTTTATAAGGCTGAAATTGAAAGCTTATATTCCAAAGACACTGCTCCATGCTCACATTTAATATTGGAGTTGTTTTAGATGATTAATAGTTGCTTCAAATTCCGTACTAGTTAAAGCTTTGAGGTTTGCATGTACATTAAAACATTTTGAAAATATTGAGGGATTAAATAATAATTGCGCACCTTGTACTGCTGTCTAAAACTATATATGTACACGTATATCATGTGAAAAAAAAAACACTCGATGCTTTATCGACACGATAGCATCTACGTCTCTTTGAACAATTGTTTATAGGCCGATGTATTTTAAGTTGATATAAGGCTTCATAAATCAAATTTTGTAAATGTGAGCATAGAAATGAAAGATTATACATCATTTTTAATATTTCTGTTCATAAATCTCAAAAAGAATTGAAAATGAGTTTCCAAGGGACAATTCAAGTTGCCCTTTCTTTTCAACACAACTGAGTACTTGTAGTAGCCTATAATGCATTGCGACTCATTCATCAGTGGGTAAAGTAAACAGATAGCTAATTTACATGCAAATTTATGCTGACGTCAGAAAATCTAGTGGTCTCGACCTGTTAAACAGGTGGGTTGTACAGTTATGGGGATCATCATAGTAACACAGAACAGTAGGGTCAAAACTGTTCGACTTTTTTTTTAGCTATTCTGAGCCAAAGGCTCAAAGACCTAATGCTATGTCCATTTGTGCGGTGTGCGTAAACTTTTTAGGATATGGGCCATAACTCAAGAACCCCTTGGCCAATTATTGTCAAATTTGTCACAGGGTATCCTTGGCCCAAGGGCTTCAGTTTATATTAAAACTAGGTTTGTGACCCTTAAACAAGGGGAGATAATTAGGAAAATAGAAACAAAAGTACTGGTTGCTAAAAAATCTTCTTCTCAAGAACCACTGGGCAGATTATCACAAAACTTACACAAAAGGATGAGGATATGTTGTAAATTAAAATTTGCATGGGGATTTACCCTGGGGCAAAGGGTGTGGTCTCAAGGTCACTTCAAATATGACCAAAAATTACATTTTATTAAAATGTTGATATTTTGCTTACTATAAGGACTAGGATCATCAAATCTTGTCAGTTGATGCATCTAAGGACCTCATATCATGCTGACTCAAAAGTAGGTCACAATGACCTACTTTTTAAATTTTGTGGCCATCATTTTGCAAAATGATTTAGAGGCACATTTTGAAGAATTTAAGGCCTATGATCATCAAACTTTGTCAGTTGATGTATCTTGGGTCCTCGGAGTACGTCGACTAAAAAGTAGGTCACCTTGACCTACTTTTTGAATTTTATGGCTAATCTTTTTCAGAACAATTAAGGTCATTAATTCGAATACTGAGAGGTTTAGAATCAATAAAACTTGTAAGATGATGCATCTTGGGGCCATAAAACATATTTATTAAAAAGTAGGTCACAATGACAATGATACATCTTGGGTCCTCAAAAAACGTCAACTGAAAAGTAGGTCACTGTGACCTACTTTTGAAATTTTTTGGCTTTAATTAATACTAATTGGCTTAGAATCATCAAACTTTGTCAGTTGATGCATCTTGGGTCTTTGGAGTACAACAACTGACAATTAGGTCACTGTGACCTACTTTTGAAAATTTATGGCTTTAATTAAATATTTCAGGTAGCTTAGAATCATCAAACTTTGTCAGTTGATGCATCTTGGGTCCTCAAAGTATGTCATCTGAAAAGTAGGTCACTATGACCTACTTTTGAAATTTTATGATTATAATTTTGAAAATATTTTAGGTATTAATTGGCTTAGAATCATCAAACTTAGTTAATGCATCTTGGGTCCTCAGAGAATGACAAGTGATAAGTAGGTCACTATGACCAACTCTCAGGTACTAATTGGCTTAGAATCATCTTGGGTTCCCAGAGTGTTTCATCTAAAATGTAGATCATGATGACCTACCTTTGGAATTTCAAGGGTTTATCTAAATATACAGGATACTTGGAGGCTTCAAATAGAAGTGATAGGTTGTACAGTTTATCAGAAGAGCGATTCAAGGCCCTTGGGCCTCTTGTTTCATGAATTAGAAACTGTTAAGGAACATGGAGAGAATTTGAATGTGCACCCCAAAGCATTGACCATCTGTATTGTGCATATTTTTGAAGAATTTAAAATAAACAGTAGAAAGTATCATAGTGACATATTCCTACAGTTTAAACTGGTTGAAGCTCAACAGCTTTGATCAGAGAGCAGAATGGGTGAAGGTCCTTTCTATATAAGGTTAACCATTAATTAACACAGAAAATGTACAATGCTCCTACATAGATGTTGTTGATGTAGTTCAAAAAGATAGTTACTGCCAAAATAAAGAATTCCCAGTAGATTTCATTTCTGGATCAATTGGCTGATTCTGAAGAAGTATCCATTTACAAGTGACAATTGTTTGTGAAACAGTAGTCACTAAGTCTATATAGCCAGCATATGAATCCTGGGCAAGATTCTTTATTGAAAGTCGGTAGGAATTTTTTTTTTGTACCAGGAGTGCCATGAATATGACATGGACATACATCTAGTTTTTGAGGATGATTTTTAATGAATACTTAATTAATAATACATTGGTAAGGATCATTGGAGATATCTGATTTGATAACTGCTATTTCCACATAAATTTGGAATGAAATTTGAGGCTTTTGTACTTTGAAATATTAATCCTAGATATTGTGAATGAGAATAATGTATAACTCATAATGAACCAAGCAAATGATTACATACATTGAAGAAAAGATTTCTCAGTAATACATCTACATGATCTACAGTTGGGTTTAGGTAGTTGTGTAATTATTATAACCCTCATTATAAAATGTAGATTTTAGAAGAAATTCTAGATTTCACAATAAATCTTTGATTTGGAAAAATTACCAGGCCATCTTTCCCATTTTGATATTGAATGCCAAGATTATATAGAATTGTGGTTTATAAGATACCAGAACTCTCCACTATACTGCTCATTAGCAGCTCAGAACAACAAATTTGTAAGCGGAATTTGCATCAAATCAGAGACTTGGCATCTGTTTAGTAGGCTTGATTTGGTTTAATGCCCTTTCCATCCCCATTAGCTGTATATTAGGATCCTCTTCTTCTAATGCCTAAATGTCAACGCAGGGAAAAATTGTCCGAGATTCAGAAGATTAATCAGTGCTGAAATGTACTCTATCCAATCTAGCAGTTTCTGAGGATGTACTATTTAATATCTGATTCTAGCTGATTGTTAGTGCTGAGGTTTGAACAAGGAACCAGATAGGACCATTAAGTCTGTTCCAAGTTCTCATGTACTCACAAAGACAGTCTTGTTACAGGGTGTCTCTAAAGGTTTCTTCCTATTTCTGTCAGCTTTTCTTTAATCTCTTAGTAATCTACAAAATATATGGAAATTGGTTAACAAAGTATTCCCCCATCTCCATTATTGATTTATCTCCGAGGTTTGGTGTAGGCCAAGACTTACCAATGAAAAACACAGACAGTTATTTAATTTTAGAATGCTGCAGTCTTCTAGAACTTTCATGTCTGCCAGTGAATAATGTCTTTCAATTCCATTCCTAGCACTTAGTTTCTTTTTTTTTCTTTTTTTTTTTTTGGTAGCCTGAAAATAACTTATTCAGGCCTATAAGAAATTGGTATGTCCATGAATTAGTCAGCTTGTATCAAGAATATTTTTAACACCCATTGAATCGGTTACGGTACTACGGTATGTGAGTATGACAGCCGTGTTTCACCTGAAAGAAAAACCTATCAAAATCCCATTGTGGTGTAAAATACGCACCCCTTTCTCACAGAAAATTATTTTAGAAAAAAAGTGTGTATTATATTCAGCCAAATATGGTAACCAAATTTTTTATGGAGTTATATTTATTGTAATTATTGCAAGTTAATTATATACACCAAAGGAGTAAAAATACTAGTCAATGCCCTAATGGGAGATCATGCTTAGGTCTTCAAGTATTAGTATTTATAGAAATTAGGCCTGCACAATTTCAACTATATTGATGTCCGTTTAATCTAGGTTCAAAGCTACATACACCCACTATAATTCTATAGAACCAGCAAATTGCATGTGTACTAATGTATTGGTAAAGCTGATTAAGACACTTGAGAACATGGGACATTACAGAGGTTGAAATGTTTGATTCCCTTAATGGTATGGAAATCAAGAGAAATCAAATGGTATGGCATTTGTTAGACTATTTGAGCCAATTAGATTCCAATCTCTTAGAAATGTTACATAATCTTGAATCAATACGAGTATATCTTTTCAACTATCATAAGACAAACATGACTGCTTAGAAACTAAACTTGCTTGGTACAGAGAAATATTGCAAAGTTTAAATTATTTCAGTGTATATTCAAATTTAAGCTCTTTAGTCATTTACATTTATCATATCATTAAATCATATTTATATTTTGATAATTATTTTGAATTAATCTAAGCTCACCATGTACAGAGCTTATATACATGTATAATATAATAAGCTGCTGAAATATGAAACATGCAAAAAATAGTACTATGAATTTGATATAACACAGTGTCTGAATTTTATAATACTTTTCAAAATTTAATGACAAATTAAAAATTTTTTAAAAATCATCAACTTTGAATAATTTACACTAAAACTTCTCAAAAAATATGTTGCTTAATTCCAGTGGCGGCCAGCCTATCCTTTGATGGAGGTCAGTACATGAAGGTCGTGTTTCCCGAGGAGTCTGAGACCGAGGTGGAGGATGTCTCTCTCCGGTTCCAGACGGAGAGAGAATCTGGACTCCTTCTGGTGACTTCCTCCCAGAAATCCGCGGACTCATTGATGCTGTACCTAGACAGGGGAAAACTCAAACTTGAGATCAACATCAACGGAAAGAGAGAGGTGGGGGATCTAAGTATTTGTGGGATGGAATTTTATCTTCTACAAAAATCTTAGTAACTGTATATTTGTATTTGATTTTAATCATGAATTATATGACTGTGTATATAAAGTTTAAAAAGGAGTTTCATATCAATTATTAAATGTAAAATTTAATTGTTAATTATTTTTGACATTTTATTGAAATTTAAACTATTTAAAATACTACAACAAAAGAAAATAATTTTAGGTTTTGCTAAGAGTAAAATACGGTTTTTGTAGCAAATGACAATTGGTCGAGAAAAACTAAATGACGGTGACTGGCACACAGTGTACTTTACTCGGCGCGGCGATACAGTCACTCTGAAAGTGGACAATAACGATCCAAGTGCAGGTATGCTAATGTCCCATTCACGCTAATTTTATCTTTTTTTATTGCACTGTTAATAGATACCATCAACTAAGATAAAATCCTAAAAATAACAAACTCCTTTAGAATGCCTTACTTTGTATCAATTCGTTCCTTATTTGAGTCATTTTTATAACCAGATCAAAATTTGTTCGCTACAAAAACAAAACCAAAAAAAACCATGAGGAATTCATATTAAGCCTTGTCTGTTTACAGAAATCAGATAATAGCAGTAATAATGTAAAGATTGAACATGACACATTAGTCTGTAGCTTTAGCAGCCAGACCGGTGATCTAACTCCTTCTAGGCAGACTTTGTATTGATCTATTCTTCTCTATTTTTCAGTAGCGTTTTCTTCCTCCTATGTGAAGGTCATGAACATAAAAATCTTGTTGCTAGGTTCCCCTGGCCCAATGCTTTCTGGTAATTATGTGTGTGTTTCCCTTTAGAGGCACCCTTACACTTCGTTCCTCCTACACAGTTCCTTCCCCTTGGAGAGTCGTAACTTTCTCTTCCTCTTTTTTCTTAACTTTTTTCGCTAGTTCCTAATTACTGTTTGTGTACTAATTTGAGTGAAATTAACATGTTTCGCATTGTAAGTTAATTTAATAAATCCATGAATCATGACCAAAATAATTCATGAAGTATATATGTTTAATCATAGATCATACAGTAGCACTGTACCAAATGCTGTTGACCTGTATTTATTATTCAATGCCAATTTTTGACTACAAAGACAAGTACACAGACAGTATATTAAATAGTCACTTCACCCTTTCAGCATCTCAATACTAGCTGATATGTTTTTCTCAGTGCTTTCAAATATTGGAGAGAAGTATTAAATTGTCTTGCTGGTTATATCAAATCTTTAATAATTTGCAAATATTCATGATAATCGACACAGTGTTGCCTTATGCTGTTAAATTGCTATGCATTAAAAGTTCCAATAATTGCATTTCCTCTGCTGTAACGATTGACTGCATGGTAAATATTGTGTTAATGTCGCATTATGTTTGTTAAAGATAATACATCATGTTCACTTGAGTTGGAAAAGATTATGCAAGTTAAAATGTGCCACTGTGCATACAAATAAGTTTTAAGATTTTTTTTGTATAATAGTTCATCAAATGTATTTCAATTGTCATTACCCTTTTAAGATTTTGGAGAGAGAAAAATTGCATGAGAATGTACAAGTAATAGGACAAAGCTATATCTTAGACTGAAAAAATTACCTTGATAGATGTAAAACATAAAGAATTCAAACAACTTGTGATCACTGTACACTATTTTAGTTTTAATTCTTAGGAAAAATGAGTGAATATAATCCCAAGATATAGTCAAATAGAAAAAAGCTATAAATTTAGAAGAATAAAAATGTTGCAGTGGTCTGGGATACATATACATGTACTACAATATGATGATAATACAAGATAAATACGGTTTTAATGTCATGCAAAAGATATATAATCAAATAAGCAAAATTTCAAACATTTGTGTTGATTTTAATAAATTTTTAAATATAGTTACTTTGTTGCTTTAGACACATATCCCAGAGTGCAGCAGTCTATGAACCTTCTTCAGATGGAGGCTGGACGAAGCCTTATGCCATTAGATGATTTATACCTACGCCAGATCCCGGGATTTGTGGGATCTATGCAACAACTGTACTTTAACAACAAAGAGATTATTCAGCTCGCCAAGGCAAACTCGCTTCCAAATGTCAATATAACAGCCAAGTTTGACAGTGACAAACCAGTGTTGAAAGACACTGTGACTTTTAAATCAAAAGATTCTTATGTTGCACTTCCAAAATTACAAGCCAGGAATCAGTTTTCCATTTCATTCCAGTTTAAGACTGTAGAATCAGATGGTTTGTTAATGTATAATGGTGGACAGGGGCAGGACTTCATAGCTGTTGAGCTGCAGGATGGGTATCTTCATTTACTGTTTAATATGGGGGGTGGATCACAGAGGGTGGTGGTCAACACTCAACAACGACTCAACGACAACCAGTGGCACCTGGTCTCCATACAACGACCTGGCTTGGAACAGATGCAGATCCGAGTGGACGATGAACACCCCACCATCAGTGACCTGTCCGGATCAACTAGCGTGCATCTGGATCTGACTGGAAATCTGTATGTTGGAGGAGTCAGTAAATCCATGTACAACAATATGCCGTACTCTTCCCGTCATGGCTTCCAGGGGTGTATGGCCTCCGTAGACTTCAACGGACAGGGCCCTAACCTGGTGAGACAGGCTCTGAAGATTTATGCTGTGGAAGAAGGTTGTCAAGGTAACAGTAAAAACAATAGCGGTTTGATTACTATGGGAAATATATGTATCAGTTTTTAGAACTGTCTACCATTCTATTTATATTAATCAAATTACAAACTGAAGTCAAGTGTCTGGATTGATTGTGTACTGTCATTCTTCCTCCCATCTGACCTTTGACCTTGACATTAATCTGTTAAAAAAATTTCTGTTAAGGATAATATACTTGTATTCACACAGTCATGGTAAATGCCACCATGAAGTTCAACTTTGAAGATAGTAAATGAAACAGATTGTTTCTTATGAAGATGGCCCTGTTTAATTATCATCTTTATATTAAACTTCACACAAATGTAAATCATGAGAATGCTTCAACTGCCACCAATGTATTTGAACTAGACAAACATGTAGATGTGTATGACCTTAAGGTTGGCTACCAAAAAAAAAAAAAGAAAATATCCCAAGTGAGTATGAGCTTTTTCAATTTTTTCCTTACTTCACAAATAGGTACATGTAAATCAATATGAGACTTTTCAAATAACATCATTGGAGTTGTCCTTGAAATTGGTGTAAAATATTTATCACTATTGAGGATGGCCTAGCTTTTATATGATTACTTCATCCAATTTTACATATAAGTTAACCTGGATGAGATGATTCAATTACATTCACCACCATTAGAGTTGACATTTGACCACATCATGAATAAATCAAACTCAGTTAGGATATCTTTGCTATGGATGACCTATTCTGATGATCATTTCTTTATTTTAACTATAAAGTACATAAGGATGAAATGTTTTGCATTTGTAATGTAGCCATAATGTCTTTAATTAACAAAATCTTTCAAAAACTAACTCCATGCAGGGATTGTTTTTTTTTTTTAAATCTGACTTGTGCTCACCAAATTGATCCCCCCCCACTTTCAATATACAGAAAAGTTTGGATATAGATATATAATTATAGAATTGTACCTAATATTTTCTATGTATAACAGGCCCCAGTAATAGTTGTCGATCTGACTCATGTCAGAATGGAGGATACTGTATAGAACAGTGGAACAGCTTCCAGTGTGACTGTGATATGACCTCCTACACCGGCCAGACATGTTCACAAGGTATGTTAATGACACACATGTTCACAAGGTATGTTAATGACACACATGTTCACAAGGTATGTTAATGATGCACATGCTCTTACAAAGTACTTGAATGACTCACATGCTCACAAGGTATGTTAATGACACACATGTTCACAGGATATGTTAGTGACAGACATGTTCACAAGATATGTTAATGACTGACATATTCACAAGGTATGTTAATGACTGACATATTTACAAGGTATGTTAATGACAGACATGTTCACAAGGTATGTTAATAACAGACATGTTCACAAGGTATGCTAATGACAGACATGCTCACAAGGTATGTTAATGACACACATTCTCACAAGGTATGTTAATGACAAACATGTTCACAAGGTATGTTAATGACAGACATGTTTCCAAGGTATGTTAACCAGTGTGACTGTGATATGACCTCCTACACCAGCCAGACATGTTCACAAGGTATGTTAATGACAGACGTGTTCACAAAGTATAACACATAAAAGAAATTTATTATTTAAAGATAACATAGAAGTTTATAAGTCAGAATTAATGTAAAAAGATATAAACTTGCAGATTTTCATATGAAATCTCATTATAGCATTACAAGTGGGTTTGTATTCTTCTTTTATTTGTATAATTGTATATGTTTGTATGAATCATTTCCTGTAAATTCTTTGCAATATTTAGTGAGAAGATGTCCACAGAAAACTTGAGCATCTACAAGTAAAACTTGAGTTCCTTGTTTAGAGCATATGTCTATTATTGTTTTTCAGAGAGCAAGACTGTTAAGTTTGGTCCAGGCCCAGGTCTGATCACCTACTATTTCCCCCCAAACTCCCTCCCCAGCCGCTCCAGTGATAGACTGGCCTTCGGATTCAGGACGACCCCTGACCTAGATAAACAGGTCACTCTTCTCCGTGTGGAGAGTGAGACAGGGACAGACTTCCTAGAAGTGGAAATTGTAAGTTATGGGATTAACTTCTAAATATTAAGGCCCTCTAATAATCATTGCAGTAAAACTTGGTTATAAAGAAATAATTGTGATTTTGAATTTTGCTTCCTTATAAACAAGATTATTTAAATCTCTATAACGAACAATTGACGAAGTCTTCTAGTGGATTACTATCAACAAATTTCCTTTAACCAAGATTTCCTTATAAGCGAGTTCTTAATTACCACATTTTACTATATCTAAAAAGAAAATTCATTGTGCAACTCAGTTAATTTTTAATGTTTAGAATAGTTTTTTTTTTAAATTTAAAATATCAGTGTGAAATTCAGAGTACGTACAGTAAAACAAGGTTATAGCGAACACGCTCTTATAATAAATTCACATTTACAGCAAAGTGGTTTTCATTCCCTGTGGTTTTAGAATGTGAGCTTAATGAAATGTATTGAATTATATTAATAACAATTCAAAATTCTTCATCCCTGGCAATTCACTCAAGTGTGTTTTACTGTACATTAAACAAATTATGAGCACTGAAATTATCTAGTATGAAAATTTCTAGTATGTGAAATTTTCTTCTGTTAAGATCAATCATGATGCAGTGCTTGTCACCTATAACATGGGATTTTCTTTTGTTACGGTTGATAACTCGGTGCTTGTCACCTGTAACGTGGGATTTTCTTCTGTTAAGTTTGATTGTGCAGTGTTTGTCTTCTTAAACATGGGATTTTCTTCTGTTAAGGTCGATGGTACAGTGTTTGTCTTCTAAAACATTGGATTTTCTTCTGTTAAGGTTGCTGTTGCAGTGTTTGTCTTCTAAAACATGGGATTTTCTTCTATTAAGGTCGATGGTGCAGTGCTTGTCTCCTATAACATGGGATTTTCTTGTTAAGGTTGATGTTACAATGCTTGTCTCATAACTTTTGGGATTTTCTTCTGTTAAGGTTGATGGTGCAGTGCTCGTCTCTTATAACATGGGATCACAGATGACCATTCCTATTGGAGACCATTTCATCAAAGTTAATGATGGTGACTACCATGTCGTCAGGGTAACACGTGATGGGGCAGCAGCCACACTAAAAATTGACGACTTCGATGTAATCAGGAAAAACCCCAGCAGTAAGTGGTACTTCTATGAGTTTTTCATTATATAAAGTATTTATAGTCTTGAATGAAGGACTGGAAGCAGGTCTGATTGAAATAGGTAACTTAGCTATATATACGTATAAGTTGGTTTAATTTCTCTATGTATATTTCATATTGTTAGATGACACTGCAAGTCTGTGTACATTAATAAAAAAAAAAAGTTAACAAATTGAAAATTGTAGAATCCTTCAATTCATGATCACCACTATGGAAATTTAAGAATAAAATAATAAAAGCAAATGCAGTTATAAGGGAATTATCAAATAATATAATATTGTATTAAATTGCCAAAGAGGAATGGGAGCTGAAAATATTTGCCTGCTCTTTAAGGAGTTTGACATTTCTTTCTTTTTGCATGTCTGTATCATGGATTGAATAAGATTGAAGTTCATACATGTACAAATAGCAAATTGTAAAATCCTAGATTGGGCACCCAAAAATATTTTTATGAAACAAATTGTAAAGTAGAACATGGTCATATATACACTGTACAGAACAGCTGTTTAATTATATCTGTACTTCCTTTTACAGTAAAACTCGGTTATAAGGAAATCAGTAGGACCTCAAATTTTGTTTCCTTGTAACCGAAATTCTTTATATCCATACAAGAAACATAGTAAAAAGTCTTTTACAGAATTTATTAAAGATTCCTTATAACCAAGAATTCCTTGTATGTGAGTTCTTAATAACCGAGTTTTACTGTATCTGAGTTTTACTGTATCCAGTTAAGACTAATTTAATGCATATAGCTCACCTGTGGGAGAGGCTCAGGTGAGCTTTTCTGATCAAATTTTGTCCAGCATATGTTTGTATGTCTCTGTGTTTTGAAACTTTTCACAATTGTTTCTTCCTCCCCAGAATCACAGAGACAGTTTAAATCAAACTTATGACAAAGGCATCCTTGTGTGAAGGGGATAGAATTTCAAATTCATTTAAATGAAGAGCCACACCTTTTCAGTTTGAGATAATTAAGAAAGATGGGGTTTTTTTTTTTTACGTCTTCTTCTCAAGAAAAGCAGGGTTACAGTAATTTTAAAATGCAAGCATCTCTATTTAGTGTAGATTTAGATTTATTCAGGTCATTTACCATGGGGCTAATGTGAAGACACAATAGAGTGTCAAAGTTTTATACAGAAACATACAAATGTAGTTATGTACAAGAACTGTAAGACTACATGTGTAAACATGACATCAAACTTCAATATAATGTAAATTAAAATTGTTGAAGTCATGAACTTCAAGCTGGGGGTACAGTAGGGGATTTCATTTATCTACATGTTTGTCTGAAAGAGAAAGATGATTTCAGGTGAGCAATACATCCCTTGGCCTCTTGTTTTCTGGTACTGAGTGAAGAATGTGGGTGTTTGTAACTATAAGAATATTCTTTAACCATTTTTGCTGTGTTTTATTGCTTTATGTTGACAAAAAAGATTTCTATGTTATAAGTTAATTATGTCAAAGAATTAAGTTAACTTAAGTATACTGTAGTAGATTTTTCAGTTATGATAATTATTGGACATGATAATTGTTAAAGTTGGATGACCAATTTTTTTTCTCAGACATGATCCCTGCACAAAATATTGAACAAGTCTATACATGTTTATATATTTAAAGAAAAGCTTTGATTTTGGCATTTTGAGGTTGTATAAAATTGTCTGATTGCTAAATTATTTTCACCAGTCACTGACTCTTTTTGTTCCAGCAGTGAACTGGTGAAAAATTGAAAATTATATCAATAGATTTGTTCTATATATGTGTACATTTATCTTGATCGAGTGTCAATATTTTAATGATTTTGTTTGGAAAGTTATATTGTGTATGCAGAGAAAATACTTGTAAAACATTCAGCTGGATGTGTGTGTCTTCTGTAAATATTTGTGGACTCTGATAACTGTTTACCTACTGTAAAAACAATTCATTTAAAGGCTGGTCCATTGGGATAGGTCAGAGTATGATGAATTAGCATTTACTGTTTTGTGAGAATAGACCTCTCAGAATCAAATATGTCTCTGGGAATTTTCAAAGCTACTGGTTGAGTTGAAACATTGGGTACAGCCTCGCTGATATTAACATATACCAGTCTGACCAGGGTGAACATTATGGATTAAGGTGCTTTGAGCCTCTTCTATGAGAGATAACTCTGAAAGTTGATTAACCACTGTTTCCTTCATAAGATTTTCGTCTTCAACAAGTCTTTATGTTAAATTTTACCCCATATGGTAAACTGAATTTGAATGAATTTTGATCATTTTTATTTTTATCCTTTTTAGCTCACCTCGACAAAGTCGAGATGAGCTTATGCTATAACCCCGGCGTTGGCGTCGGCGTCCTGGTTCAAGTTTTAGGGGCAAGTCCCATTCCCAAGTAACTATAACCCTACCTGGACCAAACTTGCATGGATGAAGCATCTAGGGATGGACACTACCAAACTTGCTTTGGATGCTGGATCTGACCTAGATTTTCCAGATGATTGACTAGGTTAAAGTTTTTAGAGCAGGTCCATTCCCAAGTAACTATAAGCCCTACCTGGACCAAACTTGCATGGATGATGCATCTAGGGATGGACACTACCACACTTGCTTCGGATGCTGGATCTGACCTAGATTTTCCAGATGAGTGACCAGGTTAAAGTTTTTGGAGCAGGTCCATTCCCATCGAACTGTAAGCCCTACCTGGACCAAACTTGCATGGATGATGCATCTAGGGATGTACACTAACTAACCTGCTTTGGATTCTGGATCTGACCTAGATTTTCCACATGAATGAATTTTAGCCATATTTTAACCAAATTAGCATTGATGATGATGTATCTAGAGATGGACACTTCCAGACTAATGCTTTGGATTCTGAATCTAATATTGATGGATATTAATCTTGGGATGTACACTAACTAGGAAAAAATATGATGCGAGATTTGCCTTACTTATTGATAACATTTGTCGAGGTGAGCTTAGTAATCTTTGATTACCTATGTTTTTAGAAAATTGTCATTATCATAGAACAATTACATAGTAGGAGGCAGAAGGTTAATTGCTCTCACTTAAGGAAATCTGGGAGTAAATTTCAGATGTCATTATTTTTATTAGTCAAGGTTCTTTGACCCTTTAGTAAGAGAGATAACTCTCACTGAGATTAATGACTATTATTCCCTGAAAAATTGCATCTAAAAAAGCAATTTTGGTGTTAAATTTTGCACAGTATTTTTTGCATTTCAATTATGATTAAGATTTCTTTTGAATAACCATTATCATGAAAGCAAAATTTTATATTAGTGAACAGAGAGACTATGAAGTTATACTGTAATTTCCAATCTTTTTTTAATGTATCTGCTGAAATCGATTGATTATATTTTTATTGACTTCAAGTTAGTTTCTTTTTTCTTCTGGCATGTTAACTTAATAAAAATAAAACATTTGTTGTAGAAATATCAAATTAAAATGATCACCGGTAGTAGTTGATCAAATTTTTTAATAAGTATATTGAAGTATGTACTTCTAATTTTACACCCGCTCTGAAGGAGAGGGGGTTACTATACTGTTTTACCCTTGGTGTCTGTCTGTGTGTCTGTCCATAACAAATTCTTTGGTGCAGTTTTCTCAGCAACAACACAACACATATACGCTTGAAGCCATATGGTGGCATTCATTTTTGTACAAATCAAATGTCAACTTCCTGTTTATTCGTGTGTCTGTCTGTACCAAATTTTCCGTGTAGTTTTCTAGCTACTACTTATTGCTTTTGCTTGAAATTTTAGCCCACTCTTTTTCTAGGCATGCCACATGGTGGGAATCATTTTTGTACAAATCTTATCTCAACCTCCTGTTTATCTGTACATCTGTCAGTAAAAATTTTATGTCACAGTCTTCAAAGCAACTACTCATCGCAGGTGCTTGAAATTTTAGCACAATCTTTGTATAGTCATGCCAAATGCTGGGATTCATTTTTTTACAAATCTGATGTCAACTTCCTTTTTTTTGCGTGTCCGTCCGTACCAAATTTCTGTCACAGTTTTCTCAGTAACTACTCAAGGCAGATGCTTGAAATTTTAGCAAACTCTTAGTTTAAGCATGCCATATGATAGGATTCACGAGAGTGTATATTCACCTCAGGGGTATTACTAATTACATGTAGCATCGGCTCACAGACTTCTTGTTATTTGTTTGTATTGTTTTTGGGGCAGAAAGTGAAATATATTAATTATTTTATGTAGTATACTTGAAATATCAAATACAGTGATTATAATATGACATACTAGTATAGATTTTTTTTTTTCAAGTGTCAAATGGCAATGCCCTATATTTCTTTGTGTTCCATGTGGGTGAAATGAAATTGTTACAAAAGTATATCATAGTGCTGTAAAGTTTCATTTTGTTCTGTGTACATGTACAGTATAACTTACATATAAGGAATTCATAAAGATTTTTTTTTGATTCTGACCAATTGCAAGTTTCCCTCAGATAATACAGAGTGAAGTACAAATTGATTTGTATTCAATTAAGATATCTAAATGTGTTCAAGAGTGGATGTGACAGTGTATAAATTATAATGGTATTTATCAACCTCATTATAACACATATATATACTTTAATATCACTTAAAGTAAACTGTGACTCACGCACCTTTTTGCATGCAACACATTCTGTATTTCAACAGTTCACATGTCATTTCTGTTTTACACAGTGCTAGCATGTTAACACATTTTAACTTGCCTAATGAGAATAAATAGTAAAAATTGTGATTGCGTATATTTAGCAAGATTCAATGCATGCCAGAATACTTCCATGTATACATGTATGCCAAAGGTTCATTTCTAAATGCACACGGCAAACCATATTCATTTAGCTGCATGCAGTGTTTGGATACAGTTCAAAAATTGTAAATGACTTTGCTTGAATTGAGGAAATTAATTAATGTTATACTTATTATACCCCACGCAACTAGTTGCGGGGGGTATAATGTTTTTGACCCGTCAGTCAGTCAGTCCGTCAGTCCTGTTTTCTTGTCAGCACAACTCCTCCTAAACCACTGCACAGAATTTCGTCAAACTTTGCAGATATTTAGGACACAATGTGTAGATGTGCATATTACCAGGAAATTCCGATTCCTTTATTTTTTTCTGGGAATTTCGGCACTTTTCAACTTAGATTTTTGGCCATATCTTGAATATAGAGATGAACAGTTTGTCAGCGCAACTCCTCCTAAACCGCTGCACAGAATTTCGTCAAACTTTGCAGATATTTAGGACACAATGTGTAGATGTGCACATTACCAGGAAATTCCGATTCCTTTATTTTTTCTGGGATTTTCGGCACTTTTGAACTTAGATTTTTGGCCATATCTTGAATATAGATATGAACAGTTTGTCAGCGCAACTCCTCCTAAACCGCTGCACAGAATTTCGTCAAACTTTGCAGATATTTAGGACACAATGTGTAGATGTGCATATTACCAGGAAATTCTGATTCCTTTATTTTTCTGGGAATTTCGGCACTTTTCAACTTAGATTTTTGGCCATATCTTGAATATAGAGATGAACAGTTTGTCAGTACAACTCCTTTTAAACCACTGCACAGAATTTCGTCAACTTTTGCAGATATTTAGGACACAATGTGTAGATGTGCATATTACCAGGAAATTCCGATTCCTTTATTTTTTTCTGGGAATTTCGGCACTTTTGAACTTAGATTTTTGGCCATATCTTGAATATAGAGATGAACAGTTTGTCAGCGCAACTCCTCCTAAACCGCTGCACAGAATTTCGTCAAACTTTGCAGATATTTAGGACACAATGTGTAGATGTGCACATTACCAGGAAATTCCGATTCCTTTATTTTTTCTGGGATTTTCGGCACTTTTGAACTTAGATTTTTGGCCATATCTTGAATATAGATATGAACAGTTTGTCAGCGCAACTCCTCCTAAACCGCTGCACAGAATTTCGTCAAACTTTGCAGATATTTAGGACACAATGTGTAGATGTGCACATTACCAGGAAATTCCGATTCCTTTATTTTTTCTGGGATTTTCGGCACTTTTGAACTTAGATTTTTGGCCATATCTTGAATATTAGGGCTGGGACGATATATCGAGATATCGATAATATCGATTCAATGTGAGGATGATACGGATATCGATACATATGAAGAAATATCGAAATATCGCCCCTAAAATTCTGACTTATGTTTTTCTTTGTTTACTGAACATTTTGGGTTGGATAAATAAGATAAATATGCTTAATATAAATATAAATATGAAATACATAATAATTAACACCACTTGTGTAAAATAATTCAGTTTTACTACAGATATACAACTTCTTTGAATAAATTATTCTTATTTGTGAATAAATATTTTGTTCATTTCAATACAAAAAAAAGAATTTATAACCAATTAAACATATCGTGATACATATCGTATCGTGGCTCAAATATCGAGATACGTATCGATATAGAAAAAGTTGTATCGTCCCAGCCCTATTGAATATAGATATGAACAGTTTGTCAGCGCAACTCCTCCTAAACCGCTGCACAGAATTTCGTCAAACTTTGCAGATATTTAGGACACAATGTGTAGATGTGCATATTACCAGGAAATTCTGATTCCTTTATTTTTCTGGGAATTTCGGCACTTTTCAACTTAGATTTTTGGCCATATCTTGAATATAGAGATGAACAGTTTGTCAGTACAACTCCTTTTAAACCGCTGCACAGAATTTCGTCAACTTTTGCAGATATTTAGGACACAATGTGTAGATGTGCATATTACCAGGAAATTCCGATTCCTTTATTTTTTTCTGGGAATTTCGGCACTTTTCAACTTAGATTTTTGGCCATATCTTGAATATAGAGATGAACAGTTTGTCAGCGCAACTCCTCCTAAACCGCTGCACAGAATTTCGTCAAACTTTGCAGATATTTAGGACACAATGTGTAGATGTGCACATTACCAGGAAATTCCGATTCCTTTATTTTTTCTGGGATTTTCGGCACTTTTGAACTTAGATTTTTGGCCATATCTTGAATATAGAGATGAACAGTTTGTCAGCACAACTCCTCCTAAACCGCTGCACAGAATTTCGTCAAACTTTGCAGATATTTAGGACACAATGTGTAGATGTGCACATTACCAGGAAATTCCGATTCCTTTATTTTTTCTGGGATTTTCGGCACTTTTGAACTTAGATTTTTGGCCATATCTTGAATATAGATATGAACAGTTTGTCAGCGCAACTCCTCCTAAACCGCTGCACAGAATTTCGTCAAACTTTGCAGATATTTAGGACACAATGTGTAGATGTGCATATTACCAGGAAATTCTGATTCCTTTATTTTTCTGGGAATTTCGGCACTTTTCAACTTAGATTTTTGGCCATATCTTGAATATAGAGATGAACAGTTTGTCAGTACAACTCCTTTTAAACCACTGCACAGAATTTCGTCAACTTTTGCAGATATTTAGGACACAATGTGTAGATGTGCATATTACCAGGAAATTCCGATTCCTTTATTTTTTTCTGGGATTTTCGGCACTTTTGAACTTAGATTTTTGGCCATATCTTGAATATAGAGATGAACAGTTTGTCAGCGCAACTCCTCCTAAACCGCTGCACAGAATTTCGTCAAACTTTGCAGATATTTAGGACACAATGTGTAGATGTGCACATTACCAGGAAATTCCGATTCCTTTATTTTTTCTGGGATTTTCGGCACTTTTGAACTTAGATTTTTGGCCATATCTTGAATATAGATATGAACAGTTTGTCAGCGCAACTCCTCCTAAACCGCTGCACAGAATTTCGTCAAACTTTGCAGATATTTAGGACACAATGTGTAGATGTGCACATTACCAGGAAATTCCGATTCCTTTATTTTTTCTGGGATTTTCGGCACTTTTGAACTTAGATTTTTGGCCATATCTTGAATATAGATATGAACAGTTTGTCAGCGCAACTCCTCCTAAACCGCTGCACAGAATTTCGTCAAACTTTGCAGATATTTAGGACACAATGTGTAGATGTGCATATTACCAGGAAATTCTGATTCCTTTATTTTTCTGGGAATTTCGGCACTTTTCAACTTAGATTTTTGGCCATATCTTGAATATAGAGATGAACAGTTTGTCAGTACAACTCCTTTTAAACCGCTGCACAGAATTTCGTCAACTTTTGCAGATATTTAGGACACAATGTGTAGATGTGCATATTACCAGGAAATTCCGATTCCTTTATTTTTTTCTGGGAATTTCGGCACTTTTCAACTTAGATTTTTGGCCATATCTTGAATATAGAGATGAACAGTTTGTCAGCGCAACTCCTCCTAAACCGCTGCACAGAATTTCGTCAAACTTTGCAGATATTTAGGACACAATGTGTAGATGTGCACATTACCAGGAAATTCCGATTCCTTTATTTTTTCTGGGAATTTCGGCACTTTTCAACTTAGATTTTTGGCCATATCTTGAATATAGAGATGAACAGTTTGTCAGTACAACTCCTTTTAAACCACTGCACAGAATTTCGTCAACTTTTGCAGATATTTAGGACACAATGTGTAGATGTGCATATTACCAGGAAATTCCGATTCCTTTATTTTTTTCTGGGATTTTCGGCACTTTTGAACTTAGATTTTTGGCCATATCTTGAATATAGAGATGAACAGTTTGTCAGCGCAACTCCTCCTAAACCGCTGCACAGAATTTCGTCAAACTTTGCAGATATTTAGGACACAATGTGTAGATGTGCACATTACCAGGAAATTCCGATTCCTTTATTTTTTCTGGG
Organism: Saccostrea echinata; assembly: GCF_033153115.1. Lineage (NCBI taxonomy): Eukaryota > Metazoa > Mollusca > Bivalvia > Ostreida > Ostreidae > Saccostrea > Saccostrea echinata. Next base: position 20,276,696 of record NW_026889751.1, on the reverse strand, counting down.
ATTTTCGGCACTTTTGAACTTAGATTTTTGGCCATATCTTGAATATAGATATGAACAGTTTGTCAGCGCAACTCCTCCTAAACCGCTGCACAGAATTTCGTCAAACTTTGCAGATATTTAGGACACAATGTGTAGATGTGCACATTACCAGGAAATTCCGATTCCTTTATTTTTTCTGGGATTTTCGGCACTTTTGAACTTAGATTTTTGGCCATATCTTGAATATAGATATGAACAGTTTGTCAGCGCAACTCCTCCTAAACCGCTGCACAGAATTTCGTCAAACTTTGCAGATATTTAGGACACAATGTGTAGATGTGCATATTACCAGGAAATTCTGATTCCTTTATTTTTCTGGGAATTTCGGCACTTTTCAACTTAGATTTTTTGCCATATCTTGAATATAGAGATGAACAGTTTGTCAGTACAACTCCTTTTAAACCGCTGCACAGAATTTCGTCAACTTTTGCAGATATTTAGGACACAATGTGTAGATGTGCATATTACCAGGAAATTCCGATTCCTTTATTTTTTTCTGGGAATTTCGGCACTTTTCAACTTAGATTTTTGGCCATATCTTGAATATAGAGATGAACAGTTTGTCAGCGCAACTCCTCCTAAACCGCTGCACAGAATTTCGTCAAACTTTGCAGATATTTAGGACACAATGTGTAGATGTGCACATTACCAGGAAATTCCGATTCCTTTATTTTTTCTGGGATTTTCGGCACTTTTGAACTTAGATTTTTGGCCATATCTTGAATATAGAGATGAACAGTTTGTCAGCGCAACTCCTCCTAAACCGCTGCACAGAATTTCGTCAAACTTTGCAGATATTTAGGACACAATGTGTAGATGTGCACATTACCAGGAAATTCCGATTCCTTTATTTTTTCTGGGATTTTCGGCACTTTTGAACTTAGATTTTTGGCCATATCTTGAATATAGATATGAACAGTTTGTCAGCGCAACTCCTCCTAAACCGCTGCACAGAATTTCGTCAAACTTTGCAGATATTTAGGACACAATGTGTAGATGTGCATATTACCAGGAAATTCTGATTCCTTTATTTTTCTGGGAATTTCGGCACTTTTCAACTTAGATTTTTGGCCATATCTTGAATATAGAGATGAACAGTTTGTCAGTACAACTCCTTTTAAACCACTGCACAGAATTTCGTCAACTTTTGCAGATATTTAGGACACAATGTGTAGATGTGCATATTACCAGGAAATTCCGATTCCTTTATTTTTTTCTGGGAATTTCGGCACTTTTCAACTTAGATTTTTGGCCATATCTTGAATATAGAGATGAACAGTTTGTCAGCGCAACTCCTCCTAAACCGCTGCACAGAATTTCGTCAAACTTTGCAGATATTTAGGACACAATGTGTAGATGTGCACATTACCAGGAAATTCCGATTCCTTTATTTTTTCTGGGATTTTCGGCACTTTTGAACTTAGATTTTTGGCCATATCTTGAATATAGATATGAACAGTTTGTCAGCGCAACTCCTCCTAAACCGCTGCACAGAATTTCGTCAAACTTTGCAGATATTTAGGACACAATGTGTAGATGTGCACATTACCAGGAAATTCCGATTCCTTTATTTTTTCTGGGATTTTCGGCACTTTTGAACTTAGATTTTTGGCCATATCTTGAATATAGATATGAACAGTTTGTCAGCGCAACTCCTCCTAAACCGCTGCACAGAATTTCGTCAAACTTTGCAGATATTTAGGACACAATGTGTAGATGTGCATATTACCAGGAAATTCTGATTCCTTTATTTTTCTGGGAATTTCGGCACTTTTCAACTTAGATTTTTGGCCATATCTTGAATATAGAGATGAACAGTTTGTCAGTACAACTCCTTTTAAACCGCTGCACAGAATTTCGTCAACTTTTGCAGATATTTAAGACACAATGTGTAGATGTGCATATTACCAGGAAATTCCGATTCCTTTATTTTTTCTGGGAATTTCGGCACTTTTGAACTTAGATTTTTGGCCATATCTTGAATATAGAGATGAACAGTTTGTCAGCGCAACTCCTTTTAAACCGCCGCACAGAATTTCGTCAAACTTTGCAGATATTTAGGACACAGTGTGTAGATGTGCATATTACCAGGAAATTCCGATTCCATTATTTTTGCCCTAAGAGTTTTGCCTATTATTGAAGAAACTTTCCAGCTAGGTAATAAAGGAAATCCACACTGGAATCAGCCTTTGTAATGACATTTTATGTGAAATATTTAATGACCTTAAAAGACCGCTATTGATTTTGAGATCAAAAGATTAATGATTTAACACACACACAAAATCTTGAATCTTGGATAGTTCTCAACCCCCCCACCCGTCAAATTGGTACTTTGCCTTAAATAATTTCATATGTACAGTATATAAACAAATTCATATGACTACATCATAATTTTGTTTCCATCAATTATTTAAATGTGTGAGTTGTCATGTGTTGGACATGGACTTACACTCATTAACAAATCGAAATCACTGAGGAATTTAAATAACAGTTTGTCAGCATAACTCCTGCACTGAATTTCCTGAAACTTTGTAGGTATTTCAGACATAAAGTATAGATTTGTATATTACCAAGAAATTTTTATTCCATTATTTATCTAGAAACTTCAGCCCAATTAAATTGTAACATACAAAGATTTAAATGTCCTTATATGCAAGAAGTTTTGATGTGATGATTTTTTGCAAGTAATGCCCCTTTTTGAATTATACTGTGTATTTAAAATGCACTGTGCTATTCAGTACATGTTGCATTGTCGAGTTTTGGGGGAGCGTGGGGTATGTGAGCTTGCTCACTTTTTCTTTCATTACTTAATGATATAATTTAGGTGATCATTAAAACCATGGTGATCATATGTTTATACACTGTATGATCTATGTTCTGTTGTTTCAAAAATCTCCCTGGAATTTTGATTAGTCCACGTACTGTACCATAGTGATACATGAAATGAAACATTGCAAATAAAAAGCAGTCTCACCTACCTCACTGACTATCTTCAGACATGTTTTAGGTTTTGCATGCTTTACAATCTCTGATACACTGTAAATCACCAAATTTTCACAAGACAGTAATATTGTATGCGTGACAAAATTTTGACAATTTCTGTTAATTGGTTTTTTTTTTTTTTTGGTAATCTTTAGTAATACCAATATATGCGAGAATGAAATTTTCTTAAACGGAAGGCCATATTAACGCAAAAATAATATTCTCGTGCACAAAAAGTGACTTAAAGTATCCACTTCAATTTTCTTTTTTAAGCTGGGTAATGAAAGAATTTTTCATTAATAGAGTTTGGCAACTTAAATGGTTGATATATAAACATGCAGTGAATTTAACATTTTATTCCTTAGATTTAAATTGAAGGAAAGACTATGTCAGTTTATCCCTTATCAGGCTGAATTCCTTATATTGAAGTTACTGTTCTTGATTATGCAGTAGAATGGAAATTCACTCATTCTTAGTTTAATAACCAATTTTATACCAGTTGCAATATTCAGTCAAAAGATAACAAATTAAACTTCTTGTGTGATTGGCAGATAACCAGTATTTCAATTTTGTTTTACAATGCTGTACATTGATTATAGCATAAGTTATTGAGTGAGAGTGTTTGATGGATATATCAGCTGTTTCTTATTGTTGATTATACGTCCTCTTTTTTAATGCATCAGGTTTTTTGTCCAAGCTTTTCTCAGTGAATGAATTGGCAGGTAAATAAACTATCCGAAAATTTCTATGATAAGGAATCACTTTTGAATGTCAAAAGCACATTTCCTAACAAAGAAGATGGGCGAACAAGGCAAGCAAAATGCTTATTGTGCCTCAATCAAGAAAGAGAAAAATCAAATCTCAATTATCACAAAATTTTCTTTCATATTTCATTTAACATTAATGCATACTTGAAGTAAAATCTCCACAAATCGCAACAATGTAACAAAAATTGGAATTATTGGTCTAGGAAATAGCAAACATACAGCAAAGAGAGCAAAAATGATCAATTCTTCATACTGAAACACACTTTTTCCATGTGAGTGGGTCTTTGCTCCATTTTTTGGAAAGATTATACTCTGTCAAAGTATGTGTAAAAATATACATTCTTCAGTTAACAAAAACATGGAGCAAAGACCCACTTTACCTCAAAAATACACTTTTATGACACAACATTTGCATCTTTCGGAGAAATATTTGAAGTCAATTTATTCACGAACATTAAGTTAAATGCTGGCATTTGTTCGGAGTGGTATAGTATAGTGGTTAGCTTGTTGGTCTCAAATAGAAAACTGATACTGATGATTTTTATTAGTTGGGTTGGAACCCTAATACCACATTTTTTAAAAATCTTAGAAGGATTTTTTGTCATCAGAATTTTCCACAATTTTTTTTCAATTATAAGAACTTAACTCTACTGAATTCACAAAAATGAATATGACTTTTATACATTGGAAGCTATAATAGGCATTTTGCACACCTTGTCTGCCCATTTCCTTCATTTTAAAGATTTTTTTATTGTTAAGGAAAGTGAAGACTGCATTGGGTACATAGTTAAGGGAGATAATTCTGACAAAACTAACAAAATCCAAAATGTTCAGCAAGACATTACAGTGTATACAGTTATAGGATGTTTTCTTTTTTAGAAAATGAACAACAGTGGAGTGTCTTCAATAATCAGTCCAAGATTCTTGTGGGTGGGAATGGAAATGCAAGACAGCAGAATGCCTTTACTGGATCTATCTCAGGTATGCCTTTAAGTATCTTAAGTAAGCTCTTAATTATCTCATTTAAGCCCTTGATTATCTTAGGTAAGCTAATGATTATCTCAAGTAAGTTCTTGTTTATCTCAGATCTCAGGTAAGTTCTTGATCATCTAAAGTAAGTTCTTTATTATTTCAGATAAGTACTTGATTATCTACAGTAAGTTTTTATTTATCTCATTTAAGCTCTTGATTATCTCAGGTAAGCTCTTGAGTATCTCTGGTATGCTATTGAGTGTCTTGGGTAAGCTCTTGATTATCTCAGATCAGCTCTTGATTATTTCAGATAAGCTCTTGATTATCTCAGGTAAGCACTTAATCATCTTAGGTAAGCTATAGATTATCTTAGGTAAGCTCTTGATAATCTCAGGTTAGCACTTGATTATCTCAGGTAAGCACTTAATCATCTTAGGTAAGCTATAGATTATCTTAGGTAAGCTCTTGATAATCTCAGGTTAGCACTTGATTATCTCAGGTAAGCATTGAATCATCTCAGGTAAGCTATAGATTATCTTAGGTAAGCTCTTGATAATCTCAGGTTAGCACTTGATTATCTCAGGTAAGCACTTAGTCAATAGCTTACCTGAGATAATTATCTCAGGAAGTCTTGACCATAAGCCCTGCCTTGACCAAACTATAACAGATGATGCATTCAGGGTTTCATACTATCAAACTTGCCTTTGATTCTGCATCTGACAATTTTTTAGCATCCTCAGGTAGTGTAGATTCAAGTTTGTTCAGATCATGACCCCCAGGGGTAGGGCGGGGCCACAATGGAGGATCAAAGTTTTACATAGAAATATATAGGAAAAACCTTTAAAAATCTTCTTCTCAAGAACAGAAAAGCCATGATGAATCATATTTATATGGAAGCATCCTCAGATAGTGTAGATTCAAGTTTGTTCAAATCATGACCCCTGGGGGTAGGGCAGGGCCACAATGGAGGATCAAAGTCTTAAAAAGAAATATATAGGAAAATATCTTCTTCTGAAGAACTGCAAAGCCATAATTAGTCATTTTGATATAGAAGCATCCCCGGGTAGTGTAGATTCAAGTTTGTTAAAATGATGACCCCACAATGGGGGATCGAAAATTTTACATGGGAACATATAGGAAAATATCTTCTTCTCAAGATCTGAAAATCATGTTTAGTCATTTTGGTATGGAAGCATCCTCAGATAGTGTAAGTTAAATTTTGTTCAAATGATGACCCCTAGGGGGTAGGATGAGGCCCAATTGGGGGATCAAAAGTTCTACATAAGAACATATAGAAAAAATATTATATTTCTTCTCAAGAACAGAAAAGCTATATTTAGTCATGTTGATATGGAAGCATCCTCAGGTAGTGTAGATTCAAGTTTGTTCAAATGATGACCCCTGGGATAGGGAGGAGCCACAATGGGGGATCAAATTTTTACAAAAAAATATATGGGAAATTTTTTAAAAAATCTTCTCAAGTACAACAAAGCCATTTGTTATATTGACATGGAAGCATCATCAGGTAGTTTAAAATTCAAGCCCCCCCCCCCCTCCCCAGTAATCTTTTCAATACTGAACTGATTTGTGCTCTTGCCTAGCCAATGTGCTCAGGTGAGCGATGTGGCTCATGGGCCTCTTGTTTTTACTTGAGTGACCAGGTTAAAGTCTTTTGCTAAGTGGATGTAAACTCTAATTATACCAAACTTGCAAAGATGATGCAGCTAGAGATGTAAAATAACAGACTAATTCTTGGAGTACTGCTATTGACCTGTATTATGATTATAATGAAAGGCATACAACAATAACATTTTAAAGTAATGCATTTTACGGAACATTTCATATTGGAACAAGACTTATTTTTAATTGAGCTTCATAATTTTTAATTACCAGTGATTTTTCCCTTGTCCAGGGTTGGTGTTTAATGGTTTAAGAGTGATTGACCTTGCCTGTGAATTAGATCCTTTCGTTGTTACTCGGGGTAGTGTTCAGCTCTGTCCTATAAGTACCAGGTAAGGATATGAGAAATTTATCTCATTTCAAAGTCATTTACAAATTGGTATAAAAAGTTAAGGCTCATTTGAATCACTGATGTTGTATTTTGTAGGAAACATGAAATGCAATCTACAGAAGGAATACGGGTATGTTTTATTCTATCTGCGTAAGGAAGTCTCCCAAACATTTTGTTTTATTGATGGAAAATTGATAATTTTTTTTAGTTTTTTAAAGTTTTTTTTTTTTTAAAGTCGCTTCGTTATATTTTGAGTTATCTGAAAACATTCTTGTCACTTTCTCAAGATAGATCGTAAAAATAATGAACAGAAAATTGACAAAAATGGTGCTAAATCAGGAAATGCTAAAGGGAAACCAGCCTCTGCTAAAGACAATACACTGCTACCACCATCTCATCAAACTAACAGAGATTTTCCCCAGCAAAAACAAAGAGATGTCACAAAAAAACAAATTTACCTGAAAGAAAGTGTTGTAAAGTTTCCATTAATGAACTCAGTGGAACTAAAACTGTCAGGTGATGTGAAAAAAGAACCTAAGGATGTTCTGATGGATTACATGAGTGATGATGCTGACTTTGATAACATTGCCGATTACCAAGGATCAGGACACGGGAACCAGGGAAGGACTAGTCAAGAAGATTTTCCTTTCCTCTATGCACAATCTGGTCATCAAATCAACCTCTTCCCAAAATCGGATAATGGGAATTCCTTCCTCCCACAAAAGAATAACCAGAAATGGAAAGATGGGAATTCGGGATATGAGAAAATGAAGAGTCAGTTTGGAGACTCCATCCATCATGTGATTCCAAGAAAGTTACCTGAAGCATCATCCAGGTCCAACCATCTGAGGCCATTGTCAAACCACAAAATTGTCAGGGATGAGGGTGAGAGGGTAGTTGTGGGAAAAGGGGAGTCTCACGTTACTTACATCCCCATCACTGAAATAGTAAGTGGGAGGATCCTGGGTATGGGGTTTTTTACTAACACCAAACATTAATGCTGGATAACTGTAAAGGATGATTGGGAAACTAACACTGGATGTCAGCTACTGATAACGTAGCCTAATCCTGGATGACTGAAGGCAGATGAGGAACTAATGTTTTCTAGTGCACAATAACACGGAATGGATTGCCAATAATCACCATCCTATTATAGCATCAGCTGCTCTCTTCATGAATTTTTCATTTTAGTAAATTTATCAGATCTTGTTAGCTAGTATCCATTCTTTGATGCATGATGTACGTGGGCTTATGCCAGTATATTCTCACTCTTTCTCTCTCTCATACAGCACATTTTTGTTTGTTTTTTTTCAGTCCTAACTTATGCAATCAATTAAAGAAATTAACATGAGTAGACATAACCATACATATGTGAAGAGTTTGCCTATTGATATTTGAAAGGTTTTTTTTGTTAATGTAGTGAATTTGTACATTTAACTACTGCATGTAATAAGGTGATCAGATTTTGTTTATGTGAGAATAGGGGAGAATGCAACTATATTATTATAAATTCATCCTATTAATTACTGTATAAGGGGAAATTAACTCATTATACAAATTTTTGCTATATTTGTGCTTTAAATTAAAAAAACTGCAAATAAATTATATGTACCAGTTTTTAGTATTTATGCTGAAGACAAACATTATATTTGCACAAATTCAAATGTGCTATTTAGATACCAAGGAAAAAAATTATATGTAAATTTCAACCCTTATGCAGAATATGAATATGTTAATGAAAATTTACAGCACACCAAATTCCCTGCTTTTACCTTAATAAACATAGGGCAGTCAATTCAATGAATGAATTCAATTTAATTTCACAGCACAGCACTCCTCTGGAGGGCGTGACAGATGACATAATTATCCCAGCAGGGTCGGGGGATGGAGGAATCAAGTGTCCAGTAGATGATGAGGATGATTGTGCTTCAGACGATGCATCAGATAACATCATCTCCACCACTGTAACATTTACATACAAACCAACCACAAAACCACCACTGAAAAGGTAAACCATCAGATAACATTTCTACAACTGTAACACTTACATACAAACCAACCACAAAACTGCCACTGATATGGTAAACCATCAAATAACATTTCCACAACTGTAACATTTACATACAAACCAACCACAAAACCACCACTGAAAAGGTAAACCATCAGATAACATTTCCACATGTGTAACATAGGCAGATCGACCACAAAACCACCACTGAAAAGGTTAACCATCAAAAAACAATATTTCTACAAGTGTAACATGTACATACAAATGAAATACAAAACCACCACTGAAAAGGTAAACGATCAAATTACATTTCACCAACTGTTACATTTACATACAAACCAACCACGAAACCACCACTGAAAGGGAAAACCATCAGATAACAACATTTTCAAATGTGTAACATTTACAAACCAACCACAAAACCACCAACGAAAATGTAAACTGTCAGATAACAGCATTTCCACATGTAACTTTTACATACAATCCAACCAAAAAACCACCATTGAAAATGTAAACTGTCTGATAATGTCATCGCCACAACAGTACCATTTACATACAAACCAACCACAAAACTGCCACTGAAAAGGTAAACAATCAAATAAAAACATTTCCACATGCATGTGTAACATATGCAGATCAACCATAAAATTATAACTGAAGAAGTAAAGCATCAGATAATGTCATCTCCACCATTGTAACATTTACATAAAATCAAACCACCACTGAAAAGGTAAACCATTCTTCATAGCATTTCCACAAGTGTAACATTTACATACAAACCAACCACAAAACCACCACTGAAAAGGTAAACATTTCTGCATCAGTTAAATTCACACAAAAAGTAAACTTGTCATAAACCATGTAATATCTCCAAGCATGGAAACCTACACTCTTTAACTGAAAAAGTAAATTTTTGGATAATTCTCCACAAAGACAAGCCTTAAGCACATGTACTATACAAGTACAAACTCACTTTTCTGGGAAAAAAAAACTTCAGAAAAGATGTTTACTACATGGAAGTCTAAATGTAAATTCACAGTAAAGTCATCTATCAGAGGATAATTTATTTCAATTCTTAATACAATACAAGAAGAGAGACTATACATGTGTATCTCTTTCAGCCCACACTAGTTGTACACATGCACATACAAACATTAATCATGTTCAGAAGATTTACTCATGAGAGTTTGCTTCAAAATACTGGGTTTTTTTAATTATTTACAGCACTGATGTTGGACCATGTTCCCCAAAAGATTCCTTAAATTGTGATAATCAAGTAGAGAGTACTAATTTGATAAATACGGACAAAAAGAATTCTTCTGTGCCTATGAAAGGGAATGGCAAAACTTCAACAGAATATCCTCTAATTCCTGCAAATAGAAATCGTGAACAGGAAGTGACACAGACACCAAACCTTGCCCTTATTATTGGCATTGTGGGTGGGGTGTTGGTGGCTTTGATAATTCTAATTATAGCTTTGTATAAATTCCGGAGTCGTGATGAAGGCTCTTATAAAGTGGACGAAAGTCAGAACTTTGCATTTCTGGAAAAGAAACAGCAGCAGGGTAATGGCCATGGAGCGTTGCTAGGAAACCACAGCAGTGGAGGTGGAAAGTCGGGGAAGAAGAAAGATGTTAAAGAATGGTATGTGTGAAGTCAGAGAAGACCAAAGCCTGGAATTTCTGCAGAATCTGTATCAGAAGGTGGTCTCGTGGATGACCAGATGTGAAAGAAATTAAATATGTATAGTTAACCAGTGCATTTAAAATCTTAGAAATAATTGAAAGATACAATAATGGCTCTACAGAAACTGGACATTTCCAGTCATTGTGGACTTCCAGTTTTATTACACTGTGTACCATACTGTGAATCAGATCTTCCTTTATTCAGTTTGGAAGCATTGGCAAAGTTTGATTGTAATGATTGAAGAGAAAATATATATTAAGCAGAGAATAAGAATTAATATACACAGGCTTTGGCTTTTCTGATGATCCTAGTGATTTGGAGACTGCCACTGTGAGCTGACGAGTTCAGCTTTGACGTGTGGACCATATCGGTGCTTTCAGTGAAGTGTGACTAGCACGGCTCTAAGCTATGTTGTGATTGGACGACATTTTTTCTATGAAGTTAGTGATAGTTTTTTTTCAGTATTCTTTTGCCAAATAGTTTTTGGACCATGTACAACATGCATTCCTAGCTTATATGTAAAGAGAGAGAGAGATCAAAATTCATTCCAAACACATTATTTGTAAAACATCAAAGGCTTTTACATTAAAGTCCATCAATTGACATGGATTGACCTCCAAAGGATGTGTAAATATTATTAACAAGTTATTTACGTAACTTTAACAATTATATGTCTTTAAACTGTATATTAGTCATCTTTGCTGTTCTCAATTTTTTAAGACAGATGTCATGAAAGAAGCTCCAAAAACGAAAAATGTTTTTTGAACTTTGAGAGAATTTTATCATGCAAAAATGTACATATTGAGTTTTTCTAGTTCTTTTTACACCTAGGTACCTGCAATATTTCTCCCTTCAATTAGTGAACATAAATCACTGTTTACTTGATTGGGAAAGTACATTCATGATTTCAATTTCTTTATCTTGGTGTAAAAAATAATTTACATCAAAAGGCAAATCACTCTTACTGCATTAAATTATCATGTAATTAGAACTTCCTAGTGAGTAGTGTTGAGTTTTCTTTAAAAGACTGCCTATTCCCTTTATAGAGTGATACAGTTTACCTTTCAATTGAGATTACATACCTTTATTCTCTCTGTAATAACTTTCAGTATTAGGAAGTCTCATTTTCAGCGTATTTTGTACATTTATTTACATGTATAGATATTATTCATAATTTACACATATTTGAACTCATCTAGTTTTTGTTTTTTTCTTTTAAATTGTAATTTTAGAATTGTAATACTTTATCCTTCATCAGAACCCCCAAAAATTATGTATTATCTTGTGATTTGATTGTTACACCAGAAATGAACAAATTTCAATATTGTAAATAGGTTTCCCTTCCATGTGTACCGGGGTGTGTGAAATAATTGTTTTATTATATCATTGTAGCTGCAGCAGGTGTTTTTTATATACTGGATCGTTAACACTGTGTATGATAGAGTCATTGTTACAATCATGACGTAATGCTCCCAGTGCAATATTTGATTTGCTTTGCGTGATAATTTTACCTGTCTTTTGGCCACTGTTTCGTAATGTTTTTGTTGATGATAGAGTTTTTTGTGCCATACGTTTTGTTGAGAGAATGTGAACAAAGTTGTATATAAATGCAAATAAAACTGTTTACAAAAACATTTTTTTTTTTTTGGTCTTAATAAACAAAAAATAACAAAATTCATTTCAGCAAGTTCAACCCATTATAGAGAAAAACCAGTCTAGAGGAACTTCATACTAAGAAGATTCTTTTCAGTCAGGGGCAATCCAACTGTAGTCAGATTTTATCCATTGTACACATCCAGTCTAGTTTTATTTAAAAATGTCTTTATTTTTGCAAAATAATAGTTACCTATTTTTACTGCATATTTTTTCTGAAGTGCATGTTATTGCCTAATTCTATCTTTTTTGCTCTGCATCGTTTGTAAACTTTTGAACTCTGAAATGATAGGGCCCCTTTCAACAAAATTTGGGATATGGCTACTGTGAATATCTTGCATTTGACCACTTAAGGTATTTCATCCCCTAAAGAACCCAATAGACGATTTCATATTCTTTTAAAGAGTTATCTCCCGTTGTCGGCGTAACACATTCCTTGTAACTAGCCTGTAAATATCTTCAACCTTCAAACGCTATAGGACAATTTTGATCCGTTCCTGTATTGCCATAGCATGGGGCAACATCATTAACATAATGAACATATTCATGCAGATTAAAATTGTATGACATTATACATAAAGTTGGTAATGTTATAGAGGGAAAACAGTGCCTTACGCCGGTTGACCCCCGTTTGACCCCGCAAAGGGAAATAACTTTTGTACATGTGAAAGTCTTCTTCAGCACGTTTTAAGTTCTTTGATATTAATTTTGTAAGAGCATTTTAGAGTCGAAAAGGATTTTACAAAAAGAAAAATTAATAAATTTTATTACTTTTAGAAGCAGTAGCCAATTGCTCTGGGGTCAATGGGGACAGGCAAATTTTTCAAATTAAAAAAATTAGATACTAAGAATATCAAAAAATGCTGCGGTGGAATTTTTTTTTTAATAAGTAGAAATCGAATAACAATTAAAAACTTTTTTTTACCGGATACATGATTAAAAATCGATTTTTATTGAACAATTAGAGATAACTTTTTAAGGACAGGTCATAGTCATAAATTATGACACATTCCGCTCATACATGTACATACTAATTGTAATAAATGGAAATTATGTCTAAATATACTGTGTAGTCAACCGTTACTTACCTGTTTTGTATTATCGCACTGGTCATCGAAATCTGTCCCTTGTCTGTGGTCCACTAGGCTAATTTCAACAAAACTTGCCACAACGCAACCTTGGGTTTAACGCAATCCTCTTTCAAGGGGGAGATAATTAAGAAATAGTGAAAACTGGGTGGGGTCATTTGAAAATGTTCTCAAGAACCACTGCGCCAGAGAAAAGATGAAACTTATGTGGAAGCTTCCTGACAAAGTGTAGATTCAAGTTTGATGGGAATATATTGGATTTTTTGTTTATCCCCCCCCCCCCCCCCCAAGAATCGCAGGACCATGATTAGTAATATAAATTTGCAAGTATTTTCAGACCATTTTAATTTAAATCATGGCCCCTTTGGTGTAGCGTGGGGCCAAAAAAAGCTAAAGGCTTTTGTGTTACACGGGAATTTATAGATAAAATGTTTTAAAATCTTTTCAAAAAACAGGGCCATGATAGGTAATATACAATCACTCATAGGTAGTGCAGATTTAAGTTGGTTCAAATCATGGTCCCTTGGAGTAGGGTGGGGTCATTATTGGTGATCAAAGTTTTACATGGGAATATAAAGGGAAGATGTTTTAGAATATTTTCCAGAACAATAGGGCTATGATTAGTGATATAAGATGCAAACAATCATACGTATGTAGTGCAGATTTAAGTTGGTTCAAATCAGCACCCCCTACACCAACCCCATCATGTGAGTAACTAAAGGTTGTGTTCAATAGGGGATCATTATTTCAAAAGGAATCTGAGGATTTTATTTTTAAACATTTTTTTTAAATAGCAGGGCCACACAAAAGTGTATCCACATGGAAACATTCCAGAGATCTTTTTTTTTCCTCAAATAATAGATCCTGCGGTTAGAGTACGGCTTAAATCAGGGAGAAATTTTCACCAAGTTCATGTTTACTTCTTTTTAACAGCAAGGCCATGTTAGTCAAAACAATATTAAAGCCTCCCGAGGATGTGTTGATTCAAGTTGGGCATTTGGGGATAGGGTTGAATTTGATGGAATTTTAATGAATTCATTAATTTTGTGATGAAGAACAGCAGGGCCAGTGCGACTCAAATGTGCACTGTGGCTAATGGGCCTCTTGTTATATGAATAATGAAATACCCAAGTATTACTCCCGTTGTCTATAGATATTCTGCTATTTTAGAAAAGCTAAAATATAATGCTCAAATTTCTTAAAGAGGCCTATGTGCCTTGATAGTCAGTCATCTTAGTATCATTAGTCTCTTAATTTGGACTATTAATGTGCCACCATTTTGCTAAAAAATAACTTGAAAATAGGCTATATGATTCATATGGTACAAAATGTCACATTTTTAAACACGTATTTTTAAACATTTGCTATCTTTGGGTCATCTCTCCATGATTTTCAAACGTTAATTGTATGCATTCTTATTCAAAGAAACAAAAAATCATTTGTAAAAAATTGAGAGAAGACTCAGAGACCATAAAAAATGAACTTTTTCCCCAAAAAATTCCAATGTGTTAATGCGGTGCTTCATTGTCTTTTCAAAAGCCAAGTTGTATGTGTAGTGATGATAGCTCAGTAATATGCGTTACCCGTCCAGTGCAATGGAGTCGAAGAATTTTTGGTTCGATCCTCGCATGAAGCGTTAATTTTTTTAATGCAAACAATCAATTCTTTTGTCAGTTTAATTTTTTGTACCGATTTATTTTAAAAATGGATAAATTCTGGTTCTGTTGCATCGAGAGCGAAAGCAATTCTTCCAACCCACTAATACTTTAATATACACATGTACCTGTTATTGCATTTAACTATACCCTTATTGTCTTGTAGGTGTTTATTTTTTATGTGAACCATTACTTTGTTAAAGTTTGTTTATTAAGATAAGCGGACCTAAATATTACAATTTGACATGTTATTTCAAACTAAATAGAACATTTTCCTATGTGCGTAGCTTTTTAAAGCCTGTCCAGCTGTGGTCAGCCAACCAAATCGTGGACATTTAAACTATAAATGTTTCGTACACATAATTCCTGCAGATCACACGCCAAACACGCCCATCGTCTTTTAACAATGATAAATAATTATTAGAACCTGTTTGGATAACTTTTCCGTGATGACGTCACTTCAGGGTCTGAGATATACACGTACATTGTATACAGACGTTTTAAAGACTTTTATGGGTTGTCTTGTTCTAAAAGGTTCTTGTAAATTTATAAAACGGAAATGGGTCTTTTTAGAAATAATTGAGGAATGATTGTTTAATAGCACTATTTCGTTTCTTTTCTTTCTTTTTTTTTTTAATTTCATCCAGTTTGTTATAAGTTCAGATGTGACTCATTTAAAGCATCGCATTTTTCTTAGGGAAAAGGGGGCAATTATGATTTTTCCATACCATGAAAATTTCTCTCTCTCTCTAATCAATCTCTCTCTCTAATCAATCTATCTATCATATTCATCAATCTATCTGTTCTGAACATATATGAAGCAATGGTTGACTCATTTATTCGATAGTAAGAAAAATAAACCTTAGCCACATTAATTACTCACTCGACTGAAAGCTTATCCTCGTTTACTAATAATTTTCTCAAAAAAATCTTATAAACAAAAGTTATGCAGTCAGATTACTTTTGATTCTGTAATTTGATATCAAAACAAGAGGTCCATGGACCACATCGCTCACCTGAGCACATTGGCTAGGCAAAAGCACAAATCAGTTCAGTATTGAAAAGATTACGGGGGGGGGGGGGGGCTTGAATTTTAAACTACCTGATGCTGCTGCGTCTGCTCTAGAGTCGCGAAGTAAGGAGTTGATCCTTACGTCGCGGGTTCGAATCCCACTGTGGGACGTGGAGACCGGTCCTTCGGATGAGACAGTATAAACCGAGGTCCCGTGTCGTAGTAGGTGCTGGCACGAAAAAGATCCCTCACTGCTCAATGGCCGTAAGTGCCGAGTATAGGACAAAATTTGCAGCTCTCCACCGGCAAGTGGTGGCATCTCCATATGAGTGAAAAACTCTCGAGAGGGACATTAAACAACATACAAACAAAAACCTGATGATGCTTCCATGTTAATATAACAAATGCCCTTGTTGTACTTGAGAAGATTTTAAAACAATTTCCAATATATTCCTTTGTAAAAATTTGATCCCCCTTTGTGACTCCTCCCTATCCAAGGGGTCATCATTTGAACAACCTTGAATCTACACTAGTCTACCTGAGGATGCTTCCATATCAATATGACTAAACATAGCTTTTCTCTTCTTGAGAAGAAATATTTTTTCTATATGTTCTTATGTAAAACTTTTGATCCCCCATTGGGCCCCACCCTACCCTCGGGGGGTCATCATTTGAACAAAATTGAATTTACACTATCTGAGGATGCTTCCATATCAAAATGACTAAACATGATTTTCAGTTCTTGAGAAGAAGATTTCCTATATGTTCCTATGTAAAATCTTCGATTTGCAGTTCTCCAGAAGATATTTTCCAAAATATTTCTATTTAAGACTTTGATCCTCCATTGTGGCCCCGTCCTACCCCCGGGGGTCATGATTTGAACAAAATAGAATCTGCACTACCTGAGGATGCTCCCACATAAATATGATCAGTCAGGGCTTTGCTGTTCCTAAGAAGACGATTTTTAAAATTCATATATATTTCTATGTAAAACTTTGATCCTCCATTGTGGCCCCACCCTACCTCCGGGGGTCATGATTTGAATAAATTTGAATTTACATACCTGAGGATGCTTCCATATAATTATGACCAATCAGGGCTTTGTTGTTCCTGAGAAAAAGATTTTTAAAGATTTTTCCAATATATTTCTATGTAAAAGTTTGATAGTCCATTGTGGCCCGCCCTACCCCCGGGGGTCATGATTTGAACAAACTTGAATCTACACTATCTGAGGATGCTTCCATATAAATATGACGCATCATGGCTTTGCTGTTCTTGAGAAGATTTTTAAAGATTTTTCCTATATATTTCTATGTAAAAATTTGATCCTCCATTGTGGCCCCGCCCTACCCCCAGGGGTCACGATTTGAACAAACTTGAATCTACACTACCTGAGGATGCTTCCATATAAATATGATTCATCATGGCTTTGCTGTTCATGAGAAGATTTTTAAAGATTTTTCCTTTATATTTCTAAGTCAAACTTTGATCCTCCATTGTGGCCCCGCCCTACCCCTGGGGTTCATAATTTGAACAAACTTGAATCTACACTACCTGAGGATGCTTCCATATCAAAATGACTAATCATGGCTTTGCAGTTCTTCATCAGAAGATATTTTCCTATATATTTCTATTTAAGACTTTGATCCTCCATTGTGGCCCCGCCCTACCCCCGGGGGTCATGATTTGAATAAATTTGAATCTACACTACTTGAGGATGCTTCCATATAAATATGACCAATCAGGGCTTTGCTGTTCATGAGAAGAATTTTAAAGGTTTTTCCTATATTTCTATGTAAAAATTTGATCCTCCATTGTGGCCCTGTCCTACCCCCGGGGGTCATGATTTGAACAAACTTGAATCTACACTAACTGAGGATCCTTCCATATAAATATGACTCATCATGGTTTTGCTGTTCTTGAGAAGAAGATTTTTAAAGGTTTTTCCTATATATTTCTATGTAAAACTTTGATCCTCCATTGTGGCCCCGCCCTACCCCCGGTGGTCATGATTTGAACAAACTTGAATCTACACTGAGGATGCTTCCACATGATCAGTTTCAACTTTCCTGGCCCTGTGGTTCTTGAGAAGAAGATTTTAAAAAGATGCTATTAATTTTTCACTAATTCTTTATTATCTCCCCTTGAAAGAGGGCGTGGCCCCTCATTTAAACAAACTTGAATTCCCTTTACGGCAAGTTTAGTTGAAATTGGCTCAGAGGTTCTCGAGAAGTCGTCGAAAAATGTGAAAAGTTTACAGACAGACGGACGGACTGACTACAGACAAAATGTGATCAGAAAAACTCACTTGAGCTTTCAGATCAGGTGAGCTAAAAACGTTAGACATGTCAAATAGCATGTTTTTATTACCCTGTAAATAAAGAGGTGGGCTGAGGGACCTTCTACCTGTTTTCTCGTTCTCGATGAGGGTAGATCAATTCATCAGTTTTTTTTCGAAAGAAATAAATCAAAACTAGAGGTCCTATGAGCACTGACTGACTGAGCTCACAAAATGATACCCCTCGGCCATCCATATGATTATAATGGCAAAGTCCATGTTTTGCCATAGGAGACCCGAAATAAGTGTTTGATCAAAACGTATAATAGGAGGTGCAAAATGGCACTATGTAATAGAGATTCCTTGAAAGTACCATTAAAAATTTATTATGTGGCATAGGAGGAGTTTCGGTTAAAAAATAGATACCCTTCAATATGGGTTTTTCAATCGGGGTGGTATAATAAAGTTGTCTATTGCTAAAATCTAAGTCCAGAATTTTTATTTTACACAATCATATTTTTTCAAAGTGCGTCAAGGATGACGTTTACTTAGGGTTTTAGATGACAAAAACGGAATGCTATAAAGTACAACATATAAAATCAAAGATTGCTCTAAATGAACTAAATAACCATGTTATAACTAAATATCAATTTACAAATTTAATATTTTATCATTTGAGGAAAATTTTCAAGAACAAAAGTAAATATATTGTGATGCAAAGAAAATTCGGACTAAATTTTAAAACTTTTTCATTTTTGTCACATTTTTTTTCTTGCAATATTATTCTTAAAGTGAAGATTATATGTCTTTTTAAACATCATTTTGCAAATTTTATGTGTGTTAAAGCTCATGTATCATTTCAAATAATTGAATGACATGGATTAAAGAATTTCAAAAATATGAACAAAAAACATTCCAGACAACATATCTCAATAATTTGATCATTGACCTCATATAATCTTAATACCAGCAGAATAAGGGCAATTAACAAAAGTTAACTGAGGCTATAAATAATTCAGATTTCTTATCATTCAGATGTTTGTAATAATAGATTAAAAATGGATAAAAATTAGAAAATTGACAGAGGAAATTCGGACTGAAATAATTAGCTAGTTTATGGTTCAAACTCTAAGTGTTTATTTATATGTAAATAAACTTTTCCGTTCCTTTTATAATTTGTTATCAAGAGTTTTATTACCTGCAATATTTTGTCATTAAAGAAAATATGGGTCATAGAATAAAAAATTCCGTATTTTTCAAGAAATACTCAGGGGCCACTAGCATGAAAAGTAGGTCGTTGACCTAGTTATTTGAAAGTGAATAATAACACAAGAATCATAGCTGTACAATGTGCAGTAGGTGGTTTTATGTTCTTACTAGTGGAGTTTTTGTCATTTGAGTAAACGTCATCCATAAACGTCCACCGTAACACCAGATTCCCTGACCTAAGGGCCATGAATTTCACAATTTTAGAAAAGACACCCTTGCTTATCATAATCATTTACTTATTTTGATTGCTTAATACCGAGGAGCAGAGAAGAAGACTTTCAAAGAATTTATGCATTTTCACTATGAAATCAACAGAACCCCGCCTTAAGACCAGAACCCTGACCCTGGGGCCATGAATTCCAGAGTTTTGAAAGAGTCATCCTTGCTTATCTTAACCATGCACTTACATGTAGTTTATCTGCTAAATACCCAGGGGCAGAGAATAAGATTTTCAAGGATTTTATGCATTTTCACTATACATGTATAATTAATAGGGCCCCAACCTAACACCAGAACCCCTGACCCTGTGGCCATGATTATCACAATTTCGGAATAAGCATCCTTGCTCAACATAACCATGCACTTACTTTGCTACATACTAAGGGGCAGAGAAGAAGATATTTAAAGAAATTATACATTTTCACTATATGATCTATAGAACCCCACCCTAACTCCAGAACCCTTGGCCAAGGAGCCATGAAGGAGATGGGTGAAGAAGGCGTGCAGGAATGCTTATAGCTTCAGATATATAAAAATCATATTCAATTGACGTTAAACAAAAAAAAAAAAAAACAACTTCCAGTATCAGCCTTTGACCAATATCAGTCCTCGGCCTTCTGGCTGATATTGGTTCCTCGGGTTAATATAATAAGGTAAAGTCAAACCTTGTTCTCTCGAACTCGATTGGAAAGAGGAAAAAACTTCGAAATATCCGAGAGGTCGAGGGTAAAATGCTTAAGAAATACGTCGTTAGGACTTCCCGATCATTTCGACTTATATTATTCTCTACGTACATGTATGACCATCTTTAAAAAATTGTTTGCCCTTTCCCGACCGACTGGCTAAAAATGACCCGACTCAGAACTCTTTAACCTCCAGCAAACGATTTTTTTTCATTAATTCCAGAATTTTCTCATCCCCACAACTATTCTCAAGTTTAGAAATATCTTCAATTTTTAATAGATTTTGAACATTCAGCATCGATGTAGAAAATTTGTGGAAAAAAATCCTAACGATCTACAGACCCATCTTTTTAAATCCTAAGTCGGGATAGGGCAAACAAACGTTATTTTAAACATGCTAAAGATGGCCTAAAGAGTTTGCATGTCCATGAGTAGAGAGTACATTTTCAATTTACCCCACCTCTGACGATATTTTGATGCAACCCTGGCTTACAATTGCTTAATCTAATCAAAATAAGCTCTTTGATCCGCTCCAACTAAATCGCTACACAAAGATCGATCTTTGTGTAGCGATCCATTTAGAGCGGATCAAATCTCGACTCTAGAGCAAACGCTCTGACCACTGCGCCACGCGGGCGACTCTGTTGGTTTGAACTTATAACAAAGGAAGAGAAAAGTAGCACTTTGCAACAGCAATAAATAGAATAATCATCCTTCTTTAGTCTCTTTTGCGGCAAGATTGATTGCAATCAGAATAAAACTGTAGGAGGAGTAGCGTTTTGAAAGTATTTTACAGAAATTTCGATTTTTGTAACCATGGCATCATCATTTATCAAAATAAAAAAAAAACCGATAAAGATAATGTATCTCAGTGTAGTCTATAGCTACTTGCATGCCAAGTTATATTAATGTAAGACCAAGCTGTAGGAAGAGAAGGATTTTAAAAGTATTTCACAGAAATTTCTATTTTTATTAACCATGGCAACACCTTTCATTGAAATCAAGAACCGAGAATAAGAATTATGTATCTTAGTGTAGTCTACTTGTGTGCCAAGTTATATTTAAATCAGACCAAAACTGTAGGAGAAGTAGAATTTTGAAAGTATTTCACAGAAATTTCTATTTTTAGTAACCATGGCAACATCGTTTATCAAATTCAAAACCCTATAAACAGAAGTATGTACCTTAGTGTAATCTACTTGTGTGCCAAGTTATATTAAAATCATACCTAAACTGTAGGAGTAGTATTTTGAAAAATTTTTACAGACATCTAGACAGACGGACGGACACCTTACTATCGCATAAGCTCTTCTGGTCTCTGACCAGTAGAGCTCATAAAATATTATAAATGATCCATAGAAATATAAAACTGGGGGTACTGTGAGCGAGATCACAAAATAATACCCCTCTACAATTTTTTCAGTGTGCCCACTCAAATTTGGTAAATGTGATCTTAAACTTGCCAAAGAGACCTTCGTTAAAAAAATGACACATCCTCTGGTCATAAGTAAACTTTTAGTAAAATATTAATATCCAATGTTTCTCCAGTAGAAAATAATAGTCCTGTCATGAATTTTACATTTTATACCAGTGACCTTGAATTTGCCACAATGAACTTTGGTCAAGGTCTTGTCACACACTTACGTTATAAACAATCTTTGTACCAAGTATGACCTTCCAATGATTCTCTATTACAAAGTTATAGCCTAAACAAGAATTTTATACTTTTCTGCCTGTGACGTTGAACTTTCCGGAATGAGACTTGGTCAAGGTCATGGCACATCCTCAGGTCATGAATAATCTTTGTACCACGTATGATCTTCCAATGATTCTCTATTACAAAGTTATAGCTCAGACTAGAATACTATACTTTTTCTGAAATTGACCTTGAACTTTCCAATATGACCTTGCATCAAGGTCATGACATAATCTGGGGATCATAAACATTTTCTGTACCAAGTATGAGCTTTCAACGATTCTTAATTGATAAATTATAGCCCAGATAATGTTGCACAGACAGATGGACAAGCTGATCCCTATATATATACCCTCACTAAACTGTACTTGCCTCATTTGTCACTATCACCATTCTGACAAAACAAATCAATAGTGTATGAGCACTATTAGAAATCCAATTTCATTCCCTCTCACACTGGCCTCTCATGTTTTGATGTACAAAGATAAGGCATTTTTGTCTCTTCATTTATCTAATATTTACAACTTTATCTGACCATTAAAAATTACGAAAGTACGTTTTGTATTATAAATGTTCAAAATCCTGATGTACAATTCTCTTATTCAATTAAGCTTTCAATTACGTTATTTACAGTGATTAATTATCACAGATGAATAGCAAAGGGAAATAACTTCTCTCAGTAGACTAAAAATAAACAGAGCCTCACCCTAGCAACAGAGGTCCTAGACCCATGGGCCAAGAAATTCACAATTTTAAAAAAAGGCACCCTTGCTCATCATAACCATGAAAATAGTTTAACCACTTAATTCCCAGGAGCAGAGAAGATTTTCAAAGAATCAATTCATTTCACTATATAACCAGTAGAGCCCTACCCTAATACCAGATCCGCTGACCGAGGGGCAAGAAATTCATAATTTTGGAAGAGGCACCCTTACACATTATTACTATCCACTTACTTTTTGCTTAATACCCAGGAGCAGAAAAGAAGGTTTTCAAAGGAATAATGCACTTTCACTATATAATCAATAGACCCCCCCCCCCCCCCAACATCAGGACCCTTAACATTGAGACCACGAATTTCACAATTTTGGAAGAAGTATCCTTGGTCACCACAATGAACTCAATGCATTGTAATGATGATGAAATATATAGCTGGAAGAAACAATTTTACAAACCACAGACATCCGAGTACCTGAATAGTAAATATCATACCTGGCACGGCCTCTAATGCAAGCTACTGTAAAAAAGGTTCATTGTTAAAGGGCATACAACTATTTCGTTTTAAGGACACATGCTACAAAAAAAATTCTGATGTCTGTATTGGTATGTATTTATGCACTTTTTTTGGCTGTAAATGTTGCATAAATCAAATTCTCTTGAATATATAGAAATTGTATATTCTATGATGGTCAAATTTCTTCCGTTTTGCCAACTCCCTTATAAATCCTTTTTGTCACTTTATAGGGCATTTTTGAGAATGAAAAATGAAATTAGGCTAGAATTATTCATTTTACTTATATTTACATTTCTAATTTTACACATGACCAACTAAGCCCTTGGGGCCTTGACCATGGTCCGTATAGGGCTATGAATTTCACAATATTGGTATATCTAGAGATCTACGTGTTCATTTATCATGTAAACAGTTTGCCTAATTTTAGAACCATGTGTAGAGAAGCTTTTCAAAGTTGTTACATGTTTTCAATTAATAAACAACTAAGCCCCACCCTTAAGAATTTCACAATTATGGTACAGGATCGAGCACTCATTAAAATCATGCAAATTGTTTTTCAGCTACCTGTTCATAAAAAGAAAATTTTGTAAGATATAATGCATTTTCATTATACGACCAACTCAGCCCCATCTTGGAGCCAAAACCCTGTACTCATGAGCCGTGATTTTCACAATTCGGTAGAAGATTTAAAGCTTTTTATAATTATCTGGCATTAGTTTTTATGATTTTGGTCCCACTTCTCAGGCCTCGAGGAGGCAAAGACCCTGAAATAAATGATTTTGGTTTCCCTTTACCCATTAATTGGTTGAAATTGGTTCAGCAGTTCCAGAGAAGATGCTGAAAATGTTCAAAAGTTTATAACCGTGGGACCACGCAAAAACAGACAGACAAAACAGATAGTACAATATTACCTGAGTGGCTCAGGAGTCTTAAAACGACGGGTGATCATGGACATTAACAGCTAGCAATAGGTTGAGAAACTAATGTGACTTTGAAAAAAAAAATACATGCAATTATAATAAACAGTAGGTCTTCCGACCGATTTTTGAAAGGACTGAGATCGATATACATGTAAATATAATCAATAGAGCCCCACCTCAACACCAAAACCCCTGAGGAAGATGTACCTTTGCTCATCATAACTATGTACTTAGTTTGTTTCATACCCAAGAGCAGAGAAGATTTTCAAAGAATTAATGCATTTTCACTAAATAATCAAGCCCAGCCCTAAAACCAGAACCCATGACCCAGGGGCCATGAAAGTCACAATTTTGGAAGAGGCACCCTTGCTCCTCATAACTATGTTATTAGCTAGTTTGTTAAATATCCAGAAGAAAAGATTTTCAAAGAATTAATGCATTTTCACTAAGTAATCAAGCCCAGCCCTAAAACCAGAACTCATGACCCAGGGGCCATGAAAGTCACAATTTTGGAAGAGGCACCCTTGCTCCTCATAACTATGTTATTAGCTAGATTCTTAAATATCCAAAAGAAAAGATTTTCAAAGGAATAATGCACTTTCACTAAATGATCTATATAGCCCCGCCCTATCAACAGAACCCCTGATCCTGGGGCCATGAATTTCATTATTTGGGTAGAGGACTCAATGCTTATTACAATCATGCCAAATGTTTGAGTGCTTGATGTCCAGGAGTAAAGAAGATTTTTAAAGATTGCGTTAATTTTGGTGGTTAAAGCCCCATCCCACAGAAACCGGGGGGGAGGGAGGGGGCAGGGACCATGAAATTCACAAATTTTTTTCCCCTTCACCCATAGATGCTTTATGCCAAAATTGGTTGGAATAGGTTTACCGGTTCCAGAGAAGATGAAAATGTTCAAATATTAAGGTATGAAGCACGACGGATGTAACGAACGTTGCACGACACCGGACAAAAACAGATAACAATAGGCCAGTTAAGTGACTCAGGTGGCCTCATAAAAGACGAAGTGGAGAACGTGTATTTTCGTGAATGTAAATCAAAATATTGCATAAAAAATTAACTGAAAGGTACATTCACTCATTGATTCATCGACTTCGTGCATAATAAGAAAAAAAGTCGCATATAACAAGAATAAGTCCAAGATATTTCTCAAATTTCAGCTTACGTGAGACGAATCTTAGAAATGTTGGTGGCATGGTGTTTTGGGAAAATCTCAGCTGAGGCATAAATCTATGATTTGAGGTTGAGATTTAAGCTGAGATTTTCATATGTTGGTGGCCCCGAAGCTTGCTCTACAGGCTACACAATAAAGTTCCATATCAAGTGAATAAAACGTGAATTTTGCAAGTTTGAATTGGATATAATATGTACTCATAAAAATAACAATTAACTTTATATTAAATAAACAATGTAAGGGCAGGTTCGGATAAGATATCCGACGTACTCATAGCAATAACAAATGACTATCTACACTTTATAAATAAATAAAGAATTATTATAATCATAAGTTTGGTAAATTCAAGTTTGTATAAAAACAAAAACCTTATATACTCATACCAATAACTTATTAATATTTATTAAGTAATAAAATGTATGTACAAGTTCGGAAAATGCAAGTTTGGTTAAGCTGCCATTTATAACATTCTTAGCAATATATAAATAGTGCACGTTTTTGAGGGTAACAGTTGAAATTGACACCCCAAGGAAAACCATTGTCAACCGACGCGTCAGCGGAGGTTGACAATGGTTTTCCGAGGGGTGTCAATTTCAACTGTTACCCTCAAAAACGTGCACTATTTATTTTATTATACTGAATGTCTTATTGATTTCGGGTGTCATAAAAAAATTCGGAGATCGTCGTTAAGTTCACGCTTAGAAAGCTTTCAAACTCCCCGCTTCTATTTTTCTCGATAAGAAAGCTTCGGAAAAGATTAACCAACCTCTTTATTGTTTGTTTGCTATCAAAAAGTCCTTTGTCATCTAAAGTTTGCACTCGCAGGGATGTTTCGTCTGTCGTTTGTTGTTTTCAAGTAAGCTACATCGGACGCAAGCTTTTATTGACGTCGTTTATTCGGCTTCTTTCAAACGCACAACCGACGCTTTGAGAATTCTACGGTGAACCGTACGCGCATGATTTGAACGCATGTGATATTTTCGTAATGTTACCCGTTGTCAAGTGTGTTGCTAACGCTGAGGGTAACATTACGGATTGTTAAATGCGTCTAAACCAATCAGATTTTAGTATTTAACATGAAAGTATAATAATAACAAATAACCATATAGAGTAAATAAATAAAATAAATACAAGTTTGGTACTATAGCAAGCTTGGGTTAAAATACCATAATTTTTAATATTCATAACAAAAACATATATCTATAGAAAGTAAATATCCAATAAAAGTTTATTAAATGCATGTTTATATCAGAAACAATTAATATACCTAAAGACACTAAATTAAATAAACAATATAAATTCAAATTTGTGAGTGTAAGTTTGGATTAAATGCCTTATGTTTAAAAACACATAACAAGCATTCTGAGAGTATTGCATTAGCAATACTAGTCCCCTACCGGCAAGTGTAATCTGGTTCCCGTTAAAAATTGAAAATGCCATAATTCCGTCAAAAATCATTGATGCAAACTTGATCTATAAGTAATCAAAGTAAAGTCACATACCAAAAATCAGCTCAATATCTGCAAGTGTTTAGAGAAAAAATCGCGGAAAACCCTAATAAATTGAAAAGGTCATAATTAAGTCAAAAATCAATGAAGCGAAACGAAATGCAATCTTGATCTGTAACTCATCCAGATACACTCACATACCAGAAATCAGCTCATTATCTGTAAGCCTTTAAGGAAAAAAGTGCGGAAAACCAAATGGGTTAGATTAACAGAGGGACAGACAGACAGACAGACGGACGGGCAGACTCAGAGGAAACCTCTAGTCCCAATCCGGTTTCACCGGTAGGGGACTAATAACAGATAATCAGAGACAGTAACTTAACAATTCAGTGCAACTTGATAAAGTACTTGCAAGTTTGGATTAGATGTCTTATGTTTAAATACTCATAACCATAACAAATAATCAGAGACAGTAACTTAACAATTCAGTGCAACTTGATAAAGTACTTGCAAGTTTGGATTAGAAGTCTTGTGTTTAAATACTCATAACAATAACAAATAATCAGAGACAGTACAATGTAACTGAACAATTCAGTGCAACTTGATAAAGTACTTGCAAGTTTGGATTAGAAGCCTTGTGTTTAAATACTCATAACAATAACAAATAATCAGAGACAGTACAATGTAACTGAACAATTCAGTGCAACTTGATAAAGTACTTGCAAGTTTGGATTAGATGCCAAATGGTTCAATGATTATAACAATTTCAAATTACTATAGACAGTAGCTAAACATTTTAAGAGCAAGTTTTGGTAAATGCAAGTTTGGATTACATGGTAAAATACTCACATTAAACCGTATATAAATGGCCTAATTACAGGTTTGTAACTGCAAGTTTTGAATACACTCAACATGTTTAAATACTAAGAGCAATAACATTAAACTATAGAGAGTAATTTATTAATTGAAGTGCAAGTTTAGGATTTTATGCCACATGTTTAAATACTTGTAAAAATATCAAATAACTATATACAGTAAACAAACAATTGAGGTTCAAATTGGCACTTGCATAAATATACATCTAACAATTACTTATTGCTATGTACACTAAGTTTAAGTAATAAAATGTATGTACAATTTCGGTTAATGCAGGTTTATTTTAACTGCCATTTATAATATATAGTCATAGCAATAATAAACAACCATATAGACTAAATAAACAAAATAATCACAGGTTTGGTATTTGCAAGCTTGGGTTGAAATACCATAATTTTTACTATATAGTTATAGAAAGTAATTAAATATCCATTAAAAGTGCACGTTTGATAAATGCAATTTATATCAGATGACAACTGTTTAAACAAACAATTTAAATAACTAAAGACACTATATAAACAATTGAAGCTCAAATTCTGTATATAAGATGCCAAATGTTTTAATACTAATGTTTAAATATTTATAATAATACAATTTATTATAGACAATAACTTAACAATTTCTGTGCAAGTTTGGTAGTGTATTTACGACCTTGGATTAAATCCTAAATGGTTCACTAATCACAATCTCAAATTACTATAGACATTTATAATAGCCATAACAATAACAAAGAACTGTAGAGAGTAATAAAATTAATGCAAGTTTGTATTAGATACCACAAGTTTTAAAACCCATAACAATATTAAATTTAAATTTACTTAAGAAAGTAAAAAATAAAAAATAGAAGTGCAAGTTCAGTAAATGCAAGTTAAAATGAGTTGTAGGATGTTAAAATAAACAATTACTATAGACAGTAAATAAACAATACAAGTTCAAGTTTGGTAAATGTAAGTTTGAATTCGATGCCTTATGTGTTTAAATACTAACAACAATACCAAAAAAATATAGACAGTAAATAAACAATTTCAGTGCAAGTTTTGTACGTGCAAGTTTGGATTATATGCAAATTGTTTAAATACTCTTAACAATTATAAATACATGTAACAAGATAAACCAAAAAAGGACCAAGTTTGTAAAATGCCAGTTTGGATAAGATGCAAGATGTTTAAATATTATTACAATTAACAATAACTATAGAAATAAATAGTAAATAGAAATTGCAAGTTTGGAAAATTAAATTGTTCTTACAATAACCAATAATTTAAGACAGTAACTAAATAATTTAGTGCAACTTTGGTAAATGAACATTTTAAATTAGATGCCAAATAGCTACATAAAGACAGTGACTAAATAATTTAACTGCAAGTCTGGGAAATGGAAGTTTATTGTTAAGGTTACAAATTACTATAAGACAGTAACTAGACAGTTTCAGTGCAAGTTTGGTAAATGCAAGTTGGGTTAGAGGCAATGTTAAAATACTCATAAGAACATCAAATAATTATATGCCGTATACAATTTATATAATTACAAGTTTGGTAACTGCAAATTTCTAATAAATGCCACACTGTTAAATTCTGTTAACTATATATAAATACAGCATGTAGTTGAGGGTAACACGGAAAACCTTCACCCCACGAAAACAATTGTAATGGAGGTGCAGCCAAGGTTGACAATGGTTTTCGAGGAGTGAAAACTGTCAATGTTACTCTCAACTACATGTAGTATTTATTATATTTTACTAAAAGTTTTGTACAAAAACAAATAAGGTGAAGCTTAAGCGCAGTCAATATATTTTTTTGGAATATTACCTTCATCACGCAATGTTGACTGTTGCTAAGTTCTGTCGCATGTATAAATATGCATAATAATTACATGTAAATGTGTACAGTAATAAAAACGACATGAGTGAAAGTTAGTTGTCAGTTTGGTATATGCAAGTTTTGCTTTTTTTGCCCATATTAATATGTAAAATAATAACTGTATACAATAAAACAACACAGATGTAATTCACTAATAACATTTACATGTATGGTCCTAAGTGACTCGAACGCCCGCGTGGCAAAGTGGTTAGAGCGTTTGCTCTAGAGTCGCGGAGTGCGGAATTGATCCTAACGTCGCAGGTTCGAATCCAAATACTGAACGTGGAGAGTGGTCCTTCGGATGCCACCGTATAAACCGATGTCCCATGTCTCGGTAGGTTTTGGCACAAAAAAGATCCCTCATTGCTCAAAAGCCATAAGTGCCAACTACAAGTCTAAATTTGCAGCCCTCCACCAGCAAGTGTTGGCGTCTCAATGCGAGTGAAAAATTCTCGAAGGGACGTTAAACAAACAAACAAAGTTGCTCCATATCCTGCTGTTTCTGATGGGATCTGCTGATTAACATTCTGTAAATTGAAAGTCAAAAGGTCTTAGTAAGACCCAGTTAAGACCAGGTAAAAACAAATAAATGGCCCATAGGCTACACCGCTCACCTGAGTAAACATGACCCTACTGTTCTATATCAGATTTTTTTTCACTCTTTATTATAACAAAAAAAAATTTAATTAATAAATAGTCAAGTATTCAGTACAACTCATAATTTAAGTTCTAATTTGTCCCCCATTTAGATTTTTCCCTATAAGTTTTATTTTCTGACCCCACCCTACCCCGGGGATCATGATTTGAACAAACTTGAATCTACACTACTGATACCTGAAGATGCTTCCGTATTAAAATGACTAATCATAGCTTTGTTGTTCTTGAGAAGAAAATTTTTAAATGATCTTTCCTATATATTCCTAACTAAAACTTTGATCACCTGTTGTGTCGCCTCCCTTCCCCAGGGGGTCATGATTTGAACAAATTTGAATTAACAAAATTTGAATTAACAATACCCAAGGATGCTTCCATATAAATAAGACAAATCATGGCTTTGATATTCTTGAGAAGATTGTTAAATATTTTTCCTATGTATTCATATGTAAATCTTTAATCGTCCATTGTAGTCCCACCATAGTTACCATGCAGACAAAAATCATCCTTTTTTCTGCAAATTCGACAAACGTACCTCTTTCAATGCTGGTTGAAAGTTATTACAAGCATTAATTTGTGCACATGTGTGAGAGAAATTGAGATTCAGTCTTTCTTGAATACTACCGAAATCACTGGTGCTAAGTTAGAAATGTAACTTCAGTTTTAAAAGTGTGCTTTCCTTATTAAACGCATCGGCAGAAAATTTTAATAATTAAAAATTCATAACATGTAAGGGTGCCAATTTAGTGTCCATTTTTATACCCATCATGATTTGTACATGTGCTTTAAACAGCAAGCATGTTGTTTGATGAAATCGAGGGTAATAAGGCTGAAAATATAGCGGAATCTCACTATAATTGTCATATACCACTTTTATTGTGGAATTTACGCCCCCCCCCCCTCCCAACCTGACAAAATAGCGTGTCCTGACAATGAAGATTGTTTATATCATACTCTTTTTCCTTGTTGACTGCAGTTGATCCCTCTTCTACGGACTCCTTCAGGGTGAATATTAGATTCATTCCGCACAGTGGAATTAAGCCCTTCCTAACCATTCTTCTGGTAATATAGAGTCAAGAGGTCAAACAAGTGCAATAATTGGATTAAGCATCAGTAAAAGATAAAATTCCAAATGTGCCATAATTACAGCTTGATTCTTAACCCCTTTGGATTATGTTATCATATAAGCATAGTGGGACTTGCTTTTAAAACTTTAACCTGATCACTTATCCAGAAGATGCCGGTCAGATTTAGCATCCAAAGCAAGTCTGGTAGCAAGTCTGGTAGTTTGCGTCCCCTGACCCATAAACTCCTGGCCCATGCCTTATAGTAACTGAGAAATAAACCAGAAGATGTAGATAAGATCCAGCATCCCCCCCCCCCCAAAAAAAAGTCTGGTAGTGTGCATCCCTACATGTATCATCCAAGCTCCAAGCATGCTTACTCTAGGGAGGGCATAAAATTAAACCGGAATGAACGTACTCGAAATACTTTAACCTGATCACTCAGAAAATGAAGGTCAAATCAACCATCCGAAGTAGATCGGTGATGTGCATCTATTGATGTATCATCCATGCATGCATTTGGTCCTACTGTTCCTTGGTATTGAACCAGATCTAAAAACTTTAAACTGGTCACTTATCCGGAAAATGCAAGTCAGATTCAGCATCTAAAGCAAGTCTGGTAGTGTACATCTTAAGTTGTAGCATGCTTCCAAGTTTGGTCAATATAAGGGCTTATAGTTACCTTGGAATGAACCTCCTTCAAAAACTATTACCTACTTATTGTTTGTCAGATCCAGCATCAGGAGCAATTCTAGCAGATGTTGAGTTGATGAAATTGAATAGCTCTCATCAACGTGTATCAGCATATAATGTTTGATAAAAATATCTTAAATAGTTGCTATGAAACTGGGCCAAACACTACTCAAGAAAAGTGAGGTCAAGATAAAAGGAAAGGTCAAGGTAATTTTTTTCCAGTAGAATAACTCTAATTCATATGTACCAGCAGTTTGATAAAAATATTTTGAATAGTTTCTTTGAAACTTAGTTAAACAAATATTTAAGAAAAATGAGATCGAGGTCAAAGGAAATGTCCAGGTAAAAATGTTGATGAAGTTGACAAGGTTTCACCAGTTTGTATCAGCATACAAGGTTTGATAAAAATAACTTGAATAGTTTCTTTGAAACTGAGCTAAACACATTGTTTTGAAAAGTGAAGTCAGGGTCAAAGGAAAGGTCAATGTAAAACATCTGATCAGTTGAATAGCTCTCATCAACATGCATCAGTACATAAGGGTTGATAAAAATATCTTGAATAGTTTCTTTGAATGAAACTGAACTAAATACAACTCTTTGAAAAGTAAAGTCAAGGTCACAGGAAAGGGCAAGTCAAAAAATATTGATTCAGATGAATGGTTCTCACCATTATGTATTAACATGAAGTTTGATAAAAATGTAAATAGTT
This sequence comes from Saccostrea echinata, assembly GCF_033153115.1. NCBI lineage: Eukaryota > Metazoa > Mollusca > Bivalvia > Ostreida > Ostreidae > Saccostrea > Saccostrea echinata. The sequence goes on along the minus strand of NW_026889751.1, from coordinate 20,244,026 downwards.
TCTTTGAAACCGTGCTAAACGCAAAAGTGTGACAGAAGGACAGAATGATGGAAGATTGACATGATGACAAATACCATACATGTATGCCCTGTCCATATTAATGGCATAAAAAGACAAGAGTCTGTGTCTTATCATCACTTCTAGGTTAGGTTAAAGATCAAACTCTCTCTTGGCACTCTGTTGAAAGATGGTGGTCTGCTCTTCAACATAGGATCTAGGCTAGTCTAGACATCTGCTTGATATCACAGAATATGGAAAAGTTAAACAAAAAAGAGTACTCAAGACTCAACAAATGAGACAAAGCTTAAAATTTTTTAGATGAAAGGAGTAGAGCTTGTGTCTTACGCTCACTTCAGGTTTGGTCGTAATGATTGTTACATGTATCTTCAAACTTGTCATCCTGCAAGATAGTCTGCTCTTGAACATGGATTCCAGGAAAGCATAACTCTCTATCTTTGGACACAAAATGTGGATATGTCATTTATACAAGGTACGAAGAGTTATCATGTGAGAAAGATATTCAAGCATTGAATTCTTATTTTTGGATGTTGTCAGCCCTATAACAGCACCTGTCTGTGCCGACAAATTGAATACCGCGAGTTTGTGCGGCATGATAATTTTTCGGCACTAACAGGTGCTGTTATATGACCGACGACATCAAAAAATAAGAATTCAATGCTCATATTTACATTCTCTAATTTCTCTCGTTAGATTAGGGAGGGGATAAGAGACAGAAATATATGAAAAGAAAATGATACAGCTTACCTCAAATTTGGTTTTAAGAATAAAATCAAACTTTTACAGGGATCCCCGACTCTTAAGTGGCTCTATATCCTGTTGCCTCAGACAGGCTTGCTATTTTACATCCTGTCAATCAAACGTTAAGATATCGAAGTACTATCCAGTCCACAACATAGGGAAACAGTTTAAAATAGAGAAACTGCAAACAGTAGAACGTAAATCTTACTGCATCTTCGGCGATTGGCCTCATTTTATTGGGGAAACAACTTTTCTCTGGTGGGTCGAGGTAAGCCAAGCAATCCAGAGAAAAACAGAGGTCAAAGTTAGAGAAACGGAATAAGAGAAAATGAGAGTGATCAGGGGCTAAACGCTGTATCTTGCCCTTATGCATAGGGTTAACAGATGTCCATCCCACCTATCTGGACATTTTTTGACTTAGAGGCTACTATCAAACTGGAAATGGAGGCCAGTCTATCTAACCCTCTGCTGTAAAAAAAGGAGGGAAGTTAACCAAATAGAAAGCTAAGATCTTATCGAATCGCAATTAATATTCACTGAGTAAAAAGACAGTCTGTGTCATACCCTCACTTCTAGGTTAGGTTAAAATCAATGCTCTCTCTTAGCACTCTGGTTGAAAGATGGTGGCCTGCTCTTAAACACAGGGTCCAGGCTAGCCTAACCCTCTGCTTGATACATGTAACAGAGATCTTTCAGATAAAAAGAAGCAGAGCTTGTGCCTTACAATCCCTTCCAAATATGCCTCAATCGATATACGTAGTCTTCAAACATTTCATCCTACATGATGGCCTGCCCTTTAATATGGATTCCATGACATCCTTACTCTTTACCTGTGGACACAAAATGTGTAGGCGTCATTTAATTATAAGGTACCAAGACTTATGTGAGAAAGAGTTATGTCAATTGACTGAGTGCCAGCGCTGGATCTATTGTCTTACCGTCACTGGCAGTTAGCCAAAATCAATCTGTCTTGGTCTTTTTTTTTCGTTTTGAGGTCGGCCACTGTCTGTCATCCATCCGCTCTCTTTGATCCTTTCAAAGTTAGAAATTGAACAAGATTAGCACACTTCCAAAGCAAAAATGAATCACCCAAAAATTAAATATCGTGTATTGTTCACAAAAAAAGAGTGTGAAAAATACAGATGCAGAAAGGGGAGACAAATAATAAGAAAGGTGAAGTGTAAAAAGCTAAGTAATGTTACAGAAGGTAGATAGGGGACAAGAGACAGAAATATATACAAACTATCAATACAACTCACCTCATGGCTGCTTTTAAGACAAAAACCAAACCTTTTTCAAGGATTCGTGATTCTCAAGTGACTCCATATCCTTATGCTTCTGATGGGCCTTGCCGATTTACATCGATTTACATCCTTTCAATTGAAAATCAAGAGGTCAAGAGGTGGAACCCAGTCCACAACAAAGGAATACAAAGTTAAAAATAAAAAGAAAGAGCAAGAAGTAGAAATTAAATCTTACTGCATCTTCTGTTCATTATTGAGACTCCTCAAACAATCTAAACAATCCTTCTGTTAACACAGAAAGATGAGATTAAAGGGGTCCCAATTTACTTCTCAAGTATGGAAGAGAAAAAGAAAAAGTGGAAATACAAAGAAGAGAATTTATATCTTACCTTTTCTTTTTGATTGATTGCAGTTGGTTCCTTCTCTCTGGACTCCTCCTTAATGCCTTCTGCACAGTGGGATTAATCCCTCCTAACCATTCTAGATTCAAGAGGTCAAACGAGTGCCCTTCTTGGATTAAGCATCAATAGAAGATAGAATTCCAAATGTTCATAAATACAGCTTGTTTTTTACCACTTTGACCAATGTTGCCCTGTTGGCATAGAAGTTAACGTTACCTCGTATCCTGGAAATGGTCTTTTCTTAGGCTTTGTCGTGTGGCCTGTCCTCCATCTATTGTCCATTTCTCCTCTTTGTCCCTTTCAATGATAAAATCTGACACAAGATTAACAATTGAAAAGCATGAGAGAAACATGTAAGTTTGCTGAATGCAAATTTATACTAGTATTAGATTCAACATGTATTGATACTTTGGAACAAAAACAAATGATTATATTCAAAAGATAAACACTTCAAATTTAAGATTGGTAGATGCAATTTTAGATTAGATGCACATGTATAAATACTCATAAGTATACAAAGAAAATAAACAACAAATGTGAAAGTTTGTTAAGTACAAGTTTTGTTTAGATGCAACATGTAATGAAGGACTCGTATCACTTATCAATAACTATACACAAAAAAATTTTTAAAACAAGTGAAAGTTTATTAAGTTCAAGTTTGATTTATATGCCATATGTAATCAGATACTCATAACAATAACAAATAATAAATGAATCAAAATCATTATTAAAGAAAGTAAAGAAAAACAACATATTAAGTGCAATTTTGGTTTAGATCCAACATACATATATACTTAGAACAATGACAAGTTCATGTAACTGTATATAATATAAATAAAAACAACATATTAAATACAAGTCTGATAAATGTAAGTTTGGTCTGAATGTTTTTTTTAAATACTCATTCAAATAAAAATAAGTATACAACATAATGTAAGATTATCTTAGATGCCTCTCATATAAATATTCATAATAATAATGAGTAGGTATATACAGTAAAAAAAAACTTAAGTGTAAATTAATGGTTTAGTGCAACATAAAAAATAATAGCAATAATGAATACTTACATGGAATGGAAACCTTCATAAGTGCAAGACTAAGAAGTACCAGTTTGGTATAATTGTCAGTAACAGTACTTACACCAATAAGAAAAAGAAACATTCTCATTTATTAATTTGGTTTTCTGTGTCAATTGTATTGTATTGCATCAAATGACTTTCACCCATTTGATGAGCATAGTAATTTCCACTAGAACCAGAAATAGTGCATTAAACAAAAACAGATGATAAATACAAATGCAGAATGGGGAGACAAGAAATAACAAAAGACAAGTACAAAAAAGGGGTTTGTAATGTTAGAAAGGGTAGTCAGGTGATAAAAGACAGGATTATATGCAAAGTAAATAATACAACTCACCTCATGTCTGGTTTTGAAGACAAAAATCATATTTTTCTGGGCTCCTTAGCTGTGTAGTGGCTCCATAACCTACTGCTTCTGATGGGTCCTGCAGCCATGCATCCTGTCAATTGAAATGAAGGACCCAGTCCAGATCATCTTAAATCAATAAAAAGCAAAGTGTGCAGAAAGAAGGTAAACTTACAGCATCATCCAAGAATGAAAGTAGATGAACTTGTTTCAATTAGTCTTATTCTCCCACCAATGGTCTCTTTCTAGTTGTGTGAACAGCCACCATCCGTCAATCCCTCCTCTGAGATTCTATCAAATGTACATACTGACACAAGATTAGTAGAATTCCAAAGCATGTGCAAAAAAAGACAGAACAAAATTCTTATTTATACATAGAAAAAACAACAAAAACGTTTTAAAAAATGGACTAGGAACGGAAAAAAAAACCCATTTACATGTACAAAAAACAGAAGTGCTGGATGGTTAGTAATGCTAGAAAGAGTAGGGATAGGATAATGGACAGAATTTATATGCAAAGTAAATAAATGAATACAACTCACCTCATGTGCAGTTTTTTAAGACAAAACCCACACCTATTCAGGGATCCCTGGCTCTTAATGGCTCCTTATCCTGTCGATTATCCAATGGGCCCTGCTGCTCTATATCAAGCCATCTGCAAGTTAAATTATCAATCATGGTAATGTAAATGATAGCCTTGCACTTTATTTACTCTTCAATCATTCAGTTTCATCATGTGGAAAACTATAATTCAAAAGTTTCTTTTTTTCTTTAATTTGTAACTCTGCTCCTTCTGAGATTTTAAAAACTAAGTACTATTTTTACCATCTAAAGAGATTCAAAATTCAGAAGTGTCCTTCCCTTGATGCATCATCGAAGCAAGTTTGGACAAGGTAGGGCTTATATTTTACTTGGGAATGTACCTGCTCCAAAAACATTAACCTGGTCACTCATCTGAAAAATCCAGGTCAGATCCATCAACTGAAGCAAGTGTGGTAGTGTCCATCCCTAGATGCATCATCCATGCAAGTGTGGTCCAGGTAGGGCTTATGGGAACTTGGGAATGGACCTGCTCCAAAAACTTAAACCTGGTCACTCATCCGGAGAATCTAGGTCAGATCCAGCATCCGAAGCAAGTGTGGTAGTGTCAATCTCTAGATGCATCATCGAAGCAAGTTTAGTCAAGGTAGGACTTTTAATTACTTGGGAAAGGACCTGCTCCAAAAACTTTAACCTGGTCACTCATCTGAAAAATCTAGTTCAGATCCAGCATCCGAAGCAAGTGTTGTAGTGTCCATATTGGATGCATCATCCATGCAAGTTTGGTCCAGGTAGGGCTTATAGGTACTTGGGAATGGACTTCCTCCTAAAACTTTAACCGGGACACCGACGCTAACGCCGACGCCACTGCCGGGGGTATAGCATAAGTGAAATATGTGGAGATAACCAACATTATTCGAGCTCAACATTACAAAATTAGGAGCAGAGCCACAAGGACCTCTAAGACATCAGAGGTGGGATCAGGTGCCATGGAGGAGTGAGCATCCCCTGCAGACCGGTCACGACCGCCGTGTGCTCCTTGTCATGATCGGGAAATAACGAAAAAATCCGTCGACAAATCAGTGTGCAAATAATGGCCTAACCATTAGTATGAAAAAAGTCATTCAGCACTTGACTTAATGAAAGACTGTATTTGCTGGCAAGTTCATTGTATCGACCATACAACTTACCAAATGATGACTTTAAACGAGACTGCTGCTATTCTTGTTTCATCAACTTGTTTGTCAGTAATTTACCTCGTTTTAGAAATTGTTCATACGTAGAGCATGCTCTTGCATATCGAATCAACTGAGAGATAAAGACCCCGTATGCAGGCGATAAGGGTATATTGCTTAATAAGTAAGGGAAGTTGACGATTGAAAAGTTAAAGCCATCACGTTTATCATAAAGCTCTGTTGTTAGATTACCATTGACGTCTTTTTCTAAAAAAAATATCCAAATATGAAACAGGTGTGTCAGACTCTGTGGTATCTTTTATATCAAACTCACCGGGATATATCGTGTCGACATAAGAATGGAAATAAACATTGTTAATTGACAATACGTCGTCGATATGAGCTAAAAATGGCCGGACACATATTTATCAACTTGCACTAGAAATAAAGGCAATGGGAACTGATTTCTATGACTCAGCATATGTCTTTAGATATTAACTATATACATGCCAAATATCTCATTGATATCTCAAGTCACCAAAAAGTTAGTGTATGCCCAAAATTGATGCTAAAATGTCAGGAGTGATACATTTTATGAAGACCTGGGAAGTATATAATAGTGGGTAATTTGAAGATGAAGACTTTCCTGATAATATTCAAAGTATTGAACTTTAAATGTCGACTGTAGCAACTTTTGTTTGACCAAGTTGTTCCCATGGCTGATGTTGAAAAAATGTTATACCATGTTAGGAGTGCAACAGAAAAAAATGTAGTGTTGCCAAAAAAAAAATCGATTTTAGATTTTGAAAAGGGGAATGTAGTTATGTTCGAAAGGGTAGCCTAGGGATAACAGACAAGATTATATATGCAAAGTAAATAATACAACTCACCTCATGTCTGGTTTTAAAGACAAAAACCAAATTTTTCTGGGCTCCTTAGCTGTGTAGTGGCTCCATAACCTACTGCTTCTGATGGGTCCTGCAGCCGTACATCCTGTCAATTGAAATGATGGACCCAGTCCAGATCATCTTAAAACAAATCAATAATTATTATACTGTGCAGAAAGAAGAAAGCGGAACTTACAGCATCTTCCAAGAATGAAAGTAGATGAACTTGTCTTAGTCGTATTCTCCCACCAATGGTCTCTTTCTAGTTGTGTGAACAGCCACCATCCGTCAATCCCTCCTCTGAGATTCTATCAAATGTACAAACTGACCGAAGATTAGTAGAATTCCAAAACACTTGCAAAAAAAAAGACAGAACAAAATTCTTATCGATACATAAACAAAATACAAAACAAAAACAAAAACGTTTTTTAAAAAAATGGACTAGGAAACGGGAAAACAAACAATTACATGTACAAAAAACAGAAGTGCTGGAGGGTTAGTAATGCTAGAAAGGGTTCATGTAGAGATGGGATAATAGACAGAATTTATATGAAAATTAAATAAATGAATACAACTCACCTCATGTCCGGTTTTTAAATGCAAAACCAAAACCTATTCAGGGATGATTGGCTCTAAATGGCCCCTTATTCTGTAGATCACTTCCAGTGGAGCCTGCTGCTTTATATCCATGTCAACTGCAAGTCAAATTATCAATCATGGTGATTAATGTATATAATAGCTATGCACCTCATTAAATTCTTCAATCATTCAGCCTTATCATTTGGAAAACTAAAATTCAAAATTGTCATTTTTTTTTTAAATTTGTAAATCTGCTTCTTCTGAGAACTTCAAAACAAAGTACTTTTTTCCCATCTAAAGATGCAAAACTCAGTTAACTTTTTCATAATTAATATCATAATATTCAGGGACTTTGATCTATACAAAAATAAATTTATGATAAGATTTTTTTGGTACCATGGCTTTTCAAATTTCTTCCTTTGTTAATAATTCATAATGATCTAACCATATTCTCAGTCAATCTTGATTTTGCTTTCCTGCATGAGAGAGAGAGAGAGAGAGAGAGAGAGAGAGAGAGGGAGAGAGAGAGAGAATCATGAACAAGAGGCCCATGGGCCACAGCACTCACATGAGTAACTTTGGCCTTGCTGTTTTTCACCTGATTTCTCTCTCTCTCCCCCCCCCCCCGTAGTACTTATTGTGGCCCCGCCCTACCCCCAGGGGTCATGATTTGAACAATTTAGAATCTACACTACCCCAGGATGCTTCCAGATAAGTTTCAGCTTTTCTGGCCCAGTGGTTCTTGAGAAGATGATTTTTAAAGATTTTTACTATATATTTCAATGTAAAACTTGGATTCCCTATTGTGGCCCCGCCCTACCCCCGGGGGTCATGATTTGAACAATTTAGAATCTACACTACCCCAGCATGCTTCCACATAAGTTTCAGCTTTTCTGGCCCAGTGGTTCTTGAGAAGAAGATTTTTAAAGATTTTTCTTATATATTTCAATGTAAAACTTGGATTCCCTATTGTGGCCCCGCCCTACACCCGGGGGTCATGATTTGAACAATTTAGAATCTACACTTCCCCAGCATGCTTCCACATAAGTTTCAGCTTTTCAGGTCCAGTGGCTCTTGAGAAGAAGATTTTTAAAGATTTTTCCTATATATTTCAATGTAAAACTTGGATTCCCTATTATGGCCCCGCCCTACCCCCGGGGGTCATGATTTGAACAATTTAGAATCTACACTACCTTAGGATGCTTCCAGATAAGTTTCAGCTTTTCTGGCCCAGTGGTTCTTGAGAAGAAGATTTTTTAATGACCCCATCCAATTTTTGTATTTTCTTGATTATCTCCCCTTTGAAGGGGACTTGGCCCTTCATTTTAACAATTTAAACTCCCCTTTACCCAAGGTTGCTTTGTACCAAGTTTGGTTAAAATTGGTCCAGTGGTTCTTGAGAAGAAGTCGAAAATGTGAAAATTTTACAGACGGACGGACAGACGGATGGACAGACGGACGGACGACGGACAACGGGTGATCAGAAAAGCTCACTTGAGCTTTCAGCTCAGGTGAGCTAAAAAAGCCTTCAATTTCCGTAGGTTGCTACATGTACATGCCAAGATGGGATTAAATTGGCCCCTTGATATGTGAGACAGAATATAAAAAATACTAAAAGTCTACAGAATGACATTAACAATTGCGTGAATTAAAAAAAAATGACCGGACATATATTGATCAATTTGCACTAAAATAAAGGCAATGGAAACTAATTTCAATGACTTAGCATATGCCTTTAGATATTGTCTATATACCTGCCAAATATCTCATTGATATCTCAAGACACAAAAAAGTCACAGCGTATGCCCAAAATAGATGCTAAAAATGTTAGGAGTACACCACCTTTTTGTGACATTTTGAAAATTCAATATTTTTTGAAGACCTGAGAAATAAATAATAATGTTTGAGACTTTCCTGATAATATTCAAAGTATTGAGCTTTAAATGTAGACTGAGGCAACTTTTGTTTGACCAAGTTGTTTCCAAGGCTGATCTTGAAAAAAATGTAATACCCTGTCAAGTGTGTCACAGACAAAAAAAGGTAATGTTGCCAAAAAAACATCAATTTTAGATAAAAATGAGAGAGAGGGGGTTAGTAATATTTGAAAGGATAGACTGGGGATAACAGACAGGATTATATGCAAATTAAATAATACAACTCACCTCATGTCTGGTTTTAAAGACAAAACCCAAAATTTTCTGGGCTCCTTAGCTGTGTAGTGGCTCCATAACCTACTGCTTCTGATAGGTCCTGCAGCCTCACATCCTGTCAACTGAAATGAAGGACCCAGTCCAGATCATCTTAAATCAATAATAAGCAATGCCCTAATGATCAAAAGTAAGCAATGCCTGAGAAAGAAGAATGCGGAACTTACAGCATCTTCCAAGAATGAAAGTAGATGAACTTGTTTTTATTAGTCTTATTATTCCACCAATGGTCTCCTTCTAGTGTGAAAAGTCACCATCCGACAATCCCTCCTCTGTGATCCTGTCAAATGTACAAACTGACACAAGATTAGTAGAGTTCCAAAGCACTTGCAAAAACAAAAGACGGAAAAAAACTCATATATATATATATATATATATATATATATATATATATATATATATATACATATACATATATATATACATGTATGTATATATATATATAATATAGAACAATAAAAACTTTTTTTAATATGGAGTAGGAAACGGGAAACAAACAATTACATGTACAAAAAACAAAAGTGTTGGATGGTTAGTAATGCTAGACAGAGTAGGGATAGGATAATAGACAGAATTTATATGCAAAGTAAATAAATGAATACACCTCACCTCATTTCCAGTTTTTAAAGACCCAAACCTATTCAGGGATCCCTGGCTCTAACAGGCTCTTTATCCTGTTGATTATCCAAAGGACCTGCTGCTCTATATCATGTCAACTGCAAGTGAAATTATCAATCATGGTAATATAATTGATAGCTTTGCACTTTATTTACTCTTCAATCATTCAGCTTCATCAAGTGGAAGATTAAAATTCAAAATTTTCATTTTTTTTAAAAATTGTAACTCTGTTCCTTCTGAGAACTTAAAAACAAAGTACTATTTTCCTCATCTAAAGATGCAAAATTCAGTTATCTTTTCGACAATAAATATCATATTGGACTTGGATTTTTGCAAAAATAAAACTATCATCATAATATTTCTTGTACCATGGCTTTTCAAATTTCTTCCTCTGTTGATAATTCATAATGATCTAACACTATTCTCACATAATCTTGATATTGCTCTCCTGAGAGAGAGAGAGAGAGAGAGAGAGAGAGAGAGAGAGAGAGAATCATGAAAAAAAACCCTTCAATTTCTCAAGGTTGCTACATGCCAAGATGGGATTAAATTGGCCCCTTGACATACGGCACAAAGTAATAAGAATTTCAAAAATTTACAGAATGACATCAACAATTGCATGAATTCAACTAAAAAAAAAAATAACCAGACACATATTCATCAAACTGCACTTAAAATAAAGGCAATGGAAACTAATTTCTATGTCTCAGCATATGCCATTAGATATTGTCCATATACCTGCCAAATACCTCATTGATATCTCAAATCACAAATTAAAAAAGTTACATTGTATGCCCAAAATAGATGCTAAATATGTACGGAGTGCAACACCTTTTTGTGACATATTGAAAATTCAATATTTTTGGAAGACCTGAGAAATAAATAAAATGTTTAATGTTGAAGTCTCTCCTGATAATATTCAAAGTATTGAGCTTTAAATGTAGACTGCATCAACTTTTGTTTGACCAAGTTGTTCCCATGGCTGATGTTGAAAAAAAATTATTTATACCATGTCAGGAGTGCAACAGAAAAAATGTAGTGTTTCCAAACAACATCGATTTCAGTCAAAAAATAAAAGGGGAAGGATTAGTTATGATAGAAAGGGTAGCCTGGGGATAATAGACAGATTATATGCAAAGTAAATAATACAACTCACCTCATGTCTGGTTTCAAAGACAAAAACCAAAATTTTCTGGGCTCCTTAGCTGTTTAGTGGCTCCATAACCTACTGCTTCCGAAGAACTTGCAAAAAACAAAGAATACAGAACAAAATTACTATTTATACATAAAAACAACAAAAACATTTTAGAATATGTACTAGAAAATGGGAAACAAACAATTACATGTACAAAAAAAAAGTGCTGGATGGTTAGTAATGCTAGACAGAGTAGGGATAGGATAATAGACAAAATTTAAATGCAATGTAAATAAATGAATACAACTCACCTCATGTTTAGCATTTAAAGACAAAACCCAAACCTATTCAGGCATGATTGGCTCTTAATGGCTCCTTATCCTGTTGATCGCTTCCAGTGGGACCTGCTGCTTTACATCCATGTCAACTGCAAGTCGTAATATCAATCATGGTAATGTTAAAGATAGCTATGCATCTTATTAACTCTTCATTCATTTAGCATCATTGTGTGGAAAACTAAAATTAAAAATTCTTATTCTTCTTTTTAGTTTGAATCTCTGTTCCTTCTGAGAACTTCAAAACAAAGTACTACTTTCCCCATCTAAAGATGCAAAAATCAGTTATATTATCATAATTAATATCGTAATATTCACGAACTTCGATTTTTACAAAAACAACAGGCCTCTATCCTTCAGGGTCATGATTTGGACAAACTTTAATTTACTCTTCCTCAAGATACTTCCATATCAATGTGACTGAACATAGCTTTCATGTTCTTGAGAAAAAGATTTTAGAGAATTTTTTCCTATACATCCGTATGTTAAACTCTGATTGTGCATTGTGGTCCCATCCAATCCATGGGGGTCATGATTTGAACAAACTTGAACCAACATTACCTAAGGGTGTTTCCTTATTAATATGGCTAAATATGGCTTTACTGTTCTTGTGAAGAAGATATTTGAGGATTTTTCCCCATTTATTCCTAGTAAAACTTTGATCCCCCATTCACCCCCAGGTCATGATTTGAACAAACTTGAATCTACACTACCTCGAGATGCTTCTATATCAATATGACTAAACATGGCTTTGCTGTTCTTGAGAAAAAAAATCTGAGGATTTTTTACTATATATACCTACGTAAAACTTTAATCCCCCATTGTGGCCTAAGTCTACCCCTGGGGTCAAGATTTGAACAAACTTGAATCTAACTATCTGAGGATGCTTCCATATCAATATGACTAATCATGGCTTTGCTGTTCTTGAGAAGAAGATTTTTGAAGATTTTTTCCCTATATATTCCTAAGTAAAACTTTGATCCCCCATTGTGGCCCCATAATATCTCCGGGGGTCATGATTTGTACAAACTTGAATCTACACTACCTCAAGATGCTTCCATATCAATATGACTAAACATCATGGCTTTGCTGTTCTTGAGGAGAAGATTTTTTTCCCTATATATTTCTATGTAAAACTTTGATCCCCCATCGTGGCCCCACCCTATCCTCTGGAGTCAAGATTTGAACAAACTTGAATCTACACTACCTGAGGATCTTTTCTTATTAATATAACTAATAATGGCTTTGCTGTCCTTGAGAAGAAAATTTTTGAAGATTTTTTTCCTGTATATTCCTATGTAAAACTTTAATCCCCCACTGTGGCCCAACCCTACCCCAGGGGTCATGATTTGAACAAATTAAGTTGAATTTACACTATCTGAGGATGCTTCCATATCAAAATGACTAATAATGGCTTTGCTATTTTGAAAAGCAGATTTTTGAAGATATTTTCCTACATAATTCTAGTATGTAAAAATTTGATTCCCCATTGTGACCCCACCCTATCCCCAGGGTCATAATTTGAACAAATTTGATTCTACACCATGTAAAAAGGTTTCATATTAGTTTCAATGTTTTTGACCCATTAGTTCTTGAGAAGAAGATTCACTAATTCTTCATTATCTCCCCTTGAAAGAGGAAGTGGCCCTTCATTTGAACAAACTTGAATCCCCTCTACCCAAGAATACTTTGTGGCAAGTTTGGTTGAAATTGGCCCAGCGCTTCTGGAGAAGAAGTCGAAAATGTGAAAAGGTTTACAGACGGACAGACGGATGGACAGCACGACAGACAAAATGTGACCAGAAAAGCTCACTTGAGCTTTCATCTCAGGTGAGCTAATAAATCTATGATAAGATTTCTTGTACCTTGGCTTTTCAGATCTTTTTCCCTCTTGATAATTCATAAAAATCTAATCATATTCTCAATCAATCTTGATTTTGCTCTCCTAGAGAGAGAGAGAGAGAGAGAGAGAGAGAGAGAGAGAATGAATAAAACCCTGCAATTTCCCAATTTAAGGTTGCTACAATTACTAAGATGAAATTTAATTGGCCCTTTAACAAAGTAAACTGTAGCTCTACTGGTTTGTACTTATAACAAAGGAAGATAAAAGTAGCACTTGGACTTGAAACTTTTCAACAGCAATAAATTGAATAATGATCCTTGGTTTAGTCTCTTTTTGTGGCAAGATTTATTGCCATCAGACTAAAACTGTAGGAGGAGTAGCCTTTTAAAAGAATTTTACAGAAATTTCGATTTTAGTAACCATGGCAACATCATTCAACAAAATTAAAAAACAGTAATGACAATCATGTATCTCAGCGTAGTCTACTTGTGTGCCAAGTTATATTGAAATCAGACCAAAACTGTAGGAGGAGTAGCATTTTGAAAGTATTTCAAGAAAATTTCTATTTGTAGTAACCATGGCAACACAATTCATGTATCTTAGTGAATTCTACTTGTCTGCAAAGTTATACTGAAATCAGACCAAAACTGTACGAGGAGTAGCATTTTGAAAGTAATTCAAGGAAATGTCTATTTTGAGTAACCATGGAAACACCGTTCATCGAAATCAAAAACCGATATATAGAAATATGTATGTATCTTAGTGTAGTCTACTTGTATGCCAAGTTATACTGAAATCAGACCAAAACTGTAGGAGGAGTAGCGTTTTGAAAGTATTTCACAGAAATTTCTATTTTTAGTAAATATCGCAACATCATTCATGGAAATCAAAAACCGCTATATAGAATTATGTATCTTAGTGTAGTCTACTTGTATGCTAAGTTATACTGAAATCAGATCAAAACTGTAGGAGGAGTAGCGTTTTGAAAGTTTTTCACAGAAATTTCTATTTCAAGTAACCATGGAAACATCGCTCATTGAAATCAAAAACCGATAGACAGAATTATTTATCTTAGTTAAGTCTTTTTTTGTGCCAAGTTACATGCATATTGAAATTAGATCAAAACTATAGAAGGAGAAGCGTTTTGAAAGTTTATCACAGAAATTTCTTTTTTTACCAACCATGACAACACCAGTCATTGAAATCACAGGCCCGTAGGAAGCAATTTCAGTTAAGGGGGGAACAGCTATACATTTACAGTTGAGGGGGCACTATCAACTACCAAAAATTCCTTGACAAGCAAAAAAAAAAAAAAGTCATCAGACGATTTTATTGAGGGGGCACAAGTATATAGTAGCTATGTTTTCTATAGTAAACTATATATCGGCAAAATTCTTGGGGGGCACGGCAACCCCCCGTGCCCCCCCCCCCCGGTTCCTACGGCCATGAATCAAAAACTGATAAACTGAATTATGTATCTTTGTGTAGTCTAATTGTGTGCCTAGTTATATTGAAATCAGATCAAAACTGTAGGAGGAGTAGCGTTTTGAAAGTATTTCACTGAAATTTTTATTTTTACCAACCGTGGCAACACCGTTCATTGAAATCAAAAACCAATATATAGAATGATGTATCTTAGTGTAGTCTACTGTGTGTCAAGTTATACTGAAATCAGATCAAAACAGTAGGAGGAGTAGCGTATTGAAAGTTTTTCACAAAAATTTCTATTTTTAGTAACCATGGCAACACCGCTCATTGAAATCAAAAACCGATAAATAAAACTATGTATCTTAGTGTAGTCTACTTATGTGCCAAGTAATACTGAAATCAGACCAAAACTGTAGGAGGAGTGGCATTTTGAAAAATTGTTTACAAACGGACAGACAGCTAGCTAGACGGACGGACGACGGACACTTTACTATCGCATAATCTCTTCTGGTCTATGACCAGTAGAGCTAAAAACTAGAGTGTTCCAATATAGCTTCATTAAAGGTGTAAATAAATCTAAGAGTGGTCAGCTTTTTATTTACTATAAGCATGATAATTCATGCATTAATTTGATTGCAAAGAAAAAATGGCATCATTGGATAGTATAATTAGCCTGTGATGGAATCAACAATCAAAGAAAATATGGTTCCCTGACCCTCAAATAAATAATTAATTTAAAATTGAAATTATTAGAAATAACTATTTATCACTGTATTTACACGTGTTTCTAATAATTCTTCCAAAGAGATTTCACCATGTCTTTACTGCAATTATCCATTGTGGAATACCGATCCCGATGTACTTTCATAGTATTTAAATATATTAAATTTGAGTTATGTTATATAGTTTCAAAGTGCAGCAGCATGAGCTCATAAACATTCATAAATGCTTATTGTCAAAATCCTGAATCTCTCAAAATTCAAAAGTTAAATTAAACCGTCCGGGGTATTTTTTGCAAAGTTGGTCAAAGGTCAAGGTCAAGTGGATTGCCAATACTGGTATTTTCATATTGTCTTATGACAAAACAGTGCACTTGCTAAATAGCATAGACTTACCTCTTAAATGTCAAAAATATGCTGTATATCGGCACTATAAACTTTTTTGAAAAGTAGGTCATAGGTCAAGGGTCACAAGGTCGGTAAGCATGGTAATTTACAAAAGCCATAGTACCAAGCAATATATGTGCAAAATATTAAATCCATACCTCTTAACAGCTAGTTCTCGAGATGGGGGTGTGACAGACGGACAGCTAGATAGACAGCTAGAAAGACGCCGGGTAAAGTAATCCCTTAGTGCCCCTTTGCTCTGCAGGCAACACAAAAATATCAAAAGTTTACAGAATGAGATAAACAATTGCAAATTTTTAGTCAGAAAAGTTATCTTTTTCCTGCAGATTAAGGGGGCAAAAACTTCAATTTCACCATAAGAAGCAATTGTTTAAAAAATTTAATAAAACTTTGAGAGTCTTTGCTGTTACTATGGAGTAGTATTCTCTTCATAGAGACGTGGCTTATTCACATGACATATATCAGTATATGTAATAATTTGAGTTTTAGAAATAATTAAGCAGATCAGATTTTACTCTGGAAAAAAGTCCATTTTAAATTCGAAACAAATGGTATATGGTGTATTCTACATATTTTTTTTTAAAAATTTTTCCAATTACCCAGCTATAGTTAACAAAAAAAAAAATTAAACTAAATAATGATAAAAGAAGATGGTAGTTTTAGATAGACATATACCAGATATACAGCTTGAAGCACTTGACGGGTCCAACACAATCTCCTGATTATTAAAGCTTAATTTAGCTATACAGGTATATACATGTACGATTTATAAGCTAATCAAAATAAATCCAGATATTTTGCTATACCTGCTTGATATACACATTTTCACAATTATATAACATAATTTGATAATCTTACAAATTTTGATTCTTTTCGTTTAAGTTCTATAAAATGCTATTTGAAATTAAAATCGAAAATTAAGATAGTGGGGGTACCGTATTTTACAAAACAAATGAAATCCTGAATTGGTAAGTGAATGACCTTGACATTATACCTATAACTAGCTGGTAACAAAGTTAGGAGGTTTAACATACCTCCTCAAGCACATATTTATTTAGCAGTGTTTAGTTTGAAACTTTGAGACAAAACTCAGTTCTTCCTTGTCTAGTATACTGAAACATTCATACACAAACATGTCTCTTAAAAATTCCGAGAGGTCAATAAGTATGAGTATTTGGGTGACTTCACTATTGTACCGATCCAATCTTTACATGCTACACTCCTTTCTGTTATATTCCTTTATGTTAGAGTATTTTTTGAGCTGATATACATATAGAAAAAAACTAACTTTAGTTTTACAAGTAGTTCTTGTCTTTAGTCACTCCCTGGAATGACTGTTCGTCTAACTTTATTACATACATGTATAAAAATGAATCCCGTTAGTTATTAAAACCTACCTCCATTTCACAGTGTTTCAGTTTGAGTAAATTTCCAGAGCAAAAACATGTATTTTATTTATGATACAATGTACATACACAAAACAAACCTTACCTTTACAAGTACTTTATGTCCTCAGAATCATGGAGTTTTCCGGAAGAGATAGACTGTCCAGTGCCCACCTGTGACCATGTCCATGAGAATAACTTATAACACTGAATTCTATTCAAGGTACCGGAAGTTATCAAACTATGACTGTCGCACAGACACACAGAGCTAAATCTGAATTTAAAAAGTAAATTTCACGCTAATAATGGTAATAATCAGGTCCTCAGGAAGACATTTCATTGAGGGGAGGGGGTAGGGTGCAAAAACCAAACATTTTCAGTTTGGGTGGACACTACCAAGCAAAAATTCCTTGACCAGTTGACAAGCAAAAATTATCATATGGCCATGAATAATAATTGTCGTGATAATATATGAGTAGCTACATTTTTTCTTAAAGGAAGAGAATTATGACCTATATATTTTCGTAATTTAGAGAGAGAGAGAGAGAGAGAGAGATTTAAGTTGAAGCTACAGAGTATACCGTTTGATGTCAATACTGTCAGAGTATTCAAGAACTATCTTCTGTAAGAACTCAATCATGCGCATGTATGCAACAGTGCAATGCTTTAAAATCAAATGCCTGAATAAATACAAACATTATACATGTACATCGCGAGAAAACGTGTCGAACGCAATTCACCCTGGACTTCAACAATGGATCGACGTAGCAATTAACATGTCGAGAATAATGCACCCTATAGTAAACTCCATTTATCGAAAAAACCCATAGCATACTCCATTTGTTGAAAGTAAAATCACAGAAAAAGATAACGTGCTCAACTATTACGTATAATCCAGAAGATTGGTATTAATTCCCGTTACAGTGAATTAGTCCGTGCTTATCAAAAGCGCTGAAGCATGCCTAGTCCGTGCTATCAGCTTACTTTGATCGGGGAAAATGTCAAAATGGAAATTTTTCAGGCATCGATGAATCAAACAGAGTCACCGATCGAGAAATTAAAGTACAGGTAGGTCACGTCCTCTCTTCAATTGTTTTCTTCAAAAATTTTGATGTAGCAATAACCACCGTCTATGCATCAAAATTACCTAATGCGTGCAATATTTAAAAGTTAAAAATATAGATAAACGTGCATTTTATACCATATTATCCCCTTAAAAGCTCAAAAAGTGGAGCTTCCGGTCAGTTCCGGGAGAAACCCCCCCCCCTCCCTTTCGACCACATTATTTTCACATTTGATTTAGTAAGGCTCCACATTTTTTTTTAGCGGAAATTCGTTTGATCATTCCAACAAAAAAAATTGTGGTAAAACTTAAGATTTTATATAAGCCTTAATTTTCTCTTCATTGTAAATTGTGGAAAACTTACAAACTGTACAAAATACACGAGATTCTCGTCTCTGGTCCCTATTATTCATGAAAATTACACATACATGCTTTATTTCTAGTGCGTGATCTTTTTGAAACCAAAATTAATGCAATTGACGAGGGCCAAGGGTAGTAATCGCAGCTATGGAGAGAGCATAGAAAATGCGTTTAAAAATTATTAACAAGGAAAAAAAATCATTTTTAATTACATTGTTTTTTAATTAGGAAAATATCTTTGATAAACCAGCCAATATATATATATATATATATATATATATATATATATATATATATATATATATATATATATATATATATATATATATATATATATATATATATATATATACTGAAGCTTATTAATTACATGTAACCTCTAGGACATGACTTTCTCCATATAATAGTTAGTTACCGCATTTGAACAAAGTTCTTTTCAGGACGTTTACAGTGAAAAAATTTGCAATTTTAAGTTATTGCCATTCTAACATTTGGATTTTTACATGTATGTGGAGGCGGCCTTATAAATTCAAAGTCTAATGTTATTTAAAGGTTTATTTTTTTTTTCTAAATATATAAACTACATGTAGTTGACTACAAATTATCTGAAGAAAGAGAAAGAAAAAATAAATGGCATGAGAACAAACAAACAAATCGATTCTTGGAGCATATTTAAAGTTAAATAAAAAATATCACATTAATTTTTTTTTTTGGAAATTACACAGAATTCAAACTTATCAAAGTAAACCGAATGAGATGTAGATCGGGAATTCATGAAAGAAACTGAGAGCTTAATTTCCAAGTTACAGGTATTTCAAAAACACCCAACCAACCACAGAGAGAGAGAGAGAGAGAGAGAGAGAGAGAGAGAAATAATTGAATAATTGGCTCTACAAGAAGTACTGAACATTGAACGCCATAAATACTCGGGTTGATGAGATTTGATGACAAAAGCACGTGTATCTCAAAACTTAAAGCTATAGGAAAAAAGATAAATCAACTCTTTATGTCGACTAAGTTCAATAAATGTTGACTTTTAACTCCTTTATTATGTTTTAAAGTTTTATGTTTAAAGGCAGAAATATCGATAATGAATTATCATTGATTTGCACGTTCCGTTAAGCTACACTTAAATGACACCACGAGAGTGTATCAGCCTTCGCCATTGTAAAAAAAAAATGTCTTCTTTCGCTAGAGAGGTACGTACTGAAAATTATCTTGAATGATTTAAATATGTCAAATATATTTCAGTGCTTATATTTCAGTGATGAAAAATATAAATGCATTATTCCCGAACTACTAAGATCGAAGATTAAGTAATTAATTAATTTAATTTTTAAACCCCCTTTTTTGGTATATATGTCTTTAAAAATATCCATCAACACATAATTTCAAGGTAAGGGCATGATTAATTTACTTGTACACATATTACATTTACAATTTGAAAATAACAAAATATTGCACTAAATGTAAGCCTAGGGGTCTGAATTTTTCAAGATAGGGTAGGGTACTAGTGGTCATATACCATTCTGTGAAATTAATCTCAAGTTTCGGAGATCCGTCCCACGAGTTTTTAATACATGTAATATAAATGGCAAAATTTGAGTGTGTCAGTGTTGTATTAAAGCATATCATGAAAATATTTAAAATAAAATATACTATGAATATGGTTTTCAATATTAAACTTTTGACTTGTCTTGTAATGAAAAAAAAATCCGTGATTTATAAACAAAATTGTATCAAAAATTATTTAACTCTGAATTTTTTTCATTATTAACCAACCATTGAAGAAATCCATGGTATCGGAAAAGCCTCCTAGCCGGGCACTAAGCAGTGCTAATAGTACCCTACACCGATCCCGCCAGCGGGCAGACATCGACCCGGAAACGGAAGAGGAGTTGTTGTTCCTGTCCCGACCCGTCACTCACGAGGACCCCCTCAGGGACGACCCCCTCAAAGAGGACCCTGAAAACTTTAGGTTGGAACTAAGTAAGGAACACGGCTTTAAATTTTTACTCATATGACGTTATTTTGTTCCCCTTATTACTGCAATTTCAGTTTGCGAGGTGGGGGAGGGGGGGGGGGGGTTAAAACTAACAAATTCAACTGGGGCACAACCTTTCAAAAAAAAAAATCAGGCCTTATTATTGAGAGGACACAACCCTAAGTTAGCTTCATTTCCTAGCGTATAGTATATCCTGGATTTTTTTTTTTTTTTGGGGGGGGGGGGTTACATCACATGCCCGTCTTCCGGTTCCTACGGGTCGGGACTGCATGTACATCTTTATAGGTGAGAATGGTGTTGCAGAAGTTGGAAAATAACTGAGTTGTTATGTTTTTAAAGTAATTATGTTATATTAGTCATAATAGTAGCTGTTGTGGTTAGTATGTATAAAAGTCCCTCTGTTCACCAATATAAAATTTTGCTTTAACGCTTACGATTTTCCAAAAGAAATTCAATTCATGATTAAATTGCACATAATTTCAACTTACCTTGCCGAGCAAAATTTGACAGAAACGACCTTTTAATTTGACAATGCACAGGCCTTCAATATTTTTTTTTATACATGTCGGTCAGATCAAAGCGATCTGAAGGCCTGCGGACAATGTTATAAATTAAAGAATAATTTCAGTGAGAGTTATCTCTCTTATATTACATGTATCAAAGGGTTGATGAAACCTTAATAGCAAACATACACGTATACAGTGCCTCGTTTTTAATGACCACAAAAAACCCTATATGCATAAAATTAATAAACAATAAATTGATCAATTTTAGCCCCTGTTCGAGCTTTGGAGCCTCATGAGGTCAGACAGGAGATCTATAGACGAGAATGTAGGAAACTGAACGTGATTCCGCTCAGCAGTTACCTCAGAAACCCCATCAGGAATGTGTTGGTGGTACCTCATAGCGGACTGGGCCCAAGAGGCGCCATGGCGCTGGCGGCGCCACTAATGGTAAAGTATTGTCTGTTTGACATATACACTTCATACAGTAGAAATCTGAAATACTATATCATATATTCTATATTAAAAGAAAGCTACTTTATTTCTGTATTACCAAATGCATGGCATGTAGGAACCAAAAGGAAGGGGGGGGGGACTGCTTGTCAAGAAATTTTTGGTAGTTGATAGTACCCCCCCCCCAACTGAAAATGTATAGTTGTGCCCCCTCCCCCAAATTGAAATTGCTTCCTACGAGCCTGATATGTATTCATATGAGAAATATCGACAGACTGGTCTCTCTAACATTGATCTATTGAGACCATCCATGCCCTGTATCATTACATGTAATATACATTGTAAATTGAACAAGGTATTCCATATTCTTTTGTGCTTGTTTTTTATTACAATTCATGTAATCCCCATACTTACAGTTGGACCACAATATAGTTTATCTGGACATCGCAGGAAACAATATCGGACCGCTGGGTCTAGAACATATGGTGGAAGCATTTCTAGAGACGTTATCTATCACACACTTGGTAAGGTTGGTTTTAAAATTGTCCATTGTATTTTTCAAATTTCAAAAAGTCAAACGAGGACTCTCTAATATGTGTGCACATGTCATGAAGTGGTCGGGGCATATACATGTAGTGCTACCCCTTTCCGTCCACCATTCAGTAATACATGTACTTAGTTTTCCAGAATTATTTTGCTGTGCTCGTAGATAATGAACTCATTTTTGGTAGGTGTTTTTATATTGATGACTTACAAAGCAACTATGAGTTTCAGGTCGATTGACCCATTTTCTAAAAAAATTATTGCACTTAGATTTTGAAAATTTCTTATTATTCAGAGATTTTGGGACTTTTTTTAATGTGTTTGAAGTTGATCACTATTTTACGCATCTAAAGTATGCCGTGGTATTCATAATTCAAGAAAACAAAAGCAGCAATGTGATATTTTATTTTTATCTAATACTTTCAAATATTAAAAAAAAAACTGTTCAGCGGGGGCATTCGTGTCACATTGACACATCTAGTTATTTTACAGAATCTATCGGATAATGAGCTAGGCAGCGATGGAGCTAAAACTATTTGCAACACCATAAGTAAACAGTCTATATTTGAGTGCTTGGAATTGTCCAGTAAGTTTTCTTGACACAATCTTAATTTGTTCATGCAGTCTTGCTCTTTTGTCAACTATGGGTATCATTCAGGATTTTGTATTTGATTGGTCCTCAGATAACGGATTCAAAGATGAAGATTCGATTTTATTTGCTGATGCCATTGAGGTTAGATAGTTGACAATTGCCATGATAAAATTCCTTGTATTCATGAATATAGATCAAGGAAACAAATGCAGTTCATAACTTTTTTCTATATTTATAGAAGTCTAAGAGTTTACGAGAAGTCATTCTGTCTCACAATCACTTTGCAGAGAAGGCTGGATTTGAATTCGGAAGAGCTCTAGGTCTTTAACCTTAACATCCATATTTAGTTCCGTATATTTAAGAATTAAGAAAATTGTGTTCCTAAATTGCGAAAAGAAATTCACCAACATAAATTGTATAATGTTAAAATTAAACGTAATTTGATTTCTAGCAAACAACGACAGACTTGAAGCCTTTGATATCAGTTGGAATCACATTAATGGAAGGTCTGCCGAAGCTTTTGCAAAAGGTGTAAAGGTACATCCAGATTTATTTTCCACTCCATATCTTTATTCATACGTAAAGAAGTTCCATATTGATCATGATGGACCATTTTGATGAATTTCTCTTCAATTTTCATGATACAGAAGAATGTTGGGTTGAAGCGACTTGACATAAGTTTTAACGGGTTCGGACCAAATGGTTGTAAGGCATTGGCTGCAGCGCTGTTGAAGAATCGGACCTTGCAGGAATTGGACATGTCCCACAACAGAATGGTGGACGAGGATATAGCGGTCCTAGCAGGAAGTCTGATGTCCAACGATACCCTTAAGAGTCTTGTGGTGTGTGAATATCCCGTAAAACGGGTTATTTGTATTTGAGCGACTGGCAAATTTTGTGATTTTATTCAAAAAGCAATCTCTTAGCAGCATTTACAATTTATATTTTAGAGATTTTAGGAAAAACTCTATTTATTTTCTCAGAAAAATTGAATGTTTGTGATTAAATTGTCAGCGATACTTATTTTTACCGTTGCTAGGACCATCGATTTCCCTAATAATGCCAATATTCCCGTAATGACACGGCACTTCTTCATTGGCTGTTTATTCTGTTATTTTAACATGACTGTCACTGTAAGAATTAGAGGAAGTAAAAAAAAAAAACAACAAACAAATGTTGCTTTCATCTAAAGCTATGGTCCCGTACCAGTAAAACTTTGTTGCATTCTGAAACAGCCAAATTTTAGATGAGTATAAGTGAGAAATATGCTTTTCTAAGTGAATACCTAGTACGTACATCCGATACATGTACGTATGGAACGCCAAATTAACATAATATTCAAATATTTTCAACCTATCTTCAAATAATTGTACTTATCTTCAAATAATTGAACCAAACTCCAAATGAATTGAAGAGAGGTACAATTGAATTAAAGATAGGTCTAATTGAATTAAAGATAGCTGTAAATAATTATACCCATCTCTAAATAATGAAACCTAGGTTTAAATAAATTACACCCATCTTTAATGGAATTACACCTATATATCTTCAATTCAATTAAAGATATAGGTTCAATTGAATTATACATGTACCTATCTTCAATTCATTTGAAGATATGTACAATTGATTTAAAATTATACAATTGATTTAAAGATAGGTACAGTTGAAACATATCCACAAATTAAAGGATTTGAAGATAGGTACAATTCAATTATACTTAGGTTCAATTCATTTTGTGTTATTGAAAATAAAGCTCCCTCTAACAGCGACTTGAACATGGAGGGAACCGAACAAAGCATTTTTATCGGGAGTAGTTGTTATTGTCAGTATCATTATAATTAAAGATAGGTTCAATTCAATTGCACCTACATGTATCTTTAAATCAATTATACATATCTTTAATTCGTGGCATTTGAATTATCTTCAAATCAATTGTAACTATCTTCAGATCAATTGTACCTATCTTCAAATGAATTCAAGATAGGAATAATTGAATTAAACCTATCTTTAATTCATTTAGAGATAGGTACAATTGATTTGAAGATAGGTACAATTGATTTGAAGATATGTATAATTAATTGATTGAAGATAGGTTCAAATATTTGAATATATGTTACATGTAAATTGGCGTTCCATACTATGAAGATACGCAACAATACTGCTTTATGATGAATAGCATTGCATTTCTGCGTAAATACAGGGTACAACGCTATCTAGGCTTTACAGATTAATTGCTCCACGATGATATGCATCAGAGTTATGAAACCGTCAAGGCTTAATGAAGACAACAACCTCAATGTTGTGAAACTGTCAATGCTAAAATAAGACCTCGCTGATTTGTTTTTTTCGTGACAGGTGGGGGATAATCTTTTGACGCATGAGTCTTCTCTTCACATTCTGAGAAGTATAGAAGATCCCAAATCAGTCACTGTTCTTGAAAAAGTTGACCTCAAGGTACAATTAAAAAAAAGGAAAAATATTTCAAATTCCAAATATTTAAAAAAATTATACTTACTATTCTGTGGACCATTTCATGAAATAAATCTTATGTTAAACAGAATGTCTGTGTAGATCAGGAATTTGTGCATCTCCTCAACGAAGTAAAGGAAATCAAATCCATAGAAATAAAACATGGCAGGATCATGCAAGTTGGGAAACCAAGAAGACGAAGAAGGCGAAGAAAACCGAAGCTGAAGCCCGAGGTTCAAACAGAGAAAACCGACCTTTCTACTAAAGAGTCGCCAGCTGAACATGACAAAGCACAAGAGAATGCGTCAAACGAAGCAGTGAATAAACTCATTACAGACATTCATTTGACTGATAAAGACAGTGTTGGTCACATAAAGGACGAAAGAAAAATGGAACAAATACCTCCCCTTGCACCACCCCCAGGAGGAATAGTCAGGGAGTCCATGATTCTGGGACCGGAAGTGGTCAACAAAAAAGTCAGCTAGAATTCGAAATAAACATTTCGGTCACCTCCTTTTTTATTTGTTGATTATGTAAGGAATCTTGTTGATTAAGCAATAGATGGAAAGAGAGACTGTACTTTTGAAAGTAAATATTCTCGTTCATTTTTCAATCAATAGGTGTAAAAAAAAGTAAGAGTAATCCTGTACAAAGAGAGATATTCCTGACTACCTTAAAGTTGCAAGTCTATTACTTCTGCTCCTTCACAGATAATATACATTTGCATTTAATTCTTCAAGAATTACTGGTTTTCTGAAACGATGTCGTAAACATGTATTTATTTATTTATTTTAAAAAAATCACATGTATCAAAATATATAAGAACATACATAGATTAGCCTTTTATTAGATCTCATGTGAATGTTACGTACAAGAAAACAAGATCTATCTTAGAAAAATAATGTACGCCATTTGATATTGTTAAATTTCATCAAAGAATTGAATTAAAGCACGTTAAATTGCTCTCTCAAAGTAATTTGTATTTATCTTTCATCATTATATCTCTGTACGTGTGTGAATGGATATCATTCTAACCAAAAAATCTATAAATGGCCCAGATTAAAAAAAAACCCACTGTGATCCAAAGTTAAGCTTAATGTCAGTAATGTTGGTGCACCACATCCTGTGGTGTTTTGTACCGGTACTACAGTCATACAAATATCAATTGTGTCTCTTTGAATTATTATATAAATATTCCTACATGTACATGTATAAACATCATCCTCATATAAAATCATGTATTTTGCCTTAGTATTGATAGGTCGTATCGCATGTGTCGAATGACTGAACGAAAAAATCTGTTTAAAGTGATTAATATATCATGTATATCAAATAATATATTCATGGGAAAAGATGAAAAAAAGTTTTGACACGTTTATACATTGCCTAACATGATAAAAAGTCAATGCTATTGAATCCAGTCTTCAAAATGTAAAATCGTAAAAGTTTGTATACTTTGACACAGAAATCATATACAAATGTGCTTAACGATATACAACAACTAACACAAGGCCAAGATGTAAAATAAACATGTGAAAGACTATATAGGTCTTCTTTTCTATATCTGTCAGATCTAGTTATTCTCATTTTAGTTACAACTTTCTTCCTTAACATTTATGGCTTACGCGTGCTTCGTTAACTTGAGTATGTTATACCAAATTTAGTGCTAACTTAACGTTGTTGTACTGTACGTCTTTCGTAAGATCGTTGAGGTTACTGTGATTGTCGTCTTTTGATTTATGGAAGGAAAGTGATGGCGGCACTGCCTCTTCCGGTTTTTGCTGAGTCTCCGCGTACATGTCCTGCTTGTTCCTGCTCAGTTGGACATCTTCTTCTTCGTTATAGTTCGGCATTGGAAGTCTGGCTCGAAAAGGAAACGGAATATCCTCTTGCTGACTTTCCTCGGCAGAGTTGTTCTGGTCCACAGTGGGTTCCGAGTTTTCGGACTCCGATTCTGATTCTGATGACGAAGATGATCTAATGGAGTCTTTGTTCCCGTTTTCAATTTTTCTGATCAGCCAGTACATGCTGTTTTTGCCCTAAAATAAAGTTTTGCATATATATGAATGTGAAATCAGTGTTGTTGCTTCATGAGGAGCATGCATTGTTGCTGTATAAAGTTTTCCAACAGGAGAAAATCGAAAAACCGACCTTTTTTAAACTGTAGGCTCTTGGATCTTACCTGTTTGTTTCTCTTTTTCAAGATGTAGTTCCCAGTCCTCTCTAGCGCTGTATAGGTTCCATGGCTAATATTTATTCTGTTCGCTAGAAAATTATTCAACATTTAAAAATTTAAAGTTGAAACAAAACACACACACAAATCGAACAAGTCCTCATAAAATATTTGCTCACCCGTGCTGTAGAACATCATTCTTGCTGCGTTGTTAACCGTTTCACCAACCACACAGTAACGCGGCATCACGGTATTGACAATACCTGCCACACAAGGCCCTAAAACAAAATCCTACCGTCATCGAAGGTTCAAGCAAAACTATTGGGCATCGGAAATGCTATGTTTATTTTTTTACATACCTGAGTTAATCCCAATCCTGACTTGAACAATGCGATCCTCGTTTACGATGAACTGCCGTTTACTGATCAAGTCGATTAACTGGAGAGCGAAATTTGCAACTTCTGTCACGTGGTACTTATTTCTGTCAGGTAGCCCTGAAGAAGAGAAACCAAAAAAATTAATGAAATGGAACCTTATTTTTCCTTCGTATGCAGTTAAAACAGAATGTGAAGAAAGTTTAAATACAAACCTGATAAAGCCATGTAACAATCATTAAGAGTTTCTAATTTGTACATATTATAGGACTCCGACAGTTTATCAATGGCTTCGTATAGGGTATTCAGCAAATCGACAATCTGCAGTGCCGAACATTCTAATGACATCTTATAGAAGCCACACACATCAGAGGCCATAACTGTGACTACTTTGAAGTATTCGGGTTTGATGTTCTTGCTATGTTTAACTTGGTCGGCAATAGGTTTTGGTATCATCTGATATAGAAGAGAGTCAGTTCTCGCTTTTTCTCTTGCCAACTCTTTCGTCTTATCAATCAAGGTTAGAGCATATTTATGGAAAACGGATGTGACGTACTCAGTCATATAGATGACAAATGGACACATTAGGATGACCACCACGAGAAGAGTGGCACTAACGGCTAAATCAGTCTGGACTTTTTCAATTACGGTATCAAGAATCGCCAGAATTTCCTCTCCAAGATCTTGTTGAACATCAAGTAAGGTATCGAGATACATTGTCATATTATCAAACCACCAACGAGCTTTCTGCATTTCCGGTAAAGTGTTATTGCCGTCTTTTACATTGTGTAAGATTTCTGATCGAAAAGAATCTATAATGTCTGTTAAGTTATTTCCGGCCTCGCTTACAACATACGAGTACAATAACCGAACACGATCGGAATACAACTGAGCAGTCTTGTAATACGCCCGGAAGTTGTGTACCCTACTGTAATACATCTGGTAGTAAAAATGGTTCTCAAATCCTCCATTGGCATAGAACATAGTCCCTAAAGCCCTTTCCACTCCTACGTCTTCCTTTGCACTCGTCAACTTCTGATATGCAACGAGTGTTTTCCATACGACGGCAAATTTCGATTCGTTAATCGAGTCGTACAACCAAACGATGACAACTTTGATGATGCGAGTGTAGAAGTCGATTTCATCTTGAATGTACACCTCGGAAGGAGTCAGAGATTGTCGTCTACGGTTAAGATGTTGAACCAAATTGGCGCGTGTTGAAAACTCCGTCCTGTCGAGTTTATCCAAGTTTCCAGGCCAAACCGGAAGTCTTGTTATCGCCTTGTCAGTTGCAATGTACTCTGCCAGAAGAAAAGTTTTGGTTTCTGGACGAAGAGCGCTAAGGTATAAAACACTCATATCCCGTTCCTTCTGCAAGTGGTGGACCAGCTTTCCAAGTTCGACACTGTATACCAAAGCTTTCCTGGTCTTTTCATAAAAAAGAAAGGTATGATTACAAATGAAGACAAATAAAAAAATATTTCCTGTTTTGATTTTGAACTCTCGAAGGAATGATTCAAACTTGAACATAACTTATTTTTTCCTTAAGTAGAGTATATATACAAGCAACAAATGTACGTGTATTTAATTTTTGAAATGCTAGTTTCTTCATTGCATAGTGAATGTAGGTTGTACTGATTAGTGCATAAACCAAATCGTTTGGTCAACTCACTGCCTCGTTTTCGCTTTTGAGTGATATGGTGTCTGAAAGCATATACACACTGTAAGACCACACGCCTAGTACTGGTAGTACGGTCAGACATAACATCTTAATCAGCTGAATCTTCTTGTCCGAATCCGTCAACGGCGGGGCGTTACAGCAGATACCTTCAGTTGAAGAAAATAAAATAAAATGTTATTTTTCCACAACATGTTGAAGTGTTATTTTTAAAAAGTTGAAGATTTCAGTTAAATATACCTCGACTAAATGCAGTATGTTTGCTTGGGTTATCTATTTCTGGTAAGAACACCATCTTTCCTGCATCGTCATCAACATATATATTTCTCGCCTTCGGCGTCGCCATGATCGCCTTCGGCGATACTTTAGATTTATCGCTGCTCATCTACAATAAAAAGACTTTACACCTAAAAATATGAACGTGAAAAAATAATTGTAAATTCACTTCATTCTAAAATGAATGACAGCTTTTGCCGAAGTTAAACTATTTACCATTTTTAATTTCTTATAAAGGTAAACATTTGTTTTGAAGATCGATGGCGTTGTATACTCATTTTTTCAATACGAATTTATAATTATGTAGTGTAGATCGAACATATAATGCTGTTATAATATTTTTTGCTATTGCTTTCTGCTTAAAAAATCAAAGCAATGCAGTTTTAATGAAAAAATGTTATAATCGAGATTTGACATTATACGGTAATAAGATACGTCTATTCGGATTGGGTGAAAGTCATTTAATAAGAGGTAATGAATATATTTAAGTCAACGATCTTTTTGTACAGCTGTACATGTGTCATTTTACATTTCCATGCACTGTAACAATTAAGACAAAAGGTAATCATTTTAATGAAGAAACAGAACATTTTAAAATTATATATTAAAAGGATTTACTTCTTAAAATTTCTATTCGTAAATATTATACATTCTGCTTTGTTCTCGTACAAAACATAATATGAAATGTAATCATTGTATTTTTACATATTGATTGTAAGTAAATATTGCTCTATAACTTCGCAACCAATCAACAATTAATGGAAAATAATTCTTAAAATTTTATAAATTGGTCGATCAAAGAGAGAGAGAGAGAGAGAGAGAGAGAGAGAGAGAGAGAGAGAGAGAGAGAACATTACAAGGAAACATTTCCTTAAAACAAATACAACTTAAAAATTGATTACTTAAAATCGTGATTTCAGATTTCAGAGTTTGATGCATTGTGTAAATTTTGTTAAGTGTTTTCTAACAATAAATGAAGAGACAAAATCATTTAAAACGCACACAAAAAAGTAAAAAAAAAAATTTAAAAAAAAAATTAAAAATTAATAAATAGAATAATTAAAACAAACAAACAACAAAAAAAAAATAATGATAAAAAAATGAAAAGAAAAAAAAAATCAGACAACACACAAAAAAGGAGACAACACAGAACAAAAATCCACATAAAATCATTTTTTTTTTTTACCCTTCAGTTTCCTAAATTTTAGACTTTACCAAAAATAAATAAATAAATAAATAAATAAAAAAATAAAATAAATGAATAAATAAATAGTTGAGGATAAGATTTTTTTAAAAAATTTTTTTATATATCCGTTCATTTATAGATTTTGGGACAATAAAACGAGAACGAGGGGAAAAAAACTTTTAAAAGCCGTTCTGTTTCAATTGAACTCACCGTAAGCGTACAACGTACTTAAACACATGCATTGCTGTACTTGCAAAGGAAATGAATCTCAACTTTAAGTTTCGCATTGAAATCATACTTACATAATCGAGAACACAACGCCAAAATCCAACTTATTTTAACATTTTCCAAGATGGCTGTACATCAAAATTCCGGAGAGAGAAAGGTTTGTTTTTTTCTGTTACCATGACAATAAACTGTTTCGCAACAACTGCCAAAATGAGGTGCTAAATGACTGTGGACGATTAGAACCGAATCTGTCCGGTGTTTGGGTCGATTGATGCAAATTGCTTCGATAACGTTTACAAATAATTGATAAAATTTATTCATTTGATTTAGCACGATCTATCTAGAGTGCAAGTCATGGACATGGTATTTTTAAAGCTGAATTTTAAGCTTTTCTAACTAAATTTATTTTTTGTGACAATTAGGTAACCAACCCCCAAGTGGTATGAATAGAAAGTTAAACAAATGATCTGATGACTGCTTCCGAACGAAAACTAGGTCTGAGGCAAAGAAAAAACTTTGTGTACTCGTCTGTGTTTTGGTAATGAAAGATCTGAACCACAACAACACGAGACAATTTACCACATTGTAATTGACATATCAGTCCTAAATCCTTGCATCATACAGATATTTTTCCCAAATGAAAGCAAGTGTAAAATTGTTACCATATACATTGTATAATTAATGGTTAAAATCATATAAAAATGAAGATTAAGTTTACATTAATAAATAAACTTTTGTTTAAAAATATATCATTAATGTATGACTATGAATATAACCATACGAGCCAAAATTACCAGTATATATATACCCAAAATACCAAATACCCATATAAGGTCTATAAGATGATATTACCAAATTGACTAAAATGGAAATTGCCTAATCCGAATTTTCTCTATTTTTCTTAAAATTTTAAGATATTTTAGTTATTTTTATATGCTTCCTATATTTAAATTTTTCTTATTTTCACATATGGTAAAGTTGTCACATAAAGATACAAAATGATATAAAAACAAAAGGTTTTGACCGTTTACTAAGAGAGAAAAAACACTTTTTTACGGATGGCTCAAATCTGAACTTAGATTGGAAGCTTTTAAAAGCTAACATAATTGTAGTTTGTGTGGAAAATCATATTTATTCGATATATTTTAAAACTTTAGTCCCTTGTTATTAATTTAACTTACATTTAAAAATTAATTCAAAAAAAAAAAAAAAAAAAAAAAAAAAAAAAAAAAATGGAAAAAAAAAATAGTTCCTGCTAGATTTCAAACTCAGTTTACCATTTCTATCTAAAGTTGTACAATTGTGATGAGGAAAGAAAAATATTATCTTTTAAATCTCTTACATCTAAATATATAAAACATATAAGCAAATATACTTTCAATATTTCATCTAGTTAGAAACCAAACTAGAATCCCTCCATAAAACAAAATATTTTTGGTACACCACTTACAAATAAAGAGAGATGCCAATCCCAAAAGAGTATCTTGCATTTCAAAGGTTTGTATTTGTCGATTTTAATTTGTGCTTGTTTTTTTATGTCATAAACTCAAAACCAATCAGTCCGCGGACGCTAAACATAGAAAAAACTTGGAATGGCCTAAAATGCTTGTTCTCCTACAAATAGCATATTCCTACACTTCAGGAGCATAGAATTTGCTATTTTTAGAGTTTGTTGTCAATTTTTTTCTGTATCTACACGCATAGTTTAATTAAAAATCAAAACAAAAATTGGAGTCAATCTGCTTCCTTTTTGGTGCTACGGTACATTTAATATGACCTTATTGCACTGTAATTCTTGTAAGTCTTTAACATAAAGCATTTTTACGTAGTTTTCCTTTAATGTTTTTCATCTATTAATGTCTGATCAAATACAGTCTCATTCTACCTTGAATAGACACATAAAATTGTGACAAAGAAAAAAGTTTTAAATTGCTTTGCATAATCAATTATTTGAACATATTGCAACCCCCCTCCAAATATGTTTTACTTAAAGCGACACAGTGAAGCAAAAAGGGGAACTGAAAAAATTCCTCCACCTCATTGTACCCGTGGGCAGAAAAGTTGAAGTTACCATGGTCTCAAGTCCAAAAAATGATTA
Source organism: Saccostrea echinata (assembly GCF_033153115.1). NCBI lineage: Eukaryota > Metazoa > Mollusca > Bivalvia > Ostreida > Ostreidae > Saccostrea > Saccostrea echinata. The sequence continues at coordinate 20,210,937 of NW_026889751.1, read as the reverse complement.
TCGGTCCGGTAGACCGAGGATTTTCATATATACATGTACATGTATTCTTCAAAAAAGATCACCAGAACATTTTCTTCACCTTTGTGTGCTCCAGTTCAAAGTTGTTAAAAAGTTTTACGCTAATAATAAAAGTCGCGGTACCTTGACATTGACAATTACAACTAAGATACGGTATAGATACAACCTTTTGTTTTCCCGGCACTTATATTTTGCAGTCTTGCTTTACAATGCAGTTGAGTTTGTCAAAACTTCGCAATAATATATTCAATAATATATTTTTCATTAATCTTTTGCTTTATGATATAAATATCTTGAAATAAACACATGATTTTAATTCAATATGCATATTTAGCAAACAAAAAGATTATTTGTGAGATTTTACTGAATTCAAACAGAATGGGCAGTGTTATCTTACACATTCAGAAAGGAAAATTAAGAATGAATGTCCAAGATGTAAGCTTTTCGATATAAATAAAAAAGGTTAATCTAAACCTAAAATTAGGGTTATTTTTCTGGACTTTCACAATATAGTTGCTATATTAGTCAGATTATGATAATAGAATTCGAAATAGTTAATATGCATGTTTAAATCGGGACCAATAGAAACTATCTCATTGTACATAATAACTCTGTGTGCAGCCTGCATGGAAAAATAGAAATCCAAACTTAACCTACTATAAATACTTTGATTGATTGATTGTATGTTGTTTAACGTCCCTCTCGAGAATTTTTCACTCATATGGAGACGCCACCATTTGCCGGTGGAGAGCTGCGAATTTTGTCCTATACTCGGCACTTACGGCCATTGAGCAGTAAGGGATCTTTTTCGTGCCAGCACCTACTGCGACACGGGACCTCGGTTTATACGGTCTCATCCGAAGGACCGGTCTCCACGTCCCACAGTGAGATTCGAACCCGCGACGTAAGGATCAACTCCTTACTTCGCGACTCTAGAGCAGACGCTCTAACCACTGCGCCACGCGGCGACTAAATACTTTGAAAAATAAAAATGGATCATTTTCTTCTATGAAAATATTTCCTCCTAAAATAAAGTTCCTTACTTAAGGTGGCCGACTTGGGGTTTTATGGCACAATGCTTCATGCAACATAGTAAAATCAAGCTTATTCACACTTTTAAAGCAACTATTTTCACAAAATTTTTCAAATCAAAAAAAGAAAAAAAAAATTAAAAGATCATAAGAAAATCTTATAACAATTTTAAAAAAAACCCTGATTTTTAACAATTTTTCAACTGATAGGAAGATGGACGTCGTAATAATGTGCTTGTGACGTTATGATAAAATGAAGTTCTTTAACGGGGGGGGGGGGGGTTCATAAAAATGTTATTAAAGAAAGAGTATAAAACATATGCTCTTGAAATTTCAAACACAGGAATTTGAAAATCTCAAAATCATTTCTTGATATTTTCGTATGAATCATTAACATCTGTCATTTAATTTAATTTATATTCGGTAATTTAAAACTTTTTTCTTGTTCACAATTTTAATATGTACATTCAAGACTGTACTTGGCCTTATGATTTTAATGGATGAAAAATATTTGAGGAAATCCAATGTTCACTATAGTATACTATTGTTAACTATAGTGAAACAATTAAAACTATAGTTAATTTTAGTGATAATTTTGACACTTTGATTTAGTACAATGATAACTTTGAAAACTTTGATTTATTATAGTGGTCACTATAACACTATAATTGTAAAGAAACTTTGATTTACTATAGTGATCACTATGACACTATAGTTGTAACAACAATTTGATTAACTATACTGATTACTTTGACACTATAGTGATAATTTTGATAACTTTTGAAATACTATAGTTAATACAATGAAAACTTTGACCTATAGTTATCACTCAAATGTACTTGATATATTTTCATATACATGTATATAAGTTGACGACTTGGACGACACACTTAAGTTATGCAGAGCAGCAAATTGATGTTATTGCCCTACATCAAAGATTGAAATCGGCTATACAAGGAAAAAAGTAGCATACGTTGAACTTCCTTTCATTATATTAAAGTAGCAAGCTCTACAAGAAATAGAAACAGACGGAAATAGTCCCTACACAAAAGCATGACCTATTTTAAAGAAAAAAAAAGAAATTCCTACTAACTCTTCAAAATGTTTTCACTGCACAAATATGCTATTGCAAGCAATATCATGTCCCGAGCTGATCCAAAGGTTGCATTATTGGAGTTGGAGGCAGAGTAAGCAAATGCAAATAAATATAGCACAAGAAATCGCAAGACGGCGTACCTGAACAATGTCAATACACAACTGCCAAGTGACAAACTTTTTTATCTTCCCAAAAGAAAGAGGAAACTGTTACCAGTTTACTCCCTCGTTCTTTTCATGATAGCCCATCGATTTCATTTTTTTTTTGGTAGAAAACACTTTGACAGATGCTATGAACAATCCTTTAAAGTTTAAAAATGACAAAAAGGTAAGGATAACGAAGAGTGATTGATCTAAAGAAAAAACCAAGAAACAGGAGCAGTTACTGAGAAAAATGAAATTTAAAACATGCATATCTCATCTGCTTCCATGGAAACGGTGGCAATTTTGAAAATTTCACATGTAAATGGAACATATAGAGCTGGTGATTATCATCTCTGTGAAGTTTCATTAGGATTCTCCCAGCCATTTGCGAGAACATTTGCGGACAAAATTTTAGGTCTAGCAATAACAATAGGTCACCTGACGTCGTTTGTTTCACGAAATTAAACACGATAGAAATGCAGCTTGAATTTTTGCAGCAAAGAAAAAGAAAAAAAAAGAAAGAAAGAAAACTATGTCTATAAGACACTTCAAAAATAAGTAGAAAAGATAAACTAAAAAGGAGATCTCACAAGACAATTCTCAAAGAAATAGAGGTATTCTGAACAGTTGGATAGAATTCCCAAGAAGGGAAATGTCTCAATCTTCTATAACTCTATCATACCTAGAATCTGGTCAATAATGGGAAGAAGGTAGTAACATTATCCAGAGTCTCAAAAACGAACAGGTGTTGGACACCTTACCTTTCGGAGGGATAAAATTCCCTGTGGAGGAGAACGTGAATATTCCTGATGATTGGAGTTGGGTACTTGTCAAACTATCAGAAAAGAGGTACATCAATTTGTGACAACTGGGACGCACCACTGCTTCAAAGGATAAATGCAGTCTGGGACCAAAAATGCTGGCTTTGGACAAGAATGTTTATGTGTAAACGGTTTGATTTTAACATGCTATTCAAAAAGGATCTGGAGTATTCCATCAGATTTCAGATCAATAAAGAATTCTATAAAGGATTCACACATACATAATGTAAATTGATCCATGTAGAACCTGGAAAGCATCCTTCCCTGCTAATTTTAGAAAAGAATAACATCGTCCATTCCGACCTTCCTTGCAAAGATATGTTTAATGTAAATCATATACGGTACCAATTTTGATGCACCAGATTATGTCTCTTCAGTGATGCTCATTCCGAGACGTTGGAAATCCAAAATATTTAAAAAAAAAAAAAAAGGCTGAAGGGCTGAAAAGGATGCCCAAAACTGGAGCCAAATATGTCATAGGATCGGAGCTATGCATGAGGGAGATAATCGTTAATTTTGACATAAATTTCTAAAATTTACTACAGCAATTATTATATCCCATATTTTCAAGCTATTACCGATGTACTTAGCTACTGGGCTATATATTAACCCATGAGGAAAATATTGTACATTGCGTCAGGGGATTGAAGAGATTGCCTCTTATGAGAGCATTTGTCGCTTTTCTTATTGCTATCAGGATAGTCAACAACACGTCAGCACAGAAGACACGCAAATGAATTCTGTAAAACGAAATTCAGCACCTAAATTTGGAAAGAAGCTAAAAATAGAGAAAAAAAAGATATTGAAGAACACTCTTTTACCTAAATAAAATGTGTAGTTACATGTAGCTCTTCAAAGAAAACATTAAGGCTGGCAAAAGGAAAACAATGCAATGCTTTCCTAATATATATTTAACCAATGTGGAGAGGTAGAGCATGACTAGCACAACAGTCTGAACCCTGAACGCTAATCAAGGTGAAGTAGTTGCTGCTTCTTTATGGGTCACAGACCTTGAGAAATACGTTTTTCTAACGTAAAAATTATCCATGTTTATATGTTACATTGTATCACTCTCTGAAAAAAACTTTAGTGTAAGATAGCCAAATACCATCAGCAACTCCAAGTTGTGGCAGAGATCAATGCAAAGTCATAGCTTTATACATCCCGAATTTTCAATCAATAGATAATAAGAACAGACAGAAATGAAGACATCAAAATCAACATGGAGAGAAAAGGCAAGGGAAATCCAGTGTAGAGAAATTAACATATGTATCTTAGAGCAATAGGAAGCGACATTAAATAGTGCCAAGGACTCGCAATTATTGGATGTCTCTTCAACGCCCTTGGTCCCTTTTATATGCAGAAGTGTAAGTCATTAAACAAGACATCTACTCAAGTATGAACATTCGAAATTACAAAACAACAGCCTTGGATAGGTTTCATTTGTTTATTTTAATCAAATTACAAAAACAAAGAGAAGGATTTATATTTACAAACCCCTCTGTGTTGTATTATTCTTTTCTTCCAATTTCTTTAAATTGCTATTTTCTTTTATAATAAAATAGTATTTAAGGTTAAGAAACCAATAAAGTAAATTATACCAGAGTAAAAGTTCCGTGGAAACCAAGCAACTGATTAAGCAAAAATACTTAAATTTGAAATTGGACGTTGTTTGATTTTTAAAACAGACATTTCATGTACATTTACATGCACTGTCATTTTGTTGATAAAAGGAATTCGTGGACGAATAGCCTACTACGCTGAAATACGTGTACTACATGTAGTAAGCAGATCGGTCACGATTACCCTTACGTGGTACATGTTTATAATAGATCAATGTGTACAACAATACAATGATCTAGTAAACGTACACTTTATCAATCAACAATTTCTTTGTTAACTAACACAAATGCTAGAACAAATTTTATAAATGCTAAAACATGTAAAATAAAATTTAAATCAGTGTTAAAAGAATCAAACACAAATAGCATTTTACACATATTAATGAAGCATCTTAGAAAAATGCACCCATTTTCACTTGTTTTCTTCTTTTTCTCCGTTTTCCTCCGTTAGTTGGAAGGTATTTGGCAAAACACGAGCAACTTTGTCAAGTTTCTCAGAAATAAGCGCCCTCAAGCCTGTTTTCTCTTTCTCTGTTTTCTCTTCAGTTTTTATTGAAGACTCATGTGGCGTATTTCCATGCTGTTGCGAATAATTCAAGGTCACAGCAGCCTGACGACCCGGAAGTGGTAGAGAAAGAGCAGAACGCAGGTGCGGATCCGTGAATTGAGTAATCTCCCCAGGTAGTTCTTCTATCGGTGCATCAACCTCGTCGGCGGATTCCGAGTCAGTGAGATGGAAGGATCCGCCTTCCTCGGACTTTTTCTTTCCAATCAGCCAATATGTTACCATCTCTCCTTTACCCTGAAATTTCCATATTCTACCTAATTAAAAAACAGGAGTCTATGCATTTGTGAAAAAGAAAGTAGATTTTTTTGGTTGCGTTTTTCTTACCTTGACAAGAACCGTTCCTCTTTTTCTGACAACGAATCCCCCAATCTTATGGAGAGCTGTGTATGTAGACTGGCTTATGTTGATTCTGTTTGCTGTCAATGCAACAAAAAAATGAATATTTCCGTTGGACAAACAGTCATTCAAGAAATTTCAATTATCAAGAGTCTTAAAGAGGCTAATGAAAAATGTTTTTGGACTTTTGGAAAATGATTTCATATAAAAACGTACATAAAAAGTCATCTAGTTAGTTTTCAATACAGGGTACAAGTAATATTTTCCCAGTGAAAATGTTCAAAGAAAATTGAAGTATTAGTAAATAGAAACCACTGTTGTTTACTTACACCGGGAATTTACGTACAGTGTACAAATGATGTATTCAGTTACTTTATCTTGGTCTAATATGATGGAAAGCGTAATTTAATCTTTCACAGTTGTGTCATACATTGTATATTTCTTTTAATATACTTCTAAAGGCAAATCACTCTAACTGCATAAAACTACTATAAAAATACTACCCTTCAGTGTTTATAACCTCCTTAAGAACCCTAACTTACGTAAGCTGATTGACTTCATTCTAGAAGCTGTGTTCACGGTATCACCAAACAAACAATAACGTGGCAAGATGGAACCCACTATACCTGCCATACATGGACCTAGGACAGAAATAAATTTTGATTATAAAAGAAATAGAATTTTATCATGAAAGTCTCCATTTCATTCATAAAAGTCTCCAAACTGATGAATATATGTGCTTCCAGGAAGCATCACTGGTTTTCTTAATACTAACCCGAGTTCACTCCAATTCTCAGTTCTATCCTTCTATCGCCAAGAATTGTAAACTGCTTGTGCTTTGTTAGAGCCAGAAGATCTAAAGCAAATGTTGCAATTTCTCCGGCATGTTTGTCCTTATTCCGATTTGGCAAACCTGAGGAAAAGAATCTCAAAATACATAATGATTGTACCAACTGAAAACACACATTTTCAATGTGTTCGAAAAACAAATCTGAAAGTACCTGAGGCAACCATATAACAGTCGTTAATTGTCTCCACTTTGTAAACGTCATAGTCGTCTAAAAGGTCGTCGATGGTAACGTAAATCGTGTTGAGGAGCTGTACGATATCCATCGGTGATGAAGTGGTGGATATGGAGGCAAATCCACAAATGTCGGAGAAGAATATTGTCACTGATTTAAAATACTCGGCATCAATATGAACGCACTTTTTTAATTTGTCGGCTACCTGTTTAGGAACCATCTGATAAAGTAATGAGTCTGTCACTTTTTTCTCCAAACTCAGTTCTTTTGTTTTGTCCACAAGGGTTAAGGCGTACTTCTGAATGACACTAGTCAAGTTTTCTGTGACGAAGATAATCAGTGGACACATTAGGATAACCACCACGAGAAATATTGCACTTACTGCCAAGTCCCTTGTAGCGTTCTCTAAGACACTGTCCAACACAAACAGAATCTCGTTACCCAGGTCCTGCTGAATGTCCAGCAAGGTATCGAGATACAACGTCATATTGTCAAACCACCATCTTGCTTTTGCCAAATTTGCCTGTGTATTGTTGATACCTTGGACGTGTTGTTGAATCTCGAATCTGTAGCTGTCGATGATTTCGGTGACATTATTGCCCGCGGAGGCTACGTTCACAGTGTAGAGATCAACAACACGTTTGGAATACCTTCTCGCCGTTTTGTAATATGCTCGAAAATTGTGTACTCTGTTATTGTACATTTCGAAATATGCGTGATTTTCGAATCCTCCATTTGCGTAATACACCGTACCTAAAGCTCTCTCAACACCCACCGCCTCCTTGGCGCTGGTTAGTTTCTGATAAGCTACCAATGTCTTCCATACCAATGCAAATTTGGACTCGTTGATGGAATTGTACATCCAAATGATGACTACTTCAATGATACTTGAGTAAAATTCTATTTCATCTTGAAGGCTGTACCTAGTGGGACTCAAAACCTGCCGACGACGAGAAAGATACTGTTGTAAATTTTCCCGAGTGTCGAATTTTTCTCTTTCCAGTTCGTCGAGGTTTCCGGGCCACCTTGAAAGTTTGCTTATGGCTTGGTCAGTCTCGATGTACTCGGCCAGTAAGAATGTCCTTGTTTGTGGACCCAGGGCACTGAGGTATAGCACGCTCATGTCACGTTCTTTCTGTAGATGGTGGACCAACTTACCCAGCTCGACGCTGAACTCCAAAGCACTTCTTGTCTGTTTTAGAAGATAATAATTCTTTTCATGAACAAATACCTATTAGCTTACCGTCACTATGAATTATTCTGTTTCCAAAAAAGATTTAAATAAAGGAAATCGGTAGAAGTTTCAAAACTTATTGATGTAGAGAAATAACTTGCCGACTCGTTCTCGTTTTTGGCCTCAATAATGTCTGCCAGGGTGTATACTGTATAAGCCCAGAGTCCTAGGATAGGCAACACGGTAAGACACAACATCTTAATTAACTGGAGCTTCTTACCAGAGTCCGTCAGCGGCTCGTCACGGCAAATTCCTGCCAGGAAAATTAATACTTTTTTTACTCGAACCTTCCAGACGTCATATCAAACCTTCCGTTTACTTCTGAGTTACGTTGTGTGCAGAAGAATAAATTAAGATTCTGTCATGTTGTAAATTTTGAATTTTCCGGATGGCAGTGAATACAAAATTTACGTGACAGTTCATATCAGATATATTTCTAGAAATAAACTAACAGTTCCAATACGTAACTAATATAAAACACAGAACGAGTGTACATACCTCGACCAATGATTGAAGGCTGTGTGACCTCCAAAACTTCCCCAATGTTGATGGAACTGGCCAGAGATTTGACATCACAGGGTAAGGTTTTCTGTTTCTCGTGGGTCTGTTTAGTGAACACAGAAAATAATCACATCTTTTAATGAAAAAGGTATAGATATCGAACAGTGATCGATCTCCAAATATCTACAAACAATACATATATGTGAACAGGAAATAAAACATGGACCCTCGGAAATTCCAGAGGTGGGATCAGGTACCTTGGAGGAATAAGCGTCCCCTATTCTATTAATTATCTACAAGACAATATGGTTCTTTGATGGAATTAAAGAAAAGAAAATGTAATTGGGGTCACTTTGCTAAACATTTTAGTGAAAAAGATTTAGATAGTTACTTACTCTATTTGCTTTTATCTTATCGATAATTCTATACATTATGAGGCCGAATCTTCTCTAGCGCCCAATCTGAAGCAAAATTATAATTATTTTCTCACAAAACATAACGGATTTACTAGTACTACATAGACAAATACATGTAAGCTAATGATATACATGTAAACTATATTTGATTCTTCCAAATGATTGAATTAAATAAAATATTTTAAATTAATAAATGTAAAATAATAGCAAACTTACCTTATACATTTGTTAAAAAAGGAATAAAAGCTCAGAATATAAATTGTTCGAGAGAGATCAACAAAAATGTGGAGCCATGACAATACACGATAATAATTAGGCGCAAATGAGCGGTATTAGCGTCATCTTAGCGCCCCATTACCGACCTTAAAAAAATCTGTTGTCAGGTGTTTGTCCGCAAACAAAAGTCGATATAGAGTACTGTTACCGATTGATTTACATTATTTGTGATAATGTAATAATAATTTTAAAAAGAATTTAGCATTTCTTTTATTTTAGATATCTTGTTGTATTTTCAAATTAAAAAATAAAAAATTAAACTGTCTGGGGACTTCTTAGAAATATCATCCTTTTCTACTGACTTTATAATGAAATGTTTCCAGTAGTTTCCAGTATTCATTTGCCGTTTACAAAGTTAGGAGTCTACAAACTATTCCATACCAGTCTGGATGAGATGCATATCATGTCCCATTACCGGCTTCATTAAACGTACGTAATTTAAACATAATTGGACGATCAAACAAAAAAAAGATTAAGGAAAATTTGTAGACAGACGGACGGACGGACAAACAGACAATTTTATTTTCCTAATTTCAGTAGCACTCCATTCTTTATCTTCTTAGAATTTTCGGTTTTTTTTAGTAATTTATTTGTGATGACCAACTGAGTTTTGTCCCTTAAAGTTTTTGTGTGAATATATTTAAGGATGGAATAATATGAACTTCTTAATTCATAAAATTTTCTGCTCCGAAGGTCATTATACGTACAATGAATTAAAAATATAATCTTTTTTTCAAAATGTTAAATATAAGTTAATTTATTTACCCTTACTAATTCAGTTTTATCTACCCAATGATATAGAGTCTGGCGATTAAGAAATCAAAATTTCAAAATCAAATTAATGAAAAGATATTGGTAGAATTCACGGAATGCCAAAAAGATAATTTTAAAATATTTGCCCCTGTTTTTATAAAAATTTCCTATCTTCAAATAATTGAAGTGATTTAACTCAAAATGAACTGAAGATATGTATAAATGATTTCGACATAGGTTCAAATGAATTACACCTAACTGTAATTGAATTACACCTGTTTTAGTTTAATTACAGATAGATTCAGTTGAGAAATATCTATCTTTAAATTATTTGAAAACAAGCACAACTGAGTATGGATAAATACTGTAATGATAAGTGAAAATTTAAAACGCAAAGAAGACCCAGATGTAGGGTTAGAATGGAATAACCTGTTCTCCCTTAAAGTAGACTAGTCTAAAGGGTATACAATAGACCGCATTGAGGGATTCAGGGTGTTTTGAATGCAGAGCGTCTGCTAAGCTAGAAAAAATTAGGAAAGAATAACGAATAAGAGAAAGGGTAAAAAAAAAAAAGGATTGCACTGGTGACAAGAATCCCGGGGAATTGAGGCGAGATACTGGGGGTGTAGATCTGAATAAGAACGAAACACCTAGTATCCGCTATCAATAGGAACCTGGGACAAGGTAGACGGTGCCAAGCCCAAGAGTTACCCAGTTAAAAATAATAGAAAAACCCAGATAGGTTTAGGAAAATTATAATACTCTACATAGTTAAATGCTTGATTATAAACTCAGGTAGAGTAAGAGAAAAATCATCCCTAGAGAACCCAACGCATGGGTACACGTTGCAATAATTCAATTAAAGATATGTACAATTAAACATCTTCATAATGGATTTGAAGATAGGTACAAATGAATTATTCCAAGGTTCAATCTTTGAATCAATTATGCATATCTTTAATTCTAGGTATCTATACATAAATATAAATTAATAATTAAATAATTAAAAGTTAAATAAATAAATTAGCCGTTATTCATATTGCAGAAAAGGTCTCTGTAATTCTATTATATATGTAACAATTTTCAAATCAATTGTATACATCTAACCTCAAATGAATTTTAGATACGTATGCATAATTGAATCAAACATATTTTCAAATATTCAAATTTCTTTGTCCAAGAGAAAGCTATAAGGAAATATGTAGATAACGAATGTACGTAGAAAATGCTCTTGCATATCGAATCAACAGAAAGACATTAAACCCATATGCAGGTGATAAGGGTATATTGCTACATAAATAAGGGAAGTTTAAGATTGAAAGTTGAAGTCATCACGTCTATCATAAAGCTTGGTTGTTACGTTGCCATTAACGTCTTTTTCTATAGTAAAAATATCCAAATATATGAAAGAGATGTGTTAGACTCTATTGTATCTTTTTTATTTCTAGCTTAATGGGAGACATTGAGTCGACATACGAATGGAAGTAGCTATTGTTCATTGATAATAAGTCGTCGATATATCTAAATGTCGAGTTGAAGGCCACAGCAAGTGATTTCTTTTTCTAATTTATAAGATTTTGAATAAATTCTGCTATTTTACGTACTAAACCATAAAAAATAAAGATTTCCTTATATAGCTTTTGGCTCATCGAAAGGCGTGGTTTAAAAATCACGTGGAGAGAGAGAGAGAGAGAGAGAGAGAGAGAGAGAGAGAGAGAGAGAAGTTGGCGGAGCTTGGAGAACGTGATTTATGGAATCATGTAAATATAAGGAATAGTTGTCTTGGTGTTTATTTTTGTTTTTTTGTTTTTTGTTTTGTTTTTGTTTGTTTTTATGATGATGATCAAGCTATTGGCTTGTGTGATAATTTTATGCCTTAGGCGTTTATGAAAATTATCACACAAGATAATTGCTTGATCACGTCATAAAAAAATTAAACAGTTATTCCTCAATTTTATTGAGGATAGGTACAACTGATTTGAAGAAAGACACAATCATAAATTATGTTAATTTGGCTTTCATGCGCCAAATGTACAAATATGCAAATATTTGCACCTATTTTCAAATCAATTATGTTACTGAATTAAAGATTGGTTTAATTAAAGAATAAATAGGTGTTGTTAATTATACCTATTTTTAAAGTTCAAGATAGGAATAAATCAATTATACCTACACATGTAGGTTCAATTACACCTATCTTTAACTCAACTTTACCTATCTTTAATTCTTCTTCAATACGCAAAAGCATTGCATGCACTGAGTACGAGCGATTTTTAAAAGTGACACTGTGACGGACAAACGGGAAAATTGACAACAGTAGAATTTTTGCATGACACATGCAAATTTTGTTCAGTTCTTGAAGATATTAGGTTTCAGAAAATTACAGTTTTCAGAAATCTAATTTAATGGAGAAAAAGAAGTAAAAAAAATCTTTGTATAACCCATCACAAAAAATATTGCTTCACTTCTTCCTCTTTATTGTACGCATGCGCTGAAAAGTTGAAGAATTTACCATGGTTTCAGTTCCATAGATATAAATGTCGGATGACTGAGAATTTTGATACAATCTTAAAAAAAGATGATCATAACTTATTCATTACTTCTGCTTGCCCCAATTCAATGTTGTTTACTAGTTTCACGCTAAAAATAAAGGACGCGTGACCTTGACATTGTTTACATTGACGATAAAAACAAAGCGATAGATACATTTGTTTTTCCGGCACTTATATTTTGCAGTTTTTTCTTGCTATACAGTGCAGTTGAGTTGTCAAAACTTTGCTATATTTTTATTTCACAGAAATCTTTTGTTTTGTGATACAATTTTCTTTAAAAAAAAAACACATATTTTGACTCATTATGCAACTTTAAACCAATGAAAGCTATATTGACAATAAGTTGATGTTACAAGGATTTCAACCGAACCGTTCAAGGTCAGTATTATGCGAAATCTGCGGTTGTTATAATGACCTTGGTTGTAAAATTAATTAATGGATCGTATTTTATCTGACATGCTTCATACAATTTGTGAGCTCATTGCTTTTATACTAAATTTGACTATGGAGTACTTCGTCTACTTGATTTACAGCAGTGAAGGAGAAACTTCAGGAGAACTGTGCAGCAGTACATCTATATTTGAGAATTGGTGTAAATCAGATGTGGATACTTAGAAACTCCAAGGAAGTTTTAAAAAAATTGAAATAATAAAATTTTAACAAAATCATGAACATCTAAACGTACTACTTTTCAACTTTTTAAATTAAAGTCCAAGCTTTTTGAAATCATAGACAGCTGCTTTTTCAATAAAAATGGTACTGATAAATATACCTACCTTGTCATTGGTCATTTGCAAAATTATTTTGTTAAAAAGCATTCTGATTGTACACACATGTACTCTGAAGTTGATATTAAAAAGATGCTTGAGTTTCTGATTGACAATATGTAGTTTTTGGAGATCAGATCTTTCAACAATCTGTTGGAATTCCCATGGGTACCAATTGCACCTCCTTGTTACATGTAGCAGACCTATATTTTATTTTCATATGAAGCAGAATTTTTTCAAAAACTTCTTCATGAGAAAGTCGCCCGCGTGGCGCAGTGATTAGAAGGTCTGCTCTAGAGCTGCGGAGTAAGGAGCTGATCCTTACTCGGAATCCACTGAGGGACATGGAGACCAGTCCTTCGGATGAGACCGTATAAACCGAGGTCTCGTGTCGCAGTAGGTGTTGGCACGAAAAAGATCCCTCATTGCTCAATGGCCCTGAGTGCCGAGTATAGGTATAAAAATGCAGCTCTCCATCGGCAAGTTCCATATGAGGGAACAATTCTCTAGAGGGACGTTAAACAACAAAACAAACAAACAAACGAATCTACACGAGAAGAAAAAAAAAACACTTGCTGTGGCAATCAACTCGACTTTTATATACATCGACGACGTATTATCAATTAACAATAGTTACTTCCATTTATATGTCGACTCAATGTATCCCAGTGAGCTTGAAATAAGATACCACAGAGTCTGACACATCTGTTTCATATTTGGATGTATTACTAGAAAGAGACTTTAATAGTATCCTAGCAACAAAATTTTATGATAAACGTGATGACTTCATATTTTCAATCGTCATCTTCCCTTACTTATGTAGCAATTTACTTATTGTATATGGTGTTTTTGTCTCCCAGTTGATTCGATACGGAAGAGCATGCTCTATGTATGAACAATTTCTAAAACGAGGCAAGTTATTGACAAACATGTTGATGAAACAAGGATATCAACAGTATCGTTTGAACTCATCATTTTCGCAACTTTTATGGTCGATACAATGACCTTGTCAGCAAATACAACCTATCATTAAATCAAATGCTGACTGACGTTTTTCATACTAATTGTGAGGCCAATATTTACACACGGAATTGTCTGCGGATTGTTTTTCAATTTTTTTTCACCGTATATTTCAAAATATTACTAACCGTGTGTTTCTAACATATTCTCTTGGTACTTCCACAGTAAAACTGCATGTACAAATCATGCACAAAGCAGTGTGAACTGAATTATCTTGCCACCTAATATGGTATATAAAGGCGCACTTTTCGATGGTCTCAATTTCAGGACCAGGAGGGCTATAAACAACGGCTTTGGGAAATGTTTTGTAGTGGAAGTAGTAAAAGAATATGATAGGAGCACTTTTTTGTGCGCATTAAATATACACTTTGGAACTGTAGCTCTCTGGTCGTCCATCCCATTTTTTTTCAAACCAGCGAGCTACAGATCTGCAGCTAGGATAATTATAATTAGCATTTAGTGAATATATCATAAGTTTTAGTTGTCATGAGTATAATCTAGTTTTGAGTTTTATATTTAATACCCACTATCTTTCTTTAAAAACGTTTTGAACACATGACCGTACTTCCTAGCAACACAAAATGAAATTTTTCTGACATGTTTGGGGAAAAAAAGAGAGATTTATTTCAACTGTTATGACTAATTGACAGATGTTTATCCCTCCTCGTCTACACCCCTTCTTAGTTTTACTATCATACAAATGTTTTATTTATCTATGTATTAACTTATTTTGTTAGTAACTGTTGCTATATCCAGTGAGACCAGTATGACTGTGTGTTAAGTGAAACAGACTACATGTAGAACATTTCTCAGTATATACAAAGAATAATATACTGTGTTGAAAATATAACATTTTATAATATACTCATGATACTGTTTGTTGTTTAACGTCCCTCTCGAGAAATTTTTCACACACATGGAGACGCCACCACTTGCCGATGGGGAGCTGCAGATTTTGACCTATACTCGGCTCTCAGGGCCACTGAGCAATGAGGAATTTTTTTCGTGCCAGCACCTACTGCGACACGGGACCTCGGTTTATACGGTCTCATACGAAGGACTGGTCTCCACGTCCCACAGTTGGATTCGAACCTGCGACGTAAGGATCAACTCCTTACTTCGCGACTCTAGAGCAAACTTTCTACCACTGCGCCACGTGGGCGACTACTGTGTTGTAAATATAACATTTATGTATAAATAAATTATGTATATATACATACAATCAGTAAAAACAATAAATAATATACTGTGCTGAAATATTTTACGACATCTAAAAACGACATCGATTAACTTGTTTGATAATTTAAAACATCAACAAGACCTACATATTTTTATTGCACTTGTTTTTTCTCATTTCATCATTGGCATGTTAATAAAGAGCGATAACTCTATTGTTTAAAAAAACATTTATTTGTCATATCTATTATTTTGTTGATCAGAGAAATCCTATTCAATTTCCTGTGTAAATATTAAAGGAACTGGAGAAAACCTTGTACGTTCTCGAGAATGGTCTTGTTAAAGTTCAAAGAACGATAACAGATATGATCCAATCTAGTAAAATCCTGTTAATTTTCATACCCCAATGTCAAAGAACCCGGATCATATTTTTTTGTCCTTTGCGAAATTTGGTGTTCAGTCCTTTACAATTTTTAACCTTCAGAATAACTTTTGAGCCGATTAATTAGCGACATTATGTTCGGCAATATTACAGAAATATATGAGAATTTTAATATAATTTCAGTATACTTTATCTCACCAATGAAGAAAAAAGTCATTCTTTAAACGTTTATTTACATATTGGAATGATATTCCGCAAATTCTATAAATACACATGTAGTATACTCATTGTTTGGAAGGGAATTATGATAAAATTTTGAAAATTTTACAAAATCCATACTTAGAGTAATCAATTTTGTCCATCTTAAAAACACACTGTATTTTAAAGATGGATGAAATTGATCATTGTCAACTCTAAATTTGATTTTCAGCTACACTTGTGTAGGGGTGTTTGATGTGGAAGAAGAAGGCATGGGGTTCGGAGCAGTCTTGAAGCCTGAGTCGGTCCATGGAGAACTCCTGGTGGGGACCCAAGGGGCGAAGCCCCCTGAAGCTGGTGAATTTTCAGCATTTCTGACGGCTAATTTTGAGCGTCCAGAAAAAGAGATTGATAAATGATTCGGTTTGAATCGCAACTTGTGAAATGTTGATTTCCTCATGATTTTTTTTTTATTTATACTGGTCTGAGTCCAGAGGCAAAGCCCCCAGAAGCGGATGATTTTCCAGCTTTTCTGCCAGTTAATTTTAGTGTTGGTTCTATCATGAAATTTTACAATTTCTTCTGGTAAGTTCTATGGGCAAAGCCCCAATGATAGTGAATTTTCAACTTTTCTGACAGCTGATAGTGTCCAGTAAAGGAGATTAAAAATGAATTAATCTTGATTTCAACGTTTGAAACGCTAATTTCCTCATGAAAATTTCCTAATTTGTACTGGTTTGGATCCACGAGGCGAAGCCCCAAGAGGTCGGTGAATTTCCAGCTTTTCTGACAGCTAATTTTACAGTGTTCAGAAATTAGATTTACTTTGAATTAGTTTCAATTTCAACGTTTAAAATGCAGATTTATTCATGAAATTTCTTAGAAGTGGAAAGAGGATCTCCCATTTTATGATGAGACTGGATTTTCGTCCTACGAGTTGTGTGCCTTCTATCCTTTGCCCTATTTAATTGTAAATTAGATATTGTTACAATACATGCATGTATATGCCTATATACATAATGTTTTTAAATAATTTTAATTTTACTGTTTTACAATTAATTCAGCTTAGTTTCTTGTTAATTTTAAGTGAGCGAAGTATACAAAGTAGAAGAAAAGTGATACTCTCATCACTATCCTGTGTATACAGTAAATTTGTGTTTTATAATCTTCGTCATGGATTCGATTTATACTGAAAGGAAAAGTTAAGAAACGCTGGGTAAACTTCTGAAGTGATTTAATGTTATTATTTTCAAATGTATTTTTCATTATTGTAATCTAACATTTAGACCCATCTTTAGTAAACAAGTAACCAACATCTCATTCGATTTTGACTGATAATTCCCAAAAATGAAAATCAAAATCTCTTTTCCTCCCTCGCGCATCTTTGAAATCACAGACTTGATTCTCCTCTGCATGGAGTTCACAAGTGCATTTATGTTTCTCATACGAATTTTATTTAACCATTCCGACAATGCAGCCCCTAGCTGATGGAGAATCACATCATTTTCCGGACGCCTTCAAGCTCTACCGTCCACTGTGAATGTTTGAGAGAAAGTCTTGACAAACTCTAATTACATTGGGTAGGGGGTAAACATGCTTAAAATTTACGACGCACGTGTGCACGAGTGAGAGGAATACCGACATAAAGTTGAGAAGCTCACAAATCAAAATCACAGAATCGGTTTCTTTCCGTTTATGAGTGAATGTAATGATTATGATTGTATCTACTGTATTAATAGCGGTTTCAGTGGTAATGAGATGGCGATTACACGGAAGGCAGGAAGAATAGCAGAATCTTGACGAGACTTATTACGCACCAACATCACTGTCATGGTTGGTTGGAAACCCTCCAGTTCCTCTCTAACGACGGATAAGACGTTCTAAGATGGAAAAAATCCCCACAAAGTGCACAGCAAAATGTTGTTGCCTTTTCTTTACTCTGGTAATGCAATAGGCATACCCAATGGAACTTCAATCAGCCGTACCATGACTGCAAGAAATTCAAACTGTCTGTAAATATCGAAAAACAATGTGCACACCTCCAGTGCATCAAGTGGTAATATTTACATTTCCAATGTCTTTGTCCGAGATAAAATCACAAATTGTAAAAATACTTTATTTCTACATAAATCTACTGGTTCATCGATAGGCGCGGTTAAAAAAAATCACGTGCGAGGCGGGACAAATAGAGACAGAAGCGGGGCTATTAGCACGGAAATTTGCAGAATCAGGAGCATGTAAATATAAGGAATAACTGTCAGATTTTTTGGATTCATGACGATGATCAATCGATTGGCTTGCGTGATAATTTTATGCATAAACGCCTTCGGCGTTTATGCAAATTATCACGCAAGCCACTCGATTGATCACATCATGAATCCAAAAAATTAGACAGTTATTCCTTAATTACAAGATTTGATGACAAACCTGTCATCATCAATAAGCACGTGTTTTTGGCTTTTTACCACTTTCCTTTCATGACATTTAACGGTTGAGTAATTCTGAACACCTATTTTTGTGCACAGTAATCAAGATACCCCTCTGACCAGTTTTCATTATTTTCGACCAGACGGTCAAAAAATTTCCGCATATTATGTTACCTTGCCTTTCTTTTTCCTTTCAGTATATTTACAAACAACATATTGCTGTGTGAATTAAGAATGAGATATAGATCACTATTAACCGTATATGATATCTCATAAAGGGATTTAAAAAAAAAAAAAACCCACATTTATACGGGGTATATATTTATCGTTTATACAAAGAAAAATTCTTGGGTATTTGTTTTATTCATTTTTAATGATGTTGAAGTACTTGCACAAGTCTAACTACACCACCGAATTATGATAATGTATGTGCATGTAATATAATTATATAATCTGCCCTTGACGAAAAGAAGAAAATTTTATTTTTTTCAAAATATCTATGGTGAATGATAGGGCTGCGCAATAATATCGATATTCCGGCATATTGCGATTCGTTAACAAAACATATCGTATTGCGATACGTTTTTTCAGTACCGGTTTACTGGCAAAATGATTGGTCTTTAGATATATGAAGTAAAATATGAAATTTAAGATGTCAGAAACGTTTTCAATCGTGCCAAACAGTACCAAACGGTAAAGGTTTCTGTTGTATGGTTGCATTTTGTTCCCAAACTGTAGTGAAATCAACTAGAACTTTTTTGTTACAACGTACATTTTTTTTTGTATTTATAAAAGTTTTATACACTCTGCTTATCAATGGAGGTTAATAAAATAAAAAAGAGCATTTTAACTGTTATATATTAAAAAAAAATGCAATACATATCGCAATACAGTTCCAGATATCGCAATATATCGCAATACGAAATTTCCAACCGATACCCAGCCCTAGTGAATGATTCATTTTATTTCATAATATTATAATAAAGAGAGAGTTTATGCATATATTCACCAAGAGATTTGTATGAAATTCAAATTACTTTTTACAATATCTTAATAACACATGCGCTGCCCATAGACTTCAATGTTAACTTCAAGGTACAATTAATTGTACAATAATTAAAATTTGGTAAATACCTTTGGTGGAGTATTTTTGTTTGATAACACCTTCAAAATGCTACCATGATTTAAAAATCGGACCATTCATTTATTAGGTAAATAAATGGTCGTTATACATTGAGTTGTCTGTGATGTCAAAAATCCTGGTATTTATTTTATTTGGAGAAATGATTGTATAAGGTGTTGAAAAGTGATTTATTCTGAAGCTTTTGATTTTGGAGAGAAAAAAACCTTGTAATTTCAAATGATCTTTTCTTAGAGGATTTTCTACATGTACTTTCTGTTCGAAATCATTGATCAGAAAATCATAAACACATTCTTGTATTCCCGCATTGTTAACACCATGGATAATCGTATATGTGCAGATAGATATCGGTTAATAGTATTTTTAAAATGCAAATTATTTTATCATCTTCTCGGCAAAAGGGGCAATAAAGGTATAATATTATAACAATAACTACATCAATAACTACATGTATGAAGTATTCCTAAATGTTTAGAAATACAAAAGATTAATGCAATAAACTAAACCAATTTTAAATTAAAATTTGGTTTTCTTATACCTTATACATTTTGGTTTTCTTCTCGGATTTTGTATGGATGTTCTGAACCAATTAGTTCGGTTTTTAACATTAGCGAATATTTCTTCTCTCTTACTTAATTATTGATCTGCTTGAGGTATATAAGAGATGAAATATTCGCAATAGGTGTAGTTAGTACGAGTTACAGTAAGCTGTGTACAATATGGCAAACAATTCAACGTCTCATTGTAGCAACTGCTTTGTGCAAAAGCCTACAAACAACCCTGGTGATGTATACCTTTGGGTGGGCTTTGTTGTAGTTTTGGCAATATTCATCAGTAACCTTATACCTCTAGTGGTGATGGCGAAAAACGCCCAGCTAAGAAAACATCGTTTCTTCAGATTTTTGATCTGTCTTAGCATTAACGCCATACTGACCAGCCCTTATCTTTTCACGGCTACAATTTTCAGAAAAATCACTCCCATGGACGATTTTTCCAAAATTCGGATTTATTTTGATAGTATGCTGCTACAAACTTATTTGCATCACGGAATCATAGCTATTGAGCGACTATTTGCAACGGGATCAAATTTTAACATCTATAGAAAATATTTTACTACTTGGAGGCAGGCCCTGTATCTTGCTTTAAGTTACTTAATTGTTGGAATCTTTGTTTGTATTGTTGTAGGAATAAACTACGAATTCGATGAAGCAAAACCGCTCCATGTTTATGGACGAAAACATGATTACATCTTGTTTATCTATGGGTGTACTGTACTGGTTTTATTGACCATTATAACTGTTGTGTCTTCAGTATGCACCTACCGTGTGATTAAATCTCACATGTATTGGAAAAGGGTTGTGCAACCAGTTACTCAAGAAAATTTGCAAATGCCATCATCACAGATTCAGAGTTTGAAAAGTTTCATGCCCCCGCGACCAAAAGAAAGCAATTCAACAAAGATGCTTTCCTCACCAACATGGATAATTGATGTTGCTGAAAGAGACAGTAAAATAAGGACGGTTACTTCTGGACATTTGTTTGAGAATGAAGCGGTGATTCTGCAAGAAAACTCTGTCTCTCAGCAAAGTACGTCTCAAGTTAGGAAAGGGAAAAATAACAGACAAACTACAAAACAACGAGTTCCACTAACATCATCGAAATCGAAACGTAGTATTGGAATAATCAAGACATTTTTGCTTGTTCTTTTTGTGGTTTTTTGTTTAAATGTTCCCTACTGGTTTAGCAGGGTGCTACTTTATATAGATAAAGGACTCGTCACTCCGGCAGCGTATAGAGTAACCTTTATCATCACTGGTACACAATATGCCATGAATCCAATCATATACTTCTTCAGAATTAAGATGTATAGAAGGGCTTTTGTCTGCACAAATCAAAGATAGTCTGACAGTTTTGGAGTTTAGTCTGTAAAAATAAATTATCACTTTATTTTTGTAATGAGCATGATTCATATTTATTTCTTTTTTAGTTCGAGTATAACTAGATCATAATTTTAATGTTGAATGAGATAAGTTATGTAGCACAAATTGATGATTTCTATGATATACTTCTTCATAATTGAAATGTTTCGGAAGGCTCCCATCTGAACAAATCAAAGATAAATTGTTTTCAATTGTTGGAAATAAAGTTTTCGTTATTTTTTTTTATTTTTGTGTGGTAGTACAGATTTAATATTTACCTCTTATGTATTTATTATATTAATCTGAGGACAGATTAAAATTTTGCGGGGGCGTATGTGGTAGTACAGATTTAAAATTTACCTCTTATGTATTTATTCGTTTTGGGATCATTCTATTTTTCGTTTCATCTAAAGTAATCTTAAATTTTTTTGTAATATAATTCTTTTGCGCATCGGATTGAGTCGATTTCTATCTTCAATTTCATTGGTTCATTTGACATTATCCAATAGTTTTAATTTACCTTGAGTATAAGTAACCGTTCAAACTAAGCAAAATTGGGCAGTATTACATTTAATAAAGAAGATATCTATCCAGCGTATATCAGCTGCATCTTGTGGTATGTAACTATCATATTTATTTATTTGATACTTTACTATACAAGTTTTGAGCTTGACATTATATTTTAATTGCAAAGTTTATACGTTATTGTATTTTTGCAGTTAAAGTTGTCTGAGTAATTTCTTATATTTGTCTGTAAGTTCAAAGTTCATTTTGCTACAGAACATTTTTTCTATCTAATATATTGTATGCTGCATTAAACGGTAACTTATTGTCAAAGTTTATGAAACTATAGTGTAAATTGTATTTTTCTCTAATTTATTCTTTATATTTGTTATAGGTCAATGTCTTTTTAAACTTCATTAAATACAATGGCTACCAACATCAGATTTCTTCATATCATCCTTACTGCTCGGTTACATTTGGATAAAAGAAAGAGCATCTACTTGATTAGCTGCAGAACTGTAGCTCTCTGCTTGAGAAAATTCGGACAGATAAAGCAGAGAGCTACAGATCCAAGCGTTGTAAAAACCTTCGATTTACGTCGCCGCTTTTTTGTCGCTCGCTTCGGGTATTATTTCTTGTATTTAATGCTTTCCCCTGCTTTAAAAGTGGTATCCAATAATTATCCATATATTTTACACCTATTCCTGACACTTTATTTACCTTTTAACAGTTCCAGACGGCCGTAATATCAGTTTAAAAAATGCATTCCGACGTCGAAGTTGGTGTCCTCCTGAAACAACACGCCCGAGTTTTATTTATCTCATTTCTTTTTTACATACATGTTGTATTCTAATCTTTATAGACAATATACATGGTATTTAAACCTCCTGAAATTTTTATAATTACATTTTCTTGACAAGTATATGTTCTTTGAATTACTTCCTTTCGCACAACCCCCAATAACATGGACGTCGGAATGGGAATTTTTTAAACCGGCATTTCAAAACCATCAAGGGCTTTTGAGACCGTTGAAAGGTAAATAAAGTATCAGGAATAGGAGTAAAATATATGGATAATTATTGGATATCACTTTTAAAGCAGGGGAAACAATTAAATACAAGAAATAATAGCCGAATCGAGCGACAAAAAAGCGGCGGCGTAAATTGAATGTTTTTACAACGCTTGGATCTGTAGCTCTCTGCTTTGTCTGTCCGAATTTTCTCAAGCAGAGAGCTACAGTTCTGCAGCTACTACTTGATGTAAAATAGATCATTCCATAAATTGTTAATTTTTATTCATTGTTCAAGTGAAGAATATATGTACTTAATGCTAAAATTGCAAATATGTCCTTCCTGTTTTTTTTAAAATGCTCTTTGAATTTAAAAAATGTATTTTCTTTTCGTTGTTTGATGATTTGTGTTGCTGTGTCTTTTTTGTTTGTTTGTCTGTTATCACAAATAAAAGCTTAATACTAAATCATTCTACGAGAAAATGAAAATGCCCATCAGATCGCGAACCCATCATTTACATTAATCGACGAATGCAAACAGTAAACTAACAATGATGGACTTCATTTGAATAACCGTTATATTCTTCAATTTAAGGTAGTCCGATCCCCAGGTACTGAAAATCAGGTGTTGAATAATTGAAACTGCTCATAAAAAATGTCTCTGAATTTTCAAAGTATTATATATTTACCCACAGTAATTGTTCAAACTTCATTTTTAAAGTTAATCATATTATATAGGGAAAAATAGTAAATCTCCAATAAATTTTCAGGAAATGCGAATAAAATTCCTAATATGCATTTTCTAGTTGAAATTGATCAACAAATACATTTTAGGATGAAAAATTATAGGTATCCAGGCTTTTGAAGAAAATTGCACGATTTTCATACTTATACGGTACTTTAGTTTCATCTATTTACTTCGGTCATTTTATAATACATAGTGTATAAAGTATTTCCTATTAATGCAAAATACCATAAATCACTTCCAATGTCATATCTTGCAAATAAACATTGGTATCTAAGGCTAGATTAAAGGAAATTCGATTTCTTTTAATATGTATTTTTAAAATAATTTTATGGGGTACAAATATCAACTTTTCATAGGACCGTTTATAAGAACTTCGAAAGAACATTGAATCACATTCAGACGCATAAAATGAATATTGTTGCATGAAAAAATTTAAATTTCAAGCTTCATTTTGAGTTTTTTTGAATTAAATTACAAATTAAAGAGTTATCCTTCCTGGCTGAGGATCGGAGTTCCTTAAATCTGATTCCAAAAGATACAAGGTTATTAGTGGTATAAAAGGAATCAAAGTCAATGCGGTATTCTACCTCTACTGTGAAATCCCTTATTTTCGAAGCCGAGGGGGGGGGGGGGAGGAGGATTGTGCTCTAGCGTTTCCTTTATCATTCAATCGTCATTGTCTTCCTTTTAATCTTACATTTTATGCCCGGCTTTATGGCTTTATGCTCATTTAATATACAACAAAGACATTGCCAAATACACATCGATGCACAAGAAACAAATAAGTTAATAACAATTTATCTATTCATTATCCAGGAACGACTTTGACCTAATTTTAAAGTAGATTTCATGGGTTCTAGGTACTTTGGGAAAAAAAACTAATTTTATACATAAAAAGTGAGGTTTTATTCGTATTATATCCGTATTATACAAGAACAGTCCTATTCTAGCCCCCGGGGGACATGATTTTAATAAATATGAAACAGCAAAAATTGAGATTCTTTCTGTAGAATTTTTTTTTCTGTTCATGTGAAAATTGTATTCATTATTATGGTCCATCTAGATCCTGGTGACGTATTAAATTTTCAATATATGAGGATGTTCGCATCAAAGAATTATATTGTGGCTTGGCAGTTCTTGATCAGAAGATTGTTATAGTTTTTCCCACATATTCCCATGGAAAACTTTGATTAACTATTGAATTCTAGCTTTATCTTACACTTGGAGAATTGAATAAACTTTACTCTCAATTCCTAAGAAAGCTTGCACCCGAATATAACTAATAATGGCCATATGCGTGCGGTTCTTGAGAATGAGATTTTTTTTACAGATGCTGCATGGCATCGGATCTCACCTCTGACGTTTTCACAGCTTCATGTTTGCTCTGCTCAGAATATGTCTAGTATATTTGGACTCTGAGTATGATAACTGTTCATTATCTTCGAGTAAAATTTTCATACCCCACTGTTGCTCCACCCAACCCCCTAGAGGTTATAATTTGAAAAAAAACATGAATAGGAACACTCTGAGGGAGCTTGCATATCAAGATCACTTATTATAGTCCTTTTGTTCTTATGAAGAAAATGTTTGATTCATTTTATATATTCTAATGTAAAAACAGCTATAATTGTTAATCTACCCTACCCCCTGGGGCCATGACTTGAAGTGACAGTACCTCAGAATGCTGTTGTATGTTGATAATATTAATCATGGCAAAACTGTTCTTGAGAAAATATTTGATTTATTTTTTTTTTCGGTTGCTTGAGAAATCAAATTGAAAATATCGGTGAAGAAGTCAGAAACAGCATCCATGAGATTTTATAAAATTTTGGAATCGATGAAAAAAAAAACAACTAGAATTTAACCCCTCGAAAAACGGCTGGATCTCATTGTTGCGCGTCGTTTTAGACTCTTGACATTTGTGTTGTAATTGTAATCCATTTATTCGCTACAAAGCATGCAGTATGATATCAAACTTAATGAAATATTTCAAATCTATATGTTTTAAAATTTCTTGTAACCGAGTAAATTTAATGCACGTTTTTTAATTATTTGCGTTACAGATTCTTTTTCCGTAAAAACTATTACTTTCTTTTTCTTGTCACCATTGAATGGAAAATCGTTAACCACATCACAAACGACATAGATTGTTCTTGTTTTGAGAGAAAAATGGATACTGTAGATCCATTTTTGAACACTCTACCCAAGAAAAATGCGCGATCCCTGCTTAAAAATGTAGTTCTCGTTACACGCTTGAAATATCTTTGATTTGCAGTGTAAAATTCTCTAATTTTCAGGGAATCTATTTAAATGTTATTTTCTGATTGGAATCGGGTAGTTCTATTCAAAACCTATTGATTCATACCAAACAACCAGGCTACAGAGAGGTTAACAAAAATGTAACAATATAGGGCAGCAAGAAATTCAAATATTGAGTTTATAATTGGTGCTTTTAAACTTGTAAAATATAAATATAAGGAATGTTTTTAAGTTTTGAGTTATTGGTGTGTAAATCACACAGACTTGTCACGTAGGCTTATTTCATGAAGCGCGCTAGTTTTAAGTTTTGGGTGAGTTATTGGTGTGTAAATCACACAGACTTGTCACGTAGGCTTATTTCATGAAGCGCGCTAGTTTTAAGTTTTGGATGAGTTATTGGTGTGTAAATCACACAGACTTGTCACGTAGGCTTATTTCATGAAGCGCGCTAGCGCGCTTCATGAAATAAGCCTACGTGACAAGTCTGTGTGATTTACACACCAATAACTCACCCAAAACTTAAGAACATTCCTTAAATAACGTTTAACGTAGGTAGTGACGGTTCCGTCGCCAAGCACCCGGCACTGGAAGTGAAAGTAACGGGTCTTCGTACGAGACCTTAAAGACAGAGGTCCGAATGTGTCACGGTAGGTGTTGGTGCTACAGATATAAGGTGGAATACGAAACATCCGGATAGTCACAATTATTACGGAACAGTTTGCTTACTCAGAGAAAATGAACTTTACTTGAAAATCTTCGACAGGATAAATTCGTATGTAGACACTTAGAGGAGTAATATGGAAATATATGGGGGTCCTTGAAAAAATACATATTGGGTTCGGCTTATGCCTCCCCAATATGCATTTTTTTTCAAGGACCCCATATATTTCTGTATTACCCCTCTAAGTGTCTACATAACTAATAGTATACGTGATACTTCACCTAAAGCAGATAACGTCTCTCTACGAGTGAACCATTTTTGAATTGGACGTTAATCAGCATACATTCAATCAATAAGCATGGAAATTTTAGAGTAATACTTAAAATTCATGACTTGTACTAATATGAATTAATAACAGGTTTTCCTTTTGGTTGTTAAGAAAATTTACTAATAGTATTCTTTTTTGTGCAAACGAATCTGATATATGAAAACTAAGGTTTATTGAGAGTAATTTAATCTACTTGTAGTTATGCAAACCGTACACAAGTCTACTGCATGTAGCTCTGATTGTTGACAGTCAAAACTGTTTTTGGTTGTTTTGTTTCGGTTTGTTTTTATTGTTTTTTTTTGTTTTGTATCGGTTTTATTTATTAATTTATTATCATTTTTGATTTTGTTTTCTTTTTCATTTTGATTGTATAGGAAAGGAAAAATTTTTCCTATTCCACTGACAGGTGAGGAAAGATTTTCACATGTGACAAATAAAAGAAAATTCATGCTTAAAGACAATCAAGAATAAAGAACGACTTTGAAGACAATACAAAATTTTCACTTTAATAACATGATATGGATATTCCTGGGGAAAAATAACCACATTATGTAAATATAACATCTTGTTTAGCTTAAACAGCTCAATTTTTATAATGGTGATGATATTGAAATTTGTTTATACAAACTATTCATTTTGTAAAACTATTTCTGCAAGTAAACGTCTATCATACAGCGTTATTGACTGTCTAAAAAATTGTCTTATTAGCCAGTATGTACTTTTCTGGCGACTGTTAAATGGATTTTTTTTATTTGTTACTCAATATCAAACAAAGTACATAAAAAATCTAATAGCACATGTCGGGTGTGATATGTCAGCTTACTCCTCCATCCCACCTCTGTTGGGTTTTTTTGTCCATGTTTGCTCTGCCCACATTTTGTATTGTTTTAATGGATGTTTGTTTGTATGTTTAACGTCCCTCTCGAGAATTTTTCACTCATATGGGTACATACCTCTAATTATTTTTAGAATCGGTAGGGAAGAAAGTAGTGCAGAAAAAATTACAAGTTCCTTAATTTGCAGACCTGAATAAAAAAACTGTGATAATGTATTAAACTGAGCCTCATACTTGTTGATAAGGAGTATGTTCCCTTGCAAAAAAGCTTGGCAGATGTAATTTATCAATAAGATCAGCAGAATTATTTTATGTATTATAACACCAGTGAGAAGTCTGGAATTCCCCTACTTTCACTTTCATTTTCAGAGGTTAACGCAGACAGACGCATTTTGCCGGAAAACGAATCTGACATGCCACCTCGAGAGTTTAACAAGGAAAGACAACTTGATGTGCTTTGATTTGAGGGGTCACTCACTGCTGAACGAAAATTAGGGACATTGCTATGTGAAGAAACGTTAACATTGCCGCCTATGGGAAAACAATTAGTGGACTGTACCCAATATGTGGAGCCTATTGGTAAGAGAAAATTCTCATAGATCTTTATTTTGTTTTGAACTCGGTGTTTACTATCATTTCCAATTGTTTAAATTTATGAAGGAAGCACATTTTAATTTGTTTATACATATTTTGAAACAAATTGATTTGTTAATAGCCCCCCCCCCCCCTTACCCCGTTAGGAACAGACAGCTTATGCTCGTATCTTCCATTGTGTACACATGTGTATGTAGCATGTAAATTAAATGTATCGATTTTATACAATTTATTAATCCAGAGCCATTAATAGATATTTAGAAAAAGAACAGTTATTTTAGAAGTACATCCACAACTATTGTTTATTTTCAATACACAAAAAAAATTAACAAATGAGGTCGGAATCAGTATTCAGTGAAGTTCAAGGTCAAAGTGAAAGTAGAGTGGCAGTAAGTAATCGAAACTGCTTAGTGCTACCTAGTGCAGAGTCTTGCAGTATGCAGGTGATATGCACTTGTCATTTTATGAAAGAGGTAAAGAAAAAAAAGGTTTCCATGCCTTATTACAATATTTGTAAATGAAAACTTTTATTTTCATGGAATAGAATTACATGAATGAGGACATAGTATACGTGTGCATTCTTTCAAAGAAGTTGGTCAGGCTACAGTTCTGTGGAAGTTAAGCAGTGTGTGCGTGAACATGCACACTAACATTTTTTTTTATATTTTACATGTATTAACTGGATTACATGTATTTGTCTAATGTATAATTATTGTCAGTAAACATGCTTTTTACCTGTATTATTAATTTACATGTAATTTAACAATGTTGAGACTAATCAGTGCAAATTCATAATTTTCAACTGATATTAGATTATGGGCATAAAAGGAATGTGGTAGGATTGTGTGTGTTTGGTGTCTGTCTGTGAATGTTTTAGGTGCTTTTGATGCTGATAAATTATTGCACCATTTTTTAAATTGATTTTTTTTTTAGGTTCATGGTGATACAGGACAATTTCGAGGTTCATGCAGATGGTGTTTAAAGCTATCAGTCAGTAAAAACAAACTCACTTGAACACATCTTGAGTCTTCACACGTAAAATGATGGCAGTACTTTCAATATGTAAGTTGAATTTTCTAAAGCTTCTTTGTATGTGTGTGTGGGGGGGTGTTGGGGGGGGGGGGAGGGAGGTGGTGTTAAAGCTTAGAAAATGTAGATTTTAAATGAATATTTGAGCTATGAAAGTGACCATCAAACTAATCTGTACATGTATGCTATATATTTTACAGCTAATATAATTTGAAAAGAATTTCAAAACAATATTTAACATTCATAGTGTTGTGCATGATAAAATATTAAGATTAAAAAATATAAGAGTTAAAATTTCTTTAATATTTGTCAGTCAAAACGAGCGACTTGTAAGGAAATTCAAAATTTTCAAAGTTCTCTTTCATTTTTCTACAAATTACAAAATGGTTACCATGGAAACAAAACATTTTCTGTAGACTATTTATTTGATCAGCTCATGCAAGTATTTTTATTACTTTATAGTTATAATGAATATTTTAGTTCTAATTTCATCTTTAATTAAAAGTACGGGAAAAGTAACACTACATGTGTAATAAGCAATCCATTATTATGATGTCATTATGACGTCATAGATGAGTGAACTTGCATTGGCGTAAAAATTGCTTTGAAACAGATGAATGTACACAAGAATATATAGGCTTATAACTTTTTTATTCCTACACCAATTTTCTTGAATGATACATCAATGGACAGGAAATAATCAATACTTTCTATTTTTACTACTTTTGGGGTATTTGTAAACTTAATTTTTTTGTCTATCATGGAGAAACAATGAATTCAAGGGTGAGGGATGATCAATTTTTTGCGAAAATGCATTGATTTTTTGAAATAAGAGAAATGGACCCATATGAGTGCTTGATTGTAATTTTGCTTGATGTATTTAAAGTCATGAAAGAGAATAAAAGTGGTATAAGTACATTAATAGGCTAACCGATGACTTAAAATGTGGGTGCAGTTGTGGCTAGATGGAAGCATTTTTAAAGGATTTTGCATATAGAACTGTGCATGCTGTAAAATCTTTATTAATGACTGAATTTTCCTGAAATTTGGCATAGTGTCACTACATAGACTGTAGTATGACTTATGATGTAAAATGTTGTAAAATCCAGAAAATACTTTTTCATATTGGGTACATACCTCTAATTATTTTTAGAATCGGTAGGGGAAGAAAGTAGTGCAGAAAAAATTACAAGTTCCTTAATTTGCAGACCTGAATAAAAAAAACTGTGATAATGTATTAAACTGAGCCTCATACTTGTTGATAAGGAGTATGTTCCCTTGCAAAAAAGCTTGGCAGATGTAATTTATCAATAAGATCAGCAGAATTATTTTATGTATTATAACACCAGTGAGAAGTCTGGAATTCCCCTACTTTCACTTTCATTTTCAGAGGTTAACGCAGACAGACGCATTTTGCCGGAAAACGAATCTGACATGCCACCTCGATATTTTAACCAAGGAAAGACAACTTGATGTGCTTTGATTTGAGGGGTCACTCACTGCTGAACGAAAATTAGGGACATTGCTATGTGAAGAAACGTTAACATTGCCGCCTATGGGAAAACAATTAGTGGACTGTACCCATATGGAGACTCCACCACTTGCCGGTGGAGAGCTGCAAATTTTGTCCTATGCTCGGCACTTACGGCCATTGAGCAGTGAAGGATCTTTATCGTGCCAGCACCTACTGCGACACGGGACCTCGGTTTATACGGTCTCATCCAAAGGACCGGTCTCCACATCCCACAGTGGGATTCGAACCCGCGACATAAGGATCAGCTCCTTACTTGGCGATGCTAGAGCAGACGCTCTAACCACTGCGCCACTAATGGATGAGTATGATTACTGTTTGTTTTGTTCCCATTTCATGAGTATGTATAATCTATATTACCCTTCTGGTAAACGTAAATCATGTCACTCTTATGTTCGTTAATATCACAGCTGGTTTATAGTTTTCGCTGTATAACAACCACTTTCTTTTAAATAATTGAGAATAAAAGCCAAAAAAAAAAAAAAAAAAAAAAAAAAAAAAAAAAAAAAAGAAACAAAACAAAAATTAAAAAAAAAAAAAAAACAAAAAAAAAAACAAACAACAACAACAACAACAACAACAACAACAACAACAAAAAAAAAAACAAACAAACAAACAAAAACAAAAAACAAAAAAAAAACAAAAAAAACAAGAAACGGGGAAATACATTACATACAATAAACTTAACTAAGATTTTCACAGAAATGTGTAGCTACAATGTTTACGAATGATAATTCATAATACATGCATCAATCTAGTAAGAATTACATTTTAAAAATCGACTCCCATACTCGCTACATTAAAACTGGATGTAAGTACAACAAACAGTGATTATTCTCAAAAGTCATTTTACTTTTAAGTAGATTGAACGTGCACTAAATATACACATTTTTGATGTCTTCTACCATGTTGACTACCTCATCTTACACATGACGGCCATCATAAATATAGTAACTTATGGAAAATTAAAATATTTTCTATACCTGTATATGATATACTTCCATAACGTAAAATTACTTAAGTGCATCTGTATAACATTTATTTTATACTGACTTTTATAAATATTTACTAAAGGATAGGAGACAAATCCATTTAACTTAGTAAATCCTTTCTTCATATACATACAATGAACACAATAATTGCCAAACATATATTTTAAAATAAATTACAATTATTATGAAAATACCAGTTGTCATGTTTACACAATATTTTAAAGACATATTCTGAGTACAAAGTCTATCAGAGCTCTAACGCTACAATACATATTAAATGACTGAAACTGCAAAGACGTATAATGTAACACATCAGCATGATTTTTATTTTATGGACTGCAACTACTATCCTAAAAAGGAGCTGTGAACAGTAACGATTTCCAGTCGTACCTTGTCAGATTTCAAAATGTAACAAAGAATTATAAAGATAATATATCAAAGGTTCAGTTGTCCAATGTCTATCTATCTAATTTTGCTTTTCCAGACAAGTCTCGGAAAAAAACTTGAAGTACATTTCATACATAAGTGCAAATATCATGGTAGAGACAAGACAGGCCTAGTCAAATTACCTTATTACCAAAAATAAGGTTAACACTGCCTGAATGGAGTTGCAATATTTCTTGATCTTCAAATAATATTAAAAGATTTAATTTAAAAAAAAAACAGCTCCCACAGCCCCTCAATGAATCAATTATTTCAAACTTTTTAATGCAAAGTTCAACAATTTGCGGCTACTTGTAACGTAAACCAATGCCCTTAGAATTTTGTATCCCCTATTTAGCATATATAAATCTACCTGTTAAAGGAAACTAAAAAATGTGTTGTTATCAGGAAGGGCAGTAAAACAAATGATCAGCATAAGTAAACGGCTGCTTGTTTTTTTCCCGAAGAAATAATTAATTAAATGGAAATCACACAGTATATGAAGGTGGCAATACAAGTAATCAAAATGTATAATCTATATAGGTTTTTAGGTTCCTTAATGTATTCATTGAACTCTTGTCTCAGGTTTACATTTTGCAAAAACATGAAATCAATACTAGTATATAAATGAAATAATTAATTAAAAAAAGTCGCATATTATATAAAGGTGACGAGACTGGTAATCAAAATATATGACTATGTGTAAGTTTATATAATATGTAGGTTAGATATCTGGGGACGTGAAATATGGAGATTACGAACAATATTCAAGCTCAAAGTCCGTTGAAACAATACAAATTTGGAGCAGAGCAAACACATACCTCCAAAAACGTCAGAGGTGGGATCAGGTGCCCTAGAAATAGCATTTTCAATTCACAACATTCACTACACTACCTACTCAAATCGCTTAGAGTCTCATTTGATCTGGTGATCCGTGTGTCAAGTGGACTTATCAGGGTACTCTCTGATCAAGTTATAAAGCTACTGAATATATATATATATATATATATATATATATATATATATATATATATATGTATATATATACATATATATATACATATATATATATATATATATATATATATATATATATATATATATATATATATATATATATATATATATATATATTTGTTTGCCAACATAGCTTGATACATGTATATAGCCTATCAGACCATACATGATGAAGATTGAATTCGATGTCGATATTGTATCGATATCGATCCGAATCAGTACTATGAAATTAGAATTACTGGATACCATATATAAGACCTAGTGCTATGTCGATATGGCGATATCGTATCGATATCGATCTTGATCTGTAAATTTATTTTCAAGTTCATATATAGCATAATTATATAAGACCACAAACGATGTCTATATGGATTCATTTATAACATGAAGATGTAAATAAATAAAGGGTTATGGGTTGTTATTGTCAGGGGTTAGGGTTAGGGTAGGGTTTTAGGTTCATGTTAGGGTGAAGGTTGTTAAAGCATATCTTGAACAATCATGATTCAATATCGATAAGATATCGTCGATATAGACGATATCAACAGCAGGGCAAACTTAGTACTCGAAAAGTTCATATGCACAAGTCTTGCATGAAGAAATACAACCACAAGAAGGATGACAAAATGACTCGATATCGAAACGATATCGTCGAAAAAAATAATCTTTGTAAAGTATTTAAACATAGACACGCATATACCACGACAATACGGTACCAACAAAGAGTTGAGCAAACATGATTTGATATCGATATCGTCGATATCGACACTATAAGTTAAACTTCATAAAGTAATAGTATTCAAGTAATTCACATGTTAAAAAGGCATAGTATTATTTTTTGCGTGGGGACCATAATCCATTGAAAAATTATGCTTCGATATCGATACGATATCGTGACAGAAAGAAAACTTTGTAAACAGAAAGTATTCTAATATACACGTAAGTATAAAGAAATAATGTGGCAAACTATAAAAAAGTAATCTGTCGATTTCGTAACTACATCGTGTCTTGGACATAACTCTATAACTCCCCTGTAAGACGATTGTGAAATCATACTTTCAACATTTGAAGTGTGCATTGTTTAAAAATTACCATTTGATTTAATACAAATGAATGTGATGCTGTTTATGAAGGTATACATTTTTTTACTATAATTTAGTATGCATTGTTACAACGCACTTTGAAAAATTACGCACTTTGAAAATTTTTTTCAAAGTGCTTAATTTTGGGACCACGTAAACGCACTTTGAAAAAAAAAAATTCTTTTCAAAGTGCGTAAATATCGACCATATTAACGCACTTCGAAAAAAAAATGTGCACGCTTGGTCAATATTCTTGCAAATTTTAGGTATGATAAATAATTATTTGAGCCTGGTTGGATAACTTTTCGGTGATGAGTAAGGATCTGAGATATAGACGTTTTAAAGATTTTTAGGAGTTGTCTTGTTTCCAAAGGTTCTCGTAACTGTCATAAAAGGGAAATGGGTCTTAGAAATAATGGAGGAATGATTGTTTAATAGCACAGTTTGGTTTCTTTTTTTCTTTTCTTTTCAAAATTTTATCCAGTCTCTTATAAGTTCGGTAGATGTAGGTGTCGATAAGTGACTTAAAGCATCGCATTTTTCTGAGGGAAAAGAGAGCAATTATGATTTTTCCATACCATGAAAATTCTCTATCTCTCTCTCTCTATTTTTCTATCATATTCATCTATCTATCTATTGTGAACATATATGAAACAATGTTTGACTCATTTATTTGATAGTAAGAAAATGAACATTAGCCACATTACTCACTCTACTTAATTTTTTACCGCGTTCACTAATAACTTTTTTTCAAAAAATTATGCAGTCAGATTACTTCTAAATCTGTAATTTGATATCATAAAAACGCTAGACATGTCAAATAGCATGTTTTAATTACCATGTAAATGCATTTTTTCTGAGGAATCATTGTGGATACATTTTGAATAAAGGTTATGCGGCTCTCTTCTTTAATATAATAGGGTGCGTAATTTTTTTCTTCAGGAAAGCTTATCTCAATTTTTTCATCTATTTTACGTTAACTCAAATTTGTTGAGAGAAATAATATCAATGTCATACCAGTTATGTAAATACATATATTTGTGTAGGAAAGATAGAGAGTTGGGCTGAGGGACTTTCTACCTGTCTTCTCCTCGTTCTCGATGAGGGTAGATCAATTTATCAGTTTATTGGAAGAAATATAACAAATTAATGCTGTCTTTTATTAAAATCTAAGTCCAGAATTTTTGTTTTATACGTATTTTTTCAAAGTGCGTTAAATGTCTCCATGGTAAAAAAATGTTGATGTACACTCTTAACGCAATTTGAAAAAAAAATTCAAAGTGCGTTAATTTTGTCCAAATTTTAACGCACTTTGAAAAATTTTTTCAAAGTGCGTTGATTTTATCCCAATTTTAACGCACTTTGAAAAATTTTTTCAAAGTGCGTAATTTTTTCAAAGTGCGTTGTCACAATGCATTGGATTTCTCCAATATTTTGCAGAATAGGATAAATACGTCTTACATGTGGTTTATAATTTTTCTTACAAAAGTCATTGATTATTGACAAAAGAATGTATTTTTCTTTTGTTTTCTTTTCTTTTAGTGTTTATTTTTACAGATTTCTTGATACACTGAACATGCGCTAATGACATCAGAAAATTACGCATTTTTACATATTTATATATGTGTGCATAATTATTTTCACCATATCACTATAAACCCCCTCTTTCAAGGCAGGGAGGGGGGATATACATGTAATAACGACTGGTAGGGTCAGTACTGAGCTCGCAAAAATGATACACCCGCTCCCATATGAGTAAAACGACAACGTATATGCTTTGCTATGGGAAAGCCTAAAGATCTACCAGATCAAAATTGAAAAATAGGAAGTACACAAATGCAACGACACTAGGTATAAAGATTCTAAGAAAGTCTAATTTAATTTTATTTAGTAGTATTTTAGGACCTGCGGATAAAAGATGGGTATCTCAAATATAATAGAAAGCTTTGCTTCGGAAAAGCCCTAACATTTGTCCGATCAAAACGCAAAATAGGAGATGCACAATGGGCTTATGTAAAGATTCTGGGAAAGTTTCACTGAATTTTGTTCTATGGAGAAGAAGGAGTTGCGGGTAAGTGATGGATACCCCAATATATTATAGAAAAATTGGAAGTGTCCATGTTTATTATGGCCGGGACATCCCAAAAATATTTCCGATCCAACAAAAATATGAGGTCACAATTGCACTTTGTTAATACGACTCTGTGAAAATCTTATTCACTTTTATTGAGGTGTATATTATCTTATTAGAGAGAGAGAGAGAGAGAGAGAGAGAGAGAGAGAGAGAGAGTTGCGCATAAGAGATGGGTACTCCCAAAGTGTGACCTACAGATTAATATATGGACAACGTTTTAATACAAAAATACAGTTGAATTGATAAAACTATCTAAAGGAAATTTATTTTTGAAAAAAAATATCATAGAGAGAGAGAGAGAGAGAGAGAGAGAGAGAGAGAGTTTGAGTTTTCTTTTTCACGCATGGATATGTTTAAATATATATGTGATTTGTCTCTGAACTGCAATTTGTGTCAGTATATGAGAATAAATTCATTGCCGTTTTGGTAATTGATCAATTCGTGAAGTGTTAAATGTTTTAAAATTGTTAAACTGTTCAAAATGTAATCAAATATAAAACTAATGATTGTTATAATGCAGAATTGTTACATACTAGTATGATTTTAAAAGTTATGTCTATGATATATCATGCATGTTTCCTAGTTTTGAGATTGAAATAAAATTCATTTACCGAAGCGTTCGGTCAAGGACTTTCTATACACGGATGAATTTTTTTTTCGACTTTGAGAAAATTAAGTAGCGTAAAGGAGGACATAGTAAAATAATCTATTTCATTTCTAAGATAGGAACATGCCTTTTTTACCCTGGCAAAAATCTTCAAAACAAACAAGTACTGATAAAAATCGAGTTTGCTTACTCAGATGGGGAAAATAAAAGCAAATAAAGTTACTCCATTTTTGTCTAACCACACAAAAGTACCCTGAAATAGGTGGGCAATGTGGAGAGGGTCCTTTAACATAAACAGAATATTACCGATGTCTTCCTTATTTATTTGTATATATGAAAAATGCATGCATGTGTAGGCATAGCAAGGTCACGTGTATGTTGGTACAATTAACCGGTTTATCGGCCTGAACGTGGTGCTGTTAACCGATTGGCAATTCTGTATTCTATTGCTATCCCTACTAGTAAAATACTCATAAAAAAGCTTTAAGAGTCATGTTGTTTATGCCTTTTAAGCCTTCAGAACAGATATTTAGGTGCAACTCCACTGCATTTTAAACAATAAATACAGGGTTTTGACATATATATTATAAATGTCCATTTTCCATAAGTTAATATAATGGCCTAACAATAAGTATGATAAACGTCAGTCACATTCGACTGAATGATAGATTGTGTTTGATGACAAGGTCATTGTATCGATTATAGAACTTGCGAAGTGATAACTTTTAATGAGACTGTTGAAATTTTTGTTTCATCTACTTGTTTGTCAATAGCTTGCCCCGTTTAAGAAATTGTTCGTATGTTGAACATGTTCTTGCGTATCGAATCAACTTGGAGATATAAGCTCAATATGCAGGTGATGAGATGTTCAAAGAAGCTTGCCAAGTTACCGGATTTGAAAGTTAACAATCTTGAAATGTATAAAAAGGAAAAAAAAAAGCACGATCGTAGAAAACGAACCTTATTTATTTGGTATGTATTGACAACTGATTATTTAATTAGTTACATAAAGGCTAAAATTGATAATAAAGAAAAATAATTACGAATTCTCATATTACATTGACGACATTACCAGAATTTTGTCCTACTAACTAGCCTTTAATTAATCAAGATGACATGGAAACCAGTGAACTATGTGGCTTTGTGCTGTGTTATATTGGTCACCTGCCTTTTTTGTCACTCCTTTTTGATATTTCGGCTTGGCCAAGATCAGGTGCCAATTTCTAACTAAATGATGTTATATAGATGTTAATCTTTATAGTTACATCTAATCTAAATGTCTTTTGTTGCATTGTAAAGATCAGAATGAGAGCTTTCCATTGGTATATAATATCATACATCTGCATTTTTGAAAAAAAAAAAAAAAAAAGAAAAACAACAGAATAAAGTCAAAGATTAATAATTTTTGAAGCGTTATGTTGTTGCACTTGATTTCTTACATTTAAAAATAATGGTTAATTAAAATTATTTTGAATGAAACATTCCAAAATAAATGTACTTTATTATTGAGAAATCATTATGGTTAAGTTCATTTTTTACAGAAAAGAAAAAAGATAAAAATTGTGGAAATTATGAATAAATGTGTGCAGATATACCTTTGTTATATAATTTAAGATTTATCAATGTTTGAATAAATGCATAATTTCTATCAAAAAAGAGCAAATATAATTTGTTTATTTTTTTTTATTTAACTTGAGAATAAAAGTACTATGAGAAAAATATAGTGGTTATATTGTAAAATGTGTGCGCATTTTGTATTTTATTTTCCATACTGGTCTATTATTTTGTATAGTCCGTAGCCCCATATTTCATTATAGTTTGTGTTCAACAAAAGAATGTAGAATTAATCATGCTCTTGTATAATATTTTTACAGTTACCAGTAAAGTAAAAAACAGTAACGAATAGCTTTTGCGCTAACACCAAAAGAAGTTATAGAAGAATGATTGGTGTCCGTAGCCCCAATATGATAACTTCCAGAAAAAGTCATACATTATTGATACAATAAATGTAACTACAATACAAAAATATGTTTATTCGAACAAATGCAATGTTTTTAAATACAAATACCGCTGTATTAAAAATAAGATATCTGAGAATTAACATTTTCAAATAAAGGCTTGTTTCTGTAGTCTCTCCTGTTATGTTTGTGGTCACAACATATTTCTAAATATATATTATAAAGTTTTCCTTGTGATACATACTATCAATCCATTTACAATGATTAGCGTTGGAATATTTTTAAAAGAATATTTAGCCACACAAATCCTACTTACAAAAGGGCTACGGACTCTAAATCTAAATTAAGCAAATTTACAGACCATATAACCGTATTCGGTATTAGCAAGAGATTTTTTCCTACTTGTATCTACTGCAAAATGGGACTTCAATGGTTTATTAGTTCTCATCGACCAGTCTTACCATCCCATTGTGGGATTTGCGGGATTTGATCCCAAAACATAAGGATCAACTCCTTACTTTGCAATTTAGTACAAAATGAGGCCTTCACTCTTATAATTGCGACACCCAATCTACTTGTCACTGAATTGTTAATTAAAAAAAAGCATTGATTCTTTATGGGTAAATATTGTACTATTTTGTTTTTTACTTCAAATGGGCAATCATGTTTTGCAATTTATTTATTTTTTTGAATTACATCATATGATTATAATAAATTATATACTGATACACCTTTCGAATGACCATTACATTAAATCGAGAAAAAAAATATGAAGCAATATAGTCCGTACCCCCCCCCCCCCCACACACACACACACACACAATTCACGCATTGATTTAATTTCAGCTTCTGTTGCTTTTATTCATATTAGTTTGAACACCAATTATGCTTTAATTAGTTGAACTGGAATTTCATTTGACATTGAAAGTACATAGTACATTAGACAATTGATTTTTAAGTATGGTATTATAACTACTCAAACTAAGTGGTGTAAACTGTTACAGAAAACCAATTGATAAAAAAAATTGCACAAAATTTAATTAAACAATTATATTTTCTTTAAGTTGATTGTCAACAATTGAGATGATTAATGGTTAATAAATTAACAAATTTACCCATGTTCTTTATATACGGTAAAATTTAAATGGATATGGATTATGTGATTTTTTTTTTTGGCTCAGACAATATTTTGTGAAGAGTTTGTATTTGAATAATACTTTCTTTTTTTGTTAAGTTGAATATGATAAAGATAAATGTCATTCCTGAATATGTATAGTCCGTAGCCCACTTGGGTCCCTGCTATAGTAAGAGTGAAATCTTTTTAACCGCTTGACAGAAATGGACAGAAATTTCGGATAATCTGCCAAAAGGATGTAGTGTTACATATAGAACATACTTGTGATAGATTTCATTTGGCTTCATTTTTTGGTTAATCTGCAACCAACATGGGCACCTGATCTTGGCCAATCCGATTTGCAACCTCTCCCTCGGAAATGGTACCCTAAATTAAAAGTGCTGAAAAGTACATGTATCAACATTATACCTAAGTCACATTTAAGAAAATTGTTCGTATTCGGGCGACCAAATTGTTTTTCGTATCGTCGGCTGAAAAAAAAAAAAAACATAATCGGCCGACACTAGTATCGGGCGACGTAGAGTAGTCACATGAATTCCCAAGAACACCGATACCTATAAAAGTAAAATATTTATAAGTTGGCCATCGTCGCCCAATCATCGTTCACTTGGCCGCAGCTTGATTTTTCTCCGTCGGTCGACATTTACGAAAACCCAATTCCTAATGTCGACCGACCAACGACCGACTTTATTAACTGTATTCCGGTGGTCGGACGATGATCGAAGGTTGGTCGACGGACTATTCAACGACTGCTTCAATTGAAGGAATCGGCCACCGACGCAGGAAAAAATTATAACTTGGCCCGACTGACAAAAAATTGGTCGGCCGACGAAAAAAGAGGTAAAAATAGGGCAATACAACGGTCGACGAACTGCCGACGACTGTCCCTATTTTTGTCTAAAAAACCGTCGGCTGTCGATCGTTTTTGGAAATGTGACTGGGGTTTATGGCTTACTAATGTTACATGAACA
The DNA here is from genome assembly GCF_033153115.1 of Saccostrea echinata. Taxonomy (NCBI): domain Eukaryota; kingdom Metazoa; phylum Mollusca; class Bivalvia; order Ostreida; family Ostreidae; genus Saccostrea; species Saccostrea echinata. Next base: position 20,169,705 of record NW_026889751.1, on the reverse strand, counting down.
GTGTTCATATTCTATATAGATAAATCATCTCATTTTTAAATCCTTTAAATCCTTAACAATTTTTCAGTTACTGCAAGATCATTATTTTCGCGAGGTCAAATCTTCAGGGTTTCAGGGGAAAAAACTGGTTTAAGGGGATTGAATTTTTATATATTATATTTTCATAATCGTATAAGTGAAAGTCTAATGCAGATAGAGTGGTCATGAATTAAAATAAGAACCCTAGTTTTGAAATCAAAATTTAATATAAGTATAGAGTATATTGATGACACTAAAAGCTTAATTAGAAATCATTCCATTTCTAGTTTTTACACACGTACAATGGAAACAATTATCAGATCTTTTATGAGACTGCATTAATTTCATATTAAGACGTTTAATTTTTATGAAAATAAGACCAAAATCTTGATAAAAAGGATACTTTTAAATCTGATTTTTTTTCTATGGAAAACATAAAGAAAAGTACTATATATAATAAGAGCAAATTTTGGCCCCCAAAAATCAACATTTTAAAATATGATTCAGATATGTATAATTGTTTTTTTTTTTATTTTGCAAAAGAGATTATGTTACAGATATTTCCAATAAATTTTTCCCATTTATACGCACTCACAGGCTGTAAATGACGTCAGAAATGATGCTATTTTTGCAATCCAATCAAACTAAGACAAAAACGTGCCTTTTTCTTCACATTTTTCTTATGGGAAACATAGAGCGCAGCTTTGAACATGCAAATTTTTTCTGTCAGTACTTAGTCTTGGATAGATACATCTTTGGTAAAAATTTAAAGTTTGTTCAAATCTGCGCTCAATATTTTCTTGAAGAAAAACTGCTTAAAAATAAGCAGTTTTATACAATATATGCAAAAAAGCGGGAAAAGGTGAACTTTATGATGTCATATTTCTAAATAAATGGCATTTTGATCAAATTGAAAATTACGAATAAAGGTCACGTGTATAGTTGTGCAAAAGAAATCTTTATCAAAAATAAAATCAAGATAATCATTTTAAATGGCCATTTGAGACACTTATCATATATTGCTCTTTCCCATTTGATCGAAATATTATACATATAAAAATAAGTCGAATTCTGCTTGTATGTGTTATACATTATGGCTCTTTAAAATATCAATCAATGAAATATATAAATTTTTTTCAAGTGTCTAATCATTCATTGAACCAATTACGGTATTTACTTTAAGAGATCCCCCTTTGATAGAGAAATCAACACAGTACCATTAATGTTAATTTAAGATTGTAGACAAGAAATACCCTGTAGTAAGAAAACTGTGTGATATTGGTAATGAATGATTCCCAACTTCGGCTTGCTTCTTGCTTTGTTTAATTATATAAAATTTTATGTTTATAAAGTAATCTTGAACAGCAAATCTTGAAATCAGATTGTAATGAAAAGAAAATTAAGGTAAATAAGTGCGCACGTATACTTTTAAATGATAATATTTTTATATAAACTGGACCTAAGGAGAAGTATCTTAAAGATGCAATGAAAAGAAAATTAAGGTAAATAAGTGCGCACGTATACTTTTAAATGATAATATTTTTATATAAACTGGACCTAAGGAGAAGTATCTTAAAGATGCAATGAATACAGACAAACAGACAGATATAAGATAGACTTTACAATCACGTTATTAAATAATTTTCTGTCTTATTAAAAGTAGAGTTTTTTCTTTACAATTAGACAAATAAAACAGATCCACCTTCTCTAAAGTCGTCCATAGGAGATTATTCTTAAAAAAGAAATTTTTCTTCTAAAATAGAATTTAATATAGTTTTCGGTCTTAGCTTTTGAAAAATCTTTCAAGGATTGTCTCTGAAATGTTGCTTTTTCACATTGTTTGAACGGCCACTCTATCCAGTGGTTAAATAAACCCGTCTCAATAAGATTCCTAGATTACGAGGGTCGTTCAATAAAAAATGCAACAAACAATATATCGTAGTAAATGTAGATCTGTTTAATATTATTTTTTTCACAGTAGAAACGTTCAATTAAAGAGCTCCTAAGCACAGAAAATCCAATGATTTTTTCCTATTGTCCTCGCAAAGAAACTCACTTTTAAAGTGCGCATGGTGAATACACGGAACTGAAAACTGCCAAGAAGATGAAAATGGAAGCGTATGTGAAAACTGTGCTTCTTTACATAAATCGCCGAAGTACTCATATTAAAGAAATGATTTTTATATGTGGAAAACATAGTCTTTAACGCTGTATAGTTTTCAGATTGATTCAGAAATTCAAAAGTAAAAAAAAGGAGAGTTAAAATATTACAGTCAAACTGGTCGATTGAAATATCTAGGGACACCAAAAAATATCGATACTATGTGCAACACGATATCTGTAAATGTCAGATTTACATCGAAAGACATTGCTAAGTCACTAAGCATTTCATCAACACATTTTATAGAATCTGACAACGGAAATGAATATAATAATATTTCTATCAGATAGGTGCCTCATTTCTTAAAATTGCCTAAGAGAAAACGCGCATTAAATTTGCCAACGGTTTATTCAAAAACAAATATTTTAACAAAACGGAAGATTTATTATTGTTTTATTAGTTTTCACTTTTTTCAAGAGGCTCAGTAAAACATGTACATACACCCAAAGGAAGGACCTTTATGTTCAAATTGCAATAAGGAAAAGTAAACAGATTTCCTGCAAGGGAAGTCAAAATACCGCCCCGAGGGTAATTATTTTGCACCTGGCAACGTTGCTGCAAATAAGCACACAGAAATAAATGAACTTCTGAAGAAAAGAAAGTTTCCAGAGCTTTGCCATCCCCCATATTCGCTAGATCTCAGCCATTTTGAGATCTTTTTATTCCAAAAATGAATGAAAACAATCAGCAGAAGATTGTACAATATTAGATACGTCATGGAAAGTGATATTCATCAGTGTCTTTTGGGCATCCCTAAAGATGAGTATGCTGAGGTTTTCTGGTCATGGGTACAAAGACTTAAGACATGTCTATAAATGGTAACTGAGAATGCTTTGAGGGATTGAAAATTTTAGAATATTTATTACGTATTTTTCTTACTTTTAGAAGACCTCATGCATTATTTATTGAACGACGGTCGTATATTTGACTAGTCACAATGCTTTATACATCATATGTTTGTGTGTACGACGTTCTTTGTAGAAATACACGAGAGGTGAAATGAATCTTATGTTTGGTTGTGATGAGGATTTTCCAACAAGAAGTAACATTTTACAGATGTATTGCATAAAATGTTACAGTTTTATTAAAATTCCCTAAATTATTCTCTAGATATTTCCCATTCCTTGACTTCTCAATATTTATACTTTATTCATTATAACTTAACCGATTTTGTGTTTGAGTGGCTACAACACATTGAATTTCTTTATTATATTGAGGCTGGTTAGAGAAAAATCAAGGTTCTGCCCATATAAATCTTCCTGAGCAAAGCCGTGAGCATTGTGGTTTTGTTTTCCTCCAAACACAAATCAAACTCTGAGGAAAAAGCAAAACAGTGTGGCAAATGTAGAGTATGTACGGTTGCCCGTTTAGGACCTATCAAAAATATTTTTGAATTCGATATAACGAATTGTCGAATTTGTTATAACGAATTTAATTCGTTATAGCAATTTCTATAAATTCGTTATAACGAATTCAATCTGTTATAACAAATATATTGAATTCGAGATAACGAATTCAATAATTTATAATAACAAATTAAATTTGTTATAACAAATTCTAAAACTTGTTATAGTGAATTAAATTCGTTAAAACGAATTCCTTAATTTGTTATATCAAATTAAATTCGTTAAAACGAATTCGACAAATTGTTATATCGAATTCAGATATATATTTTTTATAGGCCCCGAATGTTGAATTTGATTAAACGAATTTAATTCGTTATAACAAATTTTAGAATTTGTTCAAACGAATTTAATTTGTTATAAAAAAATTTTAGAATTCATTTAAACGAATTTAATTCCCTATAACAAATTTTTGAATTCGTTATAACAAATTCAATAAATTTGTTATAACAGATTGAGTTCGTTATAACGAATTCAAAAAAATTGTTATAACGAATTAAATTCGTTATAACAAATTCAACAATTCGATATATCGAATTCAAAAATATTTTTGTTAGGTCCTAAATGGGCTTCCGTAAGTATGTGATCAAGTTGCAGTGAAAAAAGGGCATATTAAATCGTAAAAATAAGACAATTTTTTTTTTTCAAATCTAAGATACTTAATAAGTTACAGTAAGTTTACATAATAAATGACTTTTATGCTGAATATTTTTTACGACAGTAAATGCTTCTTATATTTTGAAAGATTTTTTTCCCCATTTCTCGGGATCAAAGCCCAGGTTCGATTCTTGTTCGCCGCGCTGTGTTAAACCCACGATGTAAACATACGACTCTTCCTTCGCAAAGTGTCTGGCACTAGAAGTGAAAGTCAGGGGTCTTTCGGATGAGATCTTAAAAATTAAGGTCCCGTGTCACGGCAGGCATTGGCAGAATAAAGAAACCTCACTGTTTAATGGCCCTGAGTGTCGAGTAAAGGTCTAAAATTGAAGCCTTTCACCGTTATATGGCGATGTCTCTACATGACTGAAAAATTCGCGAATGGGACGTAAAACAACATATAATCGATCAATCAATCAATCAATCTGTCAATTATTTATTTATTTATTTATTTGTTTAACATGGCATGGAAAGGAATATTAAAAAGCTGTCAAATACAAGTGTCTTAATATATAGGAAACTATTATATTTATTCTTGGTTGAATTTCACTAAATCATTGAAAGATAAAAAAAAAAAAAGATTAAGCTACTGCATACATATTTGTTATCAACAATATATATTTATTGACTGGGTTCGAGGGCAACATGCGTTTCGTCGGACCCAAGAACCAAACTGTTTGCCTGAGGCCGTTAAGCCGAAGGCAAACAGTTTGGTTCCAGGGGTCGACAAAACGTATTTTGCCCGAAAACGCAGTCAATAAATGTTTTGTTTTACCTTTTACTTTTTAATATGACATAATATGATGTTAAATTTTGTTTACCCGCACTGGGATTTAAACTTGTCCAACGAATGCAAATAAGATACAGCTGACCTCGCCCACACTCTGATGTAAGCGGTCCAACATCCAATCGACAGGTCCAATATCTCGTTCTGCGGTCAAGCATCAATTTTTTAGGACCGCTCCATAAAACATTGGAAATGTTAAACTTTTTTAGTATAGCATTATATACCAAACGATTTTTTACAGGTATAACAATAAACTTTATTGTTATCCTTTTAAATTTGGTTCCTATATAATCTATATGAAGAAAGTCTAATATTTCCAATGTTTTTCCTAGCGGTCGTAAAAAATAGTAATATTTTGGACATTTCGACGAGATATTGACCGCTTATGTCACACTGCATGCGCGGATTTAGGAATTTTTTGGGGGGGGGGGCACTCCAGTTAAAAAAGTCCAACACAGAAATTTCTTGACACCCCCCCCCCCAAAAAAAAATAATAATAATAAACTAAAGTTTATTCACAAACGTGAAAAAAAAAATTCGTACGTGGTGGTGGTTCACGTCTTCTAGGGGGATTGCAAAGCAATTTTTTTATGTGCTTAAATATATACTTTTAATTACTCTGTAAAAATCCCAAGGGGGCGGGAACCCCTGTAGATACGCGCATGCACTGTGGGCGGGATCAGCTAAATCTTATTTGTATTTGTTGGTGTTAAAGAAAAGTTAAATCACGGAAGCCAACATAAAATACAAATATATCAAAAAAAGGTACAATGTTCTCGGGTAAAATGCGTCTTTCCGACCCCTGGAACCAAACATTTTGCCTTCGACCTAACGGCCTCAGGCAGACAGTTTAATTCTTGGGTCCAACAAAATGCATTTTGCCCTCGAACCCAGTCGATAAATGTAAAATATTAAATAACCATTCTCGAAAAGAAAGTCCAAGCGTTTCCTTCTGGCTGCTACCTTCTTTCAAACTCATAAGTTCAAGTAATGTTCTTTTTACTACGTATAGATAAATCTTTCGAATCTCTTAGGAATTGACCATACTACATGATAATAATTTGTTAAAGTTGCTTTTTTTTAAAGTCTATTATATTAAAACATAATAATTGATAGAACTGCCAGAATGAATATAAGCTTTCTACATTCTCAATCCATCATCAAAAATCTCAAACTATTTTAGCCCAATTCGTTGCGTCTGAAACAACGTTGCGTGCTTGCACATATCAAGTAGATTAGGCCTTATATAGATTTCTGTATTTAGGTTTGATTTAGGGGATGAATCGGAAAAATGTCCATTGGCAAAAAGTTCTTCTAATGTAAACTTAGTTTTACATGTTCAACATCAAAATAATCTGAAATTTTTCTGTATATTTTTTCTATTTTACATATCCTTTCATAATAAAATCTATTCAAGATAAAATAGTCAAATATTCAAGATAATAATGCAGAGACGCAGGTTATTTAATGAATTTAAAGGAGATGGTAGTTTCAAATCAGTTTTGGAAGTTTGTGAAGATTTGATCTGATGCTTTAAACCTAGGTACATTTTAAGAAGCCCGTTAACCGCGTGAAAAATATGCATGGGATGAAAGGCATCAGGGCATATTCTAATGAACTTTTAAAACTGAACTGCATTATCTATATTTTATATTGCAACTATATTCATTTCATTTAAACACAGGGAAAATGACAAAATGTTTATGGATGATTTCCTCATTTCAGCATAAAAAAGGGATGTATGACAACAATTTTATAGCTCATCAGTTGTTGTTCAAGAGGATTTGAACTCTATGCTTTTTTTTGTTAATTTCAAAGGAATCAAAAGCTTACACATAATATGTAAATTGTATTATTTTACTTAGATACAAAATACTTACATAGTTGTTGTTGATGTTATTATCGATACTTGGCATTAACAGAAGTCAGCGAGAGATACATGTAAGTAGCTCTTAATTGTATGTTAATTTCATTAACTTTATGCAACCTTATAAATGTTTTTAATCAGGTACCATTACATTTATAACCAAATAACAATTCTTTTTTTTTTCCAGAATGGATCAGATACCAAGGATATCAGAAGCTGTTTATAACTGTATGTGCAGAAAAGTAGGCACGCCAACAACAGTGTCCTTAAGACGAGACGTGTCTGATCTTGTTTATGTTTTAGGGAAGCCAATACAAGAACGTGTAGGAGCTAGATGTATTCTCAGTGGAAGTGGTAAAGAGGGACTGGGTTGCCTAACATCGAATGTGGACTATATTGTCTGGCCGAGTGATCATCACGTTATATGGGATTTAAATCATGCAGAAAAATATAATACAGAAAGATGCACTTTGATTCTAATGGAACGTTTTGCCAATAGACCTGGATTTGCAATGTTAAAGCTACTGACTCAAACAAGCTCTGACTTTGTAAGAAATCGTGTGTAAGAATAAATGGTTCATCATATATATCAAGCACAAAATATAGAAAAAAAGCATTATTTTTAATTAGTGAAAATGGCATTCAACATGGGCCTTGTGCATGTGAAAGGACAATTTTTCTTAAGGACATTGATTATTCACTTTGTTTTGCAAGTAAACTCTGGCCATCCATTGCAAATTCTTTTACCCTGAGATGCAAGTCTTGCGGATGGCCACCGAAGCATAGTTTAAATGATTTTACCAATTCAGGTTGTCATGTTGTACCAATAGGATTCAAAGGATCACCACAAGAAGACTATGAATGGAGGATTTCATTCTCTGTAGCTGAACATAAACTTGTATTCTGTATGAACCACACACAGTTCATGTGCTATGCATTGCTGAAATTGTTTCTGAAAGAGGTCTTGACTGTGAAAGATACAAATGGACATCCCCTCCTTTGTTCCTATTTTATGAAAACAGTTTTATTCTGGACCATTCAAAACAATACAATCATAGATTGGAATCCCCCAAGTCTTTTGTCAGGATTTTGGTTGTGCTTAAAGTATTTATTGTCATGTGTATATCATGGTATTCTTCCAAACTTTTTTATCACCGGAAACAACATGTTTTCTTCTAAAGTATTTGGATATTCACAGCAGGTATTGTACGAACGCCTGTTTGATATGTACAAAATAGGCGTTGCATGCTTATTACATAGTCAATCACTCAGGTATTATTTAACTTCTGTGCTTTCTAACAAGCAATGTTTATTAAGAACGACTGAATCAGATATACCTGAGTACCTCAATGACTCAGAGCTTTTCTTTTACATTGATAAAGAAGACACCTTTATTCAGCTTTTTAACACAGGGTCCTGTTTCATTACGTTGTTTTTTGCATTCGGGTGCCTACGGGCCCAAAATATCAGTCAATGGCAGCAAATTGCTATTAGGAAGTTTATTTCATCAATACTCAGATGTATGGTTTTCCATTTATACCATACATGTACATCTAACAACTTGAACAACAAAGAGAGATTGAAAAATATGAATGCTTGTTTGAATATCTTAAAAGTTAGTTCAAAAATGGGATGTATTTCTGATAATATTTATCTGGGATTATTCTTGTACTCAGTGGGTAAAACTAAGGATGCAATTAGCAATCTGATGATGACAAAAGCAAGTATAACTCAGCCTCATATCATGTACTGGGGTAGGATGGATGATCATAGGTATTGTAAAGAAGTAGGAGGACGGACACCGAGTGAGAAAATCAAAAGAGCTTTTGCACTGAACTTTAAAGTAGGAATAATGATTATAAAAGAGTTAGAATAAAGTATACGGTAACATCACGGTCATATCTCTCTGTACCCCCACTTGTGATGACACTCATGTTGTTAGTGTTATGTTATCGTGATAACCCATCTACACTAAAAGAAGCTTTGTATGAATTGTTTATAATCCTTCATCATGATGAAGGACAGTTTATTCCTACACAACTCAGAGACATATCATGGCAGATTCTTGGAATCTGTCAACAGATCTGTGGGGACCACCAAGGGGCCCTTATGTCTTATCTTAACTCTCTTTACGAAATACCAGCTCAGGGGATACAAGAAGCAACTAAACATAGAATAGAAAGTGTCCAGCGTAGACTTCAAAATCCATAAGCAATATAGGTAGATCTTCATTCTTTAAAATGTTGTACAAGTCAACCATATTTTCAGTATTCTTTGTTTATTCTTTAGTATTATACCTGTTTCTTATCGGTATATATATATATATATATATATATATATATATATATATATATATATATATATATATATATATATATATATATATATATATATATATGTAGGACTCCAAAGTGCGATGGAACTCCAAAGCCCGATGGTCACGCCAAAGTCCGATGGTCTGCGGCAACCCCGATGGTTCACACGCCAAAGTCCGATGGCGCAGAAAAAAATAGTATTGTTTATGACGTCGTAATACTTCTGCGCCAAATTGCGATGCCGCGCCACGCCAAGGTAAAACGGTTTAAAATAAATGAATTTTAAGTATTTAAACGCCAAAGTAATATGATTCACTAAAAAACGCAAAGAATATATTGTACCACTGGCCATAATTTCATAAGTGGTTGCGAGGCTAACCCTTATTTCTCGGATGGGTGCGAGGCTAACCATTACTCTCTGATGGGTGCGAGGCTAACCCTAATCTTTCGGATGGGTGCGAAACTGACCCTAACCTCTTGGATGCATGTGTGCGAGGCTAACCCTAATCGGTCAAAAAGTTTGTAACATATCCTAGATGGGAGAGAAACTAGCCCTAATCAGTCAAACCTCTTTTGGGGTGCGAGACAAAAACTGTTCAATCGAATAGTGTACAAGGATTAACCCTTAATGTCCAGGGTGGGTGCAACCCATCACTAAACCTTATCCACCAAGTGGTGTGCAAGGACTAATCCTAATAACTCAGGTGAGTTCAAACATTAAGTAAAATCAGTCAAATTGTATTCGATGACTCATCCTAAATTATGGGTTTTGAATTACGGACTATGGCGTCAAGGATTGACGTCGGAATATTGTGACGTCATAAACGTTAATTTTTTCTCGGCACCATCGGACTTTGGCATGTCAGACCATCGCACTTTAGCGCACGTGTATCATAGGAAACGAGCCATCGGACTTTAGCGTGACCATCGGACTTTGGCGTCCGTACCGTCGTCAAACCATCGGGGTTTGGCGCAGACCATCGGGGTTTGGCGACACCATCGGACTTTGGAGTCCTATATATATATATATATATATATATATATATATATATATATATATATATATATATATATATATATATATATATATATATATATTGAAAGGAAATGGAAACGCATGGTAACATAATATGCGAAAAGTTTTTGATTGCACGCCCGAAATTGACGGGGTATCTTGCAATTGGTAACTCTGCAGAATTATGTTCAGAATTACTCAACCTTGAAATGCATGACATCACGTAGGAAAAATGGCAAAAAGCCAAAAACATGTGCATATTGATGATGTCAGGTTTGTCAACAGATCTTGTAATACCACTTGATGCACTGAAGATATACACATCGTTTATCGATATGGCTGACCGACTTTCCATGGGGTCTCGCTATTGCATTGCCTAAGTAAAGAAAAAAGAGGTTGCTCTGCAGTTTGTTGTGAATTTTTTTTTTTTTTTACTATAGAACGTCTTATCCGTCGTGAGAGAGGGAATGGAAAGATTTCCAATTAACCCTAACGCGTAACAATGCCATGTCAAGATTGGAATATTCATCCTGCCATCGGTGTAATCACAAATTGAGACCACTGAAACCACTATTAATACAGTAGGCAATCATAATCGTTATATTCACACAAAAACTAAAAGAAAACCAATGCGCGATTTTGGTTTATGAGCTCGTCAACTCACTCACATTTTGCCTAATTTTTCACCTTGTGAACCCACGGCCAAATGTAGCCATAGTTTTCAAGACTTTCTCGCAAACATTCAAACTATAATCCACCAGACTGGTGTTCATACGATCCATTTTTTTTCTCCAGTCGAACATCTGCGGGACTAACTGGAAGGTAGAATTTAAAGACGTAGGAATGTGCAAGCTACATGTATTCTTGACCAACTAAGCACTGCCTTGTCAAAAGGGTTGAATAATATACCTATGAGAAAGATAAATGCACGTATGAACTCCATGCAGAGGAGAATTTAGGCAGTGACAGATGGGCAAGGGAGGCATAGGAGATAATGAGAATTTTTGATTTTCACTTTTAGGGGGTACCGTCATTTGAGTTTTAATAAATCATGAATTATCGGTCAAAATCAGATGAGCATTTACTTGCTTGTTGATGAAAGTTGAGTTTAAATGTTAGATAACAAAAACTTGAAAATACATTCTAAAATAAAATATTAGATTACTTCAAAAGTTTAACCTGCGTACCTGCGTTTCTGTCTCCTTTCAGTATATATATATATATATATATATATATATATATATATATATATATATATATATATATATATATATATATATATATAATATACGAGGGGTGATCAAAGAGTTCGCGAATTAATTTAATAACTTCCATAAAAGAATTAAAACAAGATTTCGGTGTTTATTATTTTTTTTAAGTAGTCCTCTCCGATTTTCATGCACATCAGCAACCCTTCTGCCCATGCGCGAATCACGTGATCCAGACGGTCATGTGACATGCTCCGAAGCGTTCTGTTCACAAAAGCTAACAGATTTTTCGGAGTCTTATTTTTCTTACCATGCAACTTATTTTTTAAAACAAGAGTTGTCCATTTGTCATAAATGGCCAAATTTCGGCAATAGGGTGGGTTGATTAGGATATCTTTTCCCAGAATGAGCATGGTGGCCATCACAATCCCACTTCTTTGTCTTGGGTGCGTCGTTTTTCCATTGTGGATACAGGATGGACGCCTTCTTTCTATCATATCTTATATGTTTAAAGTCTAAAGTAAACGGTACTTTAGTGATCTAATCATTATAAAATTCTTAAATTTTCAACTATATTTCTAACTGTAACTTGGCGATCTTTCATAATAAATTGCTTAACTAAGGACACATCTCTTCTCCAGCTTACCTTCACTGGGCACCAGAACAAACAGCATTTTTAACCATCTCCCTTCCTTCACTAAAACAACAAATCCAATTAATGATTGAACTTCTGGCAAGTCTTTTGTCTCTATAAACCTTGTACAAATTACTATACGCTACTGCAAATGAATTTCCAAGACACTCGTTAAACTTTACAGCCTTCCGATGTTCGAGTACGACTGAGTCAGCCATTTTTTGTTACAAGTCACCTACATATTGACGTCATTTTCACATTGTGACGTCACAAACATGGAGCAAACATAATGTTACAACTGCTATTTATAGAACATGATTATGACTATTTGTGTGCAAAATTTCATACAGATCTGAACAGTGGTTTTGTAAATATAGAGATAGTTCGCGAAATTTTTGATCACCCCTCGTATATATATATATATATATATATATATATATATATATATATATATATATATATATATATATATATATATATATATATATATATATATATATATATATATAACATTTAATTTACGATAGCTCTCAAACTAACATAAACATAGCTGCCCCAGCTGAAGCAATCTGTACGTTCCGCTATGGGATTGGAACCCCCGACGTTCCAACTCCTTACTCCAAGACCCAACCAAGGCTGTATCCTAATTATCAAAAGAATTCTTATTTTAAAAAGTTTCAGAGTTATTGTAAATTAATTGTGCTTTATATAATGTTTATTTAACTGCAATGTGTATCGAAAAATATTCTCTAATAAAACTATGTATGTTCAAATACTCGTGTCTCATATTCATACTCAATGACCGTGTAGTGTAGGGCGGTGCCGCGAGAATTTTTTTGATTTGCTTAGAAGCGCTGTACTGCTAGGAGACAGACTCCGTAGGCTGAGAGTTAACAGAACAGTCTTAATTTTAGTCTGTATATTATCTGAGTCTTGAATACCAACATCTTTGACCTTTTGACCTTGACCTTGGAGTTTGACCTACTTTTGAAAAACTTTAACCTTGGCCATAACTTTTGAACAATTGGTGCTTGAGATTTCAAACTTCACATGTGTATACCTTGTGACAAGACCTTCCTTCAAATATCAATAACTTTGACCTTGATAAATGAGTTTGACCTACTTTCGAAAAACTTTAACCTTGGTCATAACTTTTGAATGGTTGGTGCTAGGGCTTTCATACTTCACATATGTAATCCTTGTGACAAGATCTTCCTTTAAATACCGACATCTTTGACCCTTTGACCTTCTGACCTTGACATAGGAGTTTGACCTACTTTCGAAAAACTTTAACTTTGGCCATAACTTTTGAATGGTTGGTGCTAGGGCTTTCATACTTCACATATGTGATCCTTTTGACAAGACCTTCCTTTGGATACCAACCACTTTGACCTTGACCTTGACGTTTTACTTATTTTTAAAAACTTTAACCTCCGCCATAACTTTTGAACAGTTGCAGCTAGGGATTTCAAATTTCACAGGGATATTCCTCGAGCCAAGACCTTTGTGTACCAATATTTTTTGGCCTGGATTTTGACTTGCATTTGAGAAACTTTAACCTTCGCCATAAGCTGCCATACGGGGACATCAGTGTTTCACAAACACATCTTGTTTAATGCTGCGGTACTTCAAACTCAAATAACCGTCACGGTAGCTCAATCGGTAAAGGCTCGCTCCGTGATCGGAAGGTCGTGTGTTCGAATCAAGGCTGCGACTGACCTAAGTCGATAGAAACTAGGTAGCAACTGTTCCTTCGCCAAGCGTTTGCCTCTTTGGAGTGGAAGTTGCGGGTCTTCGGAGGAGACCTTAAAAACTGAGGCCCCGTGTCACGGTAGGCATTGGCACGATAAAGAACCCTCACTGATCAATGGCCCTGAGTGATGAGTAAAGGTTGCCCATAACTTTTGACCGGTTTGGAGCTATGGCTTTCATATTTCACATGTGTATTCCTTGTGACAAGATCTTTCTTTGGGTACCATGAATTTTGACCTTTTGATCGTGACCTTGGAGTTCGACCCATTTTTGCAACATATTTTTAGAGTGTAACCTTGGCAATAACTTTTGAATACATGTAGTTGGTGATAAGGCTTTCAAGCTTTACAAGAGTATACCTAGTGACAAAACCTTCCTTCAGATACCAACAACTTTGACCCTTTGACCTTGACCTTGGATTTTGACCTACTTTTTAAAAAATGTTAACCTTGGTCATAACTTTTGAACCCTTAGAGCTAGGGCTTTTATACTTCACATATTTATTCCTTTTGAAAATCTTCCCTTGGATACCAACAACTTTGACCCTTTCACCTTAGAGTTTAACCTACTTTTGAAAGACTTTAACTTTGGCCATAACTTTTGAGCGGTTGTTGCCAGGGTTTTCATATTTCTTGTTAGAAATTCTTTCCTTGGGCACCATTAATTTTAACCATTTGAACTTGACCTTGATGTTTGACTTACTTTTGAAAGACTTTAACCTTTTCCATATCTATCCAATTGTTGCTGCTAGGATGTTCATATTTCAAAGATATTTTCCTCGAGACAAGACCTTACTTTGGGTACCAACATATTTGATTTGTATTACCTTTGATATGAGTTGCCATACGGGGGCATCAGTGTTTCACAAACACATCATGTTTTTAATATGTTGACGGTGCGACCGCTGGGGTGAGCGCATTGTTCACTCAACTTTAAGATCCGCCTCCCAAACCGCACGAGACATTTGGAACGTCTAGACTGTGACGTCACATGATGTCATATGTTAGCTGCATTCAAATTTCCATAAACCAAGTTTAAAAAGTGCAAAATTTTAAAGAACGTTTTATCTACTATCTGTATGCAATATCCATTAAATTAAGGTAAGTTCATTTTATGTGAACTTTTAGTTGTTGCTACTGCACGAACGAAGTTATCAGCGAGAGCACAAGCGTTGCATTGTGGGTCCAGAGTTACTGCGTCAAAAAATTCTATTGAATGAATGTGCTGTAGTCCGAATTTTCTCTTCGTTAGAGCTCGCAGTGACGAGCGGCTTTTAGCACCGCTTGCTGCCCTCGCTATTATTGATTATGATCATCAGGTTCACCCCTGCACCCCTTGCCACTAAACAAACAAAAATATTTTTGTTTGCTTGGGGGGGGGGGGGTTTCAGCAATCTTCAAAAACAAGAAAGTTATGAAAAATTTGAGTTAAAGATGGGGAAAGAAGTTTAGGAAGAGGGGGTTAAACATACCGGTATTTAATAGATAATTAATGATGAAGAGAATTTTGTCTATATTTATGCAAAGGGTCAATTTTTCTTAGGTTATTTTTCTCTTCATGCTTTTATTTATCTACAATTAACGAAACTGAAATTCAAAGTGGTGGTGGAAAGGGGGTCTATCTCAGCTGCATCTTTCAAGATTTTTATTTATTGAGATTCCTTCTTTATATATACTAATGTAATGTTTTTAATTAAATGGAAACATCAGAAAGTTTCAATTCTGAACCCCCCCCCCTTTCCATATATCATCTTATTTTTGGAAACAGCATCAGAGACAGTTAGATTTAGTTGATTTGGAAGTTCTTATTAAGATAAGCCGCACGAGCTTTTAGACGAAAACCCCACCCTCCTAAAACATATACGAAAACGGCCTATTTTTCGTACGTTTTGCTCCCGAATCATTTATTCTTCTAGCACATAAACAATGTTTTCATTAAATAAAAAAGAAACAAAGATAGATTTCACCTTTTATTTAAAAATTCTCACAGCCTCAGAAAATATGATTCCGCGACTATGATTTTTCCTATAAAGTGTTTATATTCTACCTTATGGACATTAGGGAGGGGGAGGGAAACAACCAAACACCTTCAGTACCAAGCAAAAAATTCCTTCAGCAAAAAAAGTTCATCAGAGGTTATTATCAATGGTACACAAGCATCAACTAGCTATGTTTTCTTTGGTATACTATAAATCGGCAAAAATATTGGGGGGGGGCACTTCCCCCCCCCCCCCCCTTGCCCCTCCTCCTCTAGTTCCTGCGACCTTGTAGCATAATGCAACGTAATAAATTTTATGCTTCACGAGTTGACAAATTGCAAGACTATGAATTTCAGTGATATCACAATCGATCACAATAATGTATAATTCCCCGCCTATTTTAAAATGCCGACGTCAGACATAAATAAACAAAAGTAATAATACATAAAAATACATGAAATATATAAAAAATAAATTTCTTTGAGCACAAAGTTAAATTAATGAAAGATTTCGAAAAAAAAAATCCATGATGTAACATGGGGATGGAAATTCATGAACCATAATGAATTAATATAATTAAACATAATTACCATCGGCAAATTTTAACTGTGCAAATAGATTTTTGTTTTTCACTTTCGCTAAAGAAGGGGTGGCAATAAATCTTCTTCGTCTGTCAGTTACCTGTCTATCTATCCGTCTGTCAATTAGTTTGTCTGTCACAAAAATTTTAATCTTGGTCATAACTTTTAAAATGAGAGGAGATAGGGTTTTTTTACTTCACATGTTACGTGTCACAAGACTTTTTCGAATGTATTATGATTTTGTCCTCTTGGCCTTGACTTTAAAATTAAACATTAAAAAAAATTACAGTGTTGGTGATAAATTTTGAATACGAAAGATCCCTGGTCTTTTCACTTCACATGAGCATTTCCTGTGACAACATCTTTCAAGGAGAATTATCACTTTGTAATCTCATGACCTTGAATTTGAGGTGTGACCTACTTTACATTGGCTGTAGCTTTTATACGTGTATCTGAAGAAACAGGGCTTCCCTACTGTTATTTTGCATTATCTGTGAGACATGTAATAGCCTTTGTTAACATATGATGACTTTTTTACCCCATAACAGAAACCTTAAAGTTTGACCTACTTTTCAAAGATTTTAACTTTGACCGTAACTTCTGAACCTGAAGAGGAGGGCTTTAATACCTTTATACATATGCATTTTTTCTTGTGACAAGCATTTAATTTCTGAATTTACTAGGATTTTTGAAATCATGATCCAGACCAGTTTGATCATATTTTCCATAACTTTTGCACCAAAACAAAATGCCTCCATTATTAAACATTTCATGCATGTTGTACAGAAAAGCAAGGACGGATGAGACAGTTAGGATATGCTACAAATCATTGCTCCCGAACTAGTAGGACCCCGAAAGTGGCGGAGCACAATTCTTAAAATTTGCTTGTCGGTTTTGAATTTGCTTACATATTGTTTTTTCGATTTTCCAGACCTCTGCTTCAAATAATTGTTTTATGTATAATCATACCTCGGTGAGAATTATATGGCTTTTGTAATTTTATTAGAATTGACATTCCTAAAAGGCAATTTCTTCTTAGTGCCAATGAAATTTTATTAGACAAATCTAATAATTTTATAATTTACCATTTTATTTTAGCTGCTACATACAGTAAAAATACCGCAGATGGAAATGCTTACAATAAAGGAATGTATGCTTTTTGTAATTTGCCAATGAAAATAAATGTCTTGAGGAGTTTATTTTCAAATAATAAACTGTTAAAGATGCCATGTTTGAATTTTCATGGCGACTCTTTAGAGAAAATATTGCAAAATGTGGTGAAAATAGTAAAAATATAACTTTGTTACCTAGGTCTTTGGTCTAGATATCTGAATGTACAATGCTTACTAAAAAAGTGTATTTTTTAAAATGAAAGAAGCATACTGGTATTTTAGCAGGTTGTATTTCTTATCCTTAACTTACATTATTACTTAGTAATTCTACATTTAACGTCACCTAAAAACCTTCAAACGAAGGAGGGAGAAATTAAAATTAAAAAACAAAACATAAGCAAAAGCAAAACAAAAAAAAAACAATTTAAAAGAGAGAGAGAGAGAATTCATGAATAAAAACACTGTGAATATTAGAGAAACATGTAACCTTAATCTATTATTAATTTTTATAAAGCAAAGATATGACAATGGGAAGGAAAAAATTCATTGGGGGTAACCCAATTAAACGTCAAAAAGGACCCGAATGTTGCCTTTTCCGAAGGAATGCAGATTTAGTTGCGTAATTTAGGTAAAATAATGTATTAACCTTAATAATATATTGACATTTTGTAAAATATGGATTTCCTTTTTTGCAGTTTTTGTTCCTTTTTAAAGAAATATCTCTGAAACTACGCAAGCAGGTGATGTTAAACATAAAAAAACCTCATAGTATTTGGTGTTGCTGACCTTAAATTGGTTTATCAATATTATATGATATTAAATGAAAGAATAATATTTTCCTTGATCTTTTTTCGGTTTCCGATTGTGAAAGAAAATAAAACTAAAATTATTTTAGGAGCTTGGTACAAAATGACACAAAACAACCTTCGCATTCTTTTTTCAGAACGTCTAATTATGCTCCGATAAGAAACAAACAGCTGGATATTCTTTTAGCTTGATACATGACACAAACACACTCTGACAGGAAAAGAACAGTCTGCGGGGAAACATTATTGAAGCGCTGTTGGAGAGCTAGATAAAAAAAAATATTCGGAGAAAGATATTCGTCCGAACATACTAGATATTTGTTCGGACGAATTAATTAGATATTTGTTCGGACCAATTAGAAATTGTTCAAAGAAATTAGAAATTCGTTTGGACAAATTAGATATTTGTCCGAACAAATTAGTTATTTGTCCGAACAAAAGTTTTTCGTCGAACGAATTAGTAAAAATGGCAATAGCTGACAGAACACCTCGATTAATGCGTGATTTGCTCGGAGACGTTCCATCCCACACAAAAATGAACTTTAAAATAATCCATACCTTAACAGAGCATAATTATAGGCGTACCCTCCTAGGCGTAAGCCTTACTGAAATTTTTTCTATGAAGAAGGACTAAAGAAGTCAACGGAATGTTATAATTTATTTTAAAAATTATTTACAAAATTTAGAGCCGGAATAAATATACATCTTGAAATCATCTATTAGTATTTTAATCTTTTCTTTGCCAGAATATTTTCAAGTATTCCCCCCTTTTAAAAACAATCCATTACTTTAATCTTGGCAAACTAAACCATTGTATGTTTGTACTTCTAAAGACTTAACTTTATTACAGGATTCCCTCTTGAAACCTTTTCAGTATTTTTGAAAAGTAATGTCCTTTTTAATTGTTTTTTTGTTTAACAAGTTTTGGACTTTTTTTCTGGGGGGGGGGGGGGGTTCTCGGGCTGTTATAAAACATATTTGTTTATAACCAATCCCCACGAGAAATTAAAGTCCAGGCTTTTTTACATCATTGACAGATGCTTTTTTCTGTTAAAATGGAACTCGTAAATTTTATAAATTACATGTAGTTACCTTGTCATTGGTCATTTGCAAAATTATTTTGTTAAAAAACATTTTGATTGTACAAAGAAGTAGTCTGAAGTTGATATTAAAAGATGTTTGGGTTTCTGATTGACAATATCTTTGTGGGTTTTGGAGACCAGGTCTTCCAACAATCTGTTGCAATTGCAATGGGTACCAATTGCGCCCCGTTGTTAGCAGACCTATTTTTGTATTCATATGAAACATAATTTATTCCAAATTTTATACATAAGAAAAAAGAAATCTCTTGCTGTGGCCTTCAACCCGATATTTAGATATATCGATGACGTATTATCAATTATCTATAATTACTTCAATTCATATGTCGACACGATATATCCCAGTTAGCTTTAAAATAAAAGATACCACAGAGCCTGACACATCTCTTTCATATTTGGATATTTTACTAGAAAAAGACGTTCATGGTAATCTAACAAACAAAGCTTTGATAAACGTGATGACTTTAACTTTTCAATCGTCATCTTCCATTACTTATGCAGCAATGTACCCTTATCACCCCTGCATATGGGGTTTATATCTCTCAGTTGATTCGATACGCAAGAGCATGACATTGAACGAATGAACAATTTCTAATACGAGGTAGTTTTTGACAAACAAGTTGCTGAAACAAGAATATCAACAGTCTTGTTTAAAGTCATAATTTCGTAAGTTCTATGGTCGATACAATGACCTTGTCAGCAAATATAATCTACCATTAAGTCATATGCTTACTGACGATTTTCACACTAATTGTTAGGCCATTATTTACACACTGAATTGTCGACGCATTTTCCCGATATTTCCCGATCATGGCAAGGAGCACACGGCGAATGTGACCGGTAGGCAGGGGATGCTCGCTCGGCACCTGATCCCACCTCTGATGATTTTGGAGGTCCATGTTTGCTCTGCTCCCGATTTGTATTGTTTTAATGGACTTTGAGCTTAAATACTGTTCATTATCTCCTTATTTCATACATGTACTTTCATAAAACTTTTAATATAAATACTTCATTTTTATTTAGATTTTTACAGATCTAAGTAAAATACTACTTGGTATATTGAACGACCACTGCTTGGAATGGATTCAGAGCTCCTCTTTTGATCCTTATCCTTTCATCAAAATACTTATGTGAGAAAACCGGTATGGGACCAACACTTCAAATTTTGAGCTAGTATTCCCCAAGCTGAATGGTTTAGACCATAGGGGCAGGGGACGTCGATGTTTCCGAGTCCGATGTTTATTCATTTAGTATAATACAGTAAGAATAAAACTTGAGGAGTAGGGTGGATTTCTTGATTTTGTTTTATTTACAGAAGTAGTAACTGACCACTGGTACCACAGCGTGAAAATTTCAGCAGCAAAGGAAATAGTTTTCTGGTAGCTAGAAACTAATATTGGTTTATGACAATAGTTTATTCGTCCGAACGAATATATAATTCGTCCAAACAAATATCTAATTCATCAGAACAAATAAATATTTTTTTATGGTCCTGTAGCGGCGCTTCTTGATGCGATACATTAGTACTATTGTCTTGAATTTGACATTTACCCCAAGTGGTTTTTGTAATGTCACCTAAATACAACAAATATCAATAAAAGGCGTGGTAATCAAAAAGCATAATGCACGTGGTATTTTTTTTTTCTCTCTCTCTCTCTTTCTTTCTCTCTCTCTCTTTCAGTTCTTATTATTAATTTTATTTACATTTTATATCATTAATAGTCAATTCCCATGCACATTTGAAATATACGCTGTTGATTTTTTTTTTATTTTTTTCAAATAATATGTATTGATGTGTTTTTATTAATAAACTTTCAAAAATTGAAAATATGTATGTTCACACTTCACAATTATTACAGCGAGGTCAATATGAAAACTGTTCTAAAAATATACATGATATTCAAGTAGGATTGAATAATGATTTAAATCAACTTGAACAGTGGTCTAAACAGTGGCTATTGAAATTTAATCCTTCGAAAACCTAAGCTATCTTTTTTAGTACTAAGAAAAATGTAGATCTACAGTGGCTTAAATTTCAAAATTGTTATTTAGATTTTGTATCATCACACAACCACTTAGGTATTCTCTTTTCAAACGACCTTACATGGTCAGCGTACATTGATTCTATCAAGGCCAATGCAAATAAAAAATTGGGTCTACTTAAAAAATTGCAGTTCGATCAGGGTCAGTTCTAAAACTTTATCTCTTTTATATACTACTTTTATTAGACCTCAGTTAGAATCCGCAACTGAAGTTTGGTGTGGGTGTTCTAGTCAAGTTTCCGAAAAACTAGAAAAATTACAGTTAGCAGCAGCAAGAATAGTCACTGGATTAACTTCTTTGGCATCGCGAGAATCTCTCTATTTTGAAACTGGATGGGAACCACTTGCTATTAGAAGAATGTCCAAAGAAGAACAACTATATATAAAATTTTTCATAATATGGTACCCGAGTATCTGAAAGAAATATTTCCAAACATTCGATCACACGAATCAAATTACGTAACAAGACAATCACAAAATTATTGCATCCCTAAGTGTAGATTAATATTCATAAATCATCTTTTGTCCCAATGGCAATAAGGGAATGGAACTCTTTACTTCTTGAAACAAGACAATCCACTACTATATGTTCCTTCAAAAATTGTGCAAACTCTCAAAAAAACACCTACTCCTGCCTTTTTTTTTCTTTTGGTGTTCGTTACTGGAATGTAATTCATACTAGATTAAGACACAATTGCATTCGAAATAAAGATTTATCTAGGTGTAGCATTATTGACAGTCCATTTTGCACTTGTGGAAAAATAGAAGACGCATATCATTACTTTTTTTCTTGTGCAAAATACACTGTCCCAAGAAACGATCTGTTTAATGCTATTTTTAGAATGATTAATTTACGTATTGTAGACAATCACGTTCTGTTATGGGGAGATGATTCGATTAGCATTTCTGAAAATGAAAGCTTATTTTTAAATGTGCAATTGTTTATTAAGAGATCTGGTCGTTTTTGAATTTATATATTTAGATTCGTTTGTACATACTACATCAAATCAATTTTGAACTTGCATAACCTATGTAAGCTGATAATCATATTGACCTTCGGTTCCAGTGTTGTTTAATTTTTGAACATTATTTTGTGTAATTAATTGTTTTAAAGGAGAGGACGTTCTAAGTTTTAAGAACTTGTGTCCGATCCTTTTGTTTTAATATCTAAACAATAAAAATATGTTCAAACACAATATGAAATTTTAAAAATTTCTCTGGTAAACATTGTGAGGAAAAATAGTACAAAGTGATAACAACGGATTTAAAATACTCGATTCTGCAAATAGCAGACAAACCAAACACAATCTTAAATTTAAATGAGATCGAGATTACGTATTAGAATAATTGTAATTATAAATACACTCACGGCTGGAAATCAAGTGGTGAATTGTAGCATTGGACAGGTCAATCGAAGTCAAATTAAGGTTAAAGCTGAACACGATTCGTAAAGGAATGTGCGCCATATTTCTCTCCAACTGCAATTCTTTCTTGTGTCCCTATATACGCTGTTCACTTGGACACGACTCAATGTCATACGTTTTTCAGGGTTTACCTGTGTTGACGTTTCTATATTGCCACTGTATATACATGTACATGTATATAAAATACCTGATAGAGACAAAAGTAGCTGCTGTGTGCTTCTTCCACGACAGGAGAAAAGTGAACAAAGAAATACGACATCAGTTGCACAGGTCAATGCAATACAAACATGAACTGCAAATGTAAACAAAGGCAATGTAAGCTACGTATCGTTCATTCCATGCACGTAGCCAGAAAGTAATCAGATGTAGCGAATGCAAAGGGTAAGTACTGTATACCCCAGTGCTGACATGGGAGATAGGAAAACTATTATGGAGTATGGCTTTTTACGAGTCGTGTTCAGCTTTAAATCAGTCATAACAGTGGAAGCGACAAGTTTGTTTTAAATATTTTATTTTTGTAAAACTAAGTATGAGAGTATGTTTATATATCGCCTCATCTCCTTTTGATATGGCATTGTTTCGTTCAATATACAACTTTAGTTTTCTTAAGAACATCAAACAAACATACGATGAAAAAAGCATGAACCTGATTATCTGTTTATATTCAAGAAATATTCAAGTCTCATGCCTTAGATTTTTAGTTTTTTTCCTTTAATAGAAGTCATATCTTTTATGAAAAGATCGTTAAGATATCGGTGATTTACATTATGGAAAGAAATAAACATTTGATAAAACTTCAATTTACTGTTATTGAATTGGATAACAAATTAAACGAGATGTGTTCAGCTTTACAATCGTCAACTTTCCTTATTTATGTAGTAATATTCCGCTTTCATCCGCATATGGTCTTTAAGTCTCCCAACTTATTCGATACTCAAGAACATGTCCGAGTAAAAATTAACAATTTTTAAACCGAGGCAGGCAACCTACAGATAAGTTGATGTTACGGGGATTTTAACAACCTCCGTTAAAGTCAGCATTTGTAAATTCTATGGTCATGTTAGAAAATATAAACTATCGTTGGGTCGTATTTTGGCTGACGTGTTTCAAACCAATTATAATTCCTTTGTTTTTATACTGAATTTGACTACGAAATCTTCCGTCTACCTGATCAATACGTAGGGCGCTCACGGTGGGTGTGACCGGTTAGCAGGGAATACTTACTCATCCTAGGCACCAGATTCCACTTCTGAAATTTCCGGGGTCCGTGCTTTATGCTCTCTTCACAGATTTGTAATGTTTATAGATTTTTTTGAGATCGATCACTGTTCGTTATCTTCACCTTTTTCATTTAGAACTTTTTAGATTAGTCATTCTTTCCCTTTGAAATCCCACTAAAACTAAAAGAAAATAACCATCTCTTTTTTCTTATTTGTACCTATTTGTTTTAAGCATTATATACTGTATATACCAATTTCCTTTTACATATTCTAGTATAATGATTACAAAGTGTCTGGTTTAATAATGAATTCCATAAAAATTATTATTATACATTTAAGAATTGTTTCCTATATAATTCTGTGCTTAAAAAAGTCTAACATTTCTAATGCTTTACTGAGTAGTTATAAACAAAAATGTGCAGAGGAAAGGGGTATTTCGAAGAACACTGATTATGCACATTGTTTTGCATGTAAACACTGGCCACCAATTGCCAAATCTTTTATTCTGAGATGGAAGTCTAACGGATGGCCACCGAATCATAGTTTAAAATTCATCATCAACTCTGGTTGTCATGTTATACCAATAGGATTGAAAGGATCACCAATAGAAGATTATGAATGGAGAATCTCATTTCCTCTTGCTGAACATAAACTTGTATTCTGTATGAATCACACACAGTTCATGTGCTATTATTTGCAGTTTTATTCTGGGTAATTCAAAAACATACAGTCATGGACTGGAATCCATTAACCCTATTGTCAGGATTTTGGTTGTGCTTCAAGTTTTTATTGTCGTGTGTATATAATGGTCTTCTACCAAACTTTTTATAACTGAAAACAACATGTTTACTTCTAAAGTATGTGGATATGCATAACAGGAGTTGTATGAACAGCTTTTTCATATGTACAAGCAAGGCATTGAGTGCTTATTACATAGTAAATCACTCAGGTGTATCTTTATTTCCGTGCTTTGTAACAAGCAATGTGTATTAAGTACGAATGAATCAGATATGTCTGCATATCTCATCGACTCAGAGCTTTTCTCTACCATTGATCATGCAAACGACTTTATAAAACTTTGTTCTAACCTACGGAGGTGTTTCATTATATTGTTTTTCACATTCCGATGCAAACAAATCCAAAATGTCAGTCAATGGCAACAGATTGCTCTCAGGAATTTCATTTCATCAATACTCAGATGTATGGTTTTTCACTTTAACAATATATCAAAAACTTCTACAACAAAGACAGATTAAAAATTATGTATACTTGTGTGAATATGTTGAAAGTTAGTACAGAAATGGGAAGTATTTCTAACAGGACTTATCTGGGTTTTCTTTTATACTCTGTTGGTAGAAATAAAGATGCAATTAAGAATCTAATTATGATAAAAACAAATTTAACTCCGTGAGCCTTATATAATGAGATGAGGTACGAGACATAAACAGAAGTATTGTGAAGAGGTGGGAGGAAAGGCACCGATCGAGTGAGAGAATTAAAAGGGTTTTTGCAATGCGCTTCAACTCAGGAATTCTTATTATAAAAGAGTTAGAATTGGAACACAGAGTAACACCACGGTCAGATCTTATTGTACCTCCACTTGTAATGGCACTTGTGTTGCTAGTGTTATGTTATCGAGATAACCCACCAAAACAACAGAAAATGCTATATGAACTGTATACGGTTCTCCATCATGATGACGAACAATATATTCCTACACAACTCAGAGAGATATCATGGCAGATACTTGGAATCTGTCAATCGATCTGTGGGGACCTGAACGCGGCACTTGAGTCCTATGTTAACTCTCTTTACCAAATACCAGTTCAAAAGATACAGGAAGCAACTTATTATAGAATACAAGATGTCAAGCGTAGAATTCAGCACTCATGAGCAAGTGAATTGTTATGACAGAAAAATGGGTTTTTTTTAATAAACATGTAAACAACTTTTTTTTACATTCTATTATACTTATTTAAATTTCATTATTATTTTTATATGTACGAGTAGTCATCAAAATGTTTGCAAACTAATTGAATAACGTCAATTTAAAAGAAATCAAATTGAATTCTAGTATTTATTCTTTTGTAAAGAAGAACTCTCCTGCATGTTTTAATTTTCACAAATGCCACCGTTCTGCCCACGCACGAAACACTTGGTCCATGCTGTCACGTAACATGCCCCATAACGTACTGTTTATATGCACCATAGCTACTGTTTACATGCTCCATAGCTACTATTCATAGCAGTTTAAAGACTTTCCCGGAGCTTTTCTTACGTACAACAGTGATCGTTTTTTTTTTTTAAAATAAAGAATGTTCAATCAGCACAAAATTATTAGAATGTGTGGAATAAGTGTTTATTTCCCAGTATGAGCTAGCATGAAGTCCATAACTTGAGTCCGTGGTCTTGGAGGCACCATGTATCTATTGGGGATCACGTATGGGTGTCGCCGAAACCTTGTGCAAATCATTATATATACGAGGTTTGGTCCAAAGGTAATGTAACGTGCTTAAGTCCGTGTATTTGGGTATAAATCCTTAATCAAGACAATGAATTTAACAAATGATTAGAAATGATAAGTGACAAAGCATGTGAAAATAAACGAGTCAATATACTAGTATACAGATATAATAATAGGATTCCCTATCCTAAACATAAAAACCAACAACTAATGCGTATGGGTCTGGCACCCGGAGGGGTCTGTGTCCTGGATGTATCTATCTGGACCGGTACGTATCTCGAACCGGGATGTGTCCTGTACACGGACAGGTCTAGGACAGGTACGGGTCTCCGAGGTTTCTGTCCTATACACAGACAGATCACTGAAGAGAGTATTTACCACTTTATTAAACCTCAAATACTCTACGTATATAATTAAACCCAGTATACTAGACACCGTATACTATATCACCGTAAGTCTGCCTTACTGCAATTTGTCGTACCTCGCTATATTAGACCGTCAACCTTCTCCTTTGAGCTCCGACTGGCAACTATCAGTTTTCTACAGAAAATTTTACTAACATTTGATATTTTCTTTAAGTCTTTGATTGTTTAAAATTTAAAACTAAATTCATTGTTCTATAGTAATTTTGAGAAGCAGAAAAGGAGATATATTTTCATATGCCGCCGTTCCGCCAAAAACATAGTCCCTGCTATCTTTCAAACTCAGTTTACCATTTCTATTTAAAGTGTACAATTATGTTGAGGAAAGAAAAATATGATTTTTTAAATCCCTTACATCTAAATATATAAAACATATAAGCAAATATATAATTTGAATATTTCATTTAGTCAGAAACCAGACAAGAATCCCTTCTTAAAGGGATATGTCGAATCAAGTGAATGAAAAAGAATATTGTTAATTGATTCAACGTCTTCGATAAATTGAAATGATGGCTACAGCAAGAGACTTCTTCGTTCAATGTAGAAGTTTTTGAATGTAAATGAATCATATTAATACAAAAATATGTTTGCAAATAATGGGGCACAATTATTATCCATGAGCATTACACTGATTGTAGAAAGGTTTGAATTCCAGAAAATGCGTAGAGATATTGTTAATCAGAAACCCGCGTGCATCTTATAAATATAATCTTCGGAGTACTTGTTTTTAAAATCAGAATGTTTTTAACAAAATAATTATGCAAATAACCAATGACAAAGTAGTTAAAGTAATGAGTTTCATTTTAGTAATAAAAAAAAACCCAGTTGTCTATGATGTCAAATACTATATTTTTTTCTTTGAACTCTAAAGACAACCCTTGTAATCTGTTAAAAAGGTTTTTTTTTTTAAAGAAAATATTGGAATATGTAGTAAAATGAGAGATAATGAAACGTTTTGACTTATCACTGGTGTCTTAAATGAAACTCTCTAAAATGTTTACAAAATGTTAAATGTAAAAGAAAAATATATATCTACTTAAAAAAAGATATTCCCTTTTAAAAAAAATTTCGAAGCATACTCGCGCTTTTGACATTCAATGTCAGTTTTGTTCATTATTTTGTGTTGAGAGGAAATTCGTTTTTCAATATTTTTTAATAACAATGACGCACTCACAATATTTCCGTGATCTTTTTTTCTGGTACTGATGGAAGAAGAACACGGGTATGGCGTGTAAAACGTTGCTTTATTCGAAAATCTTGTGATATCACGGGACAGAAAAAATTTCACGTGATTCAATGTGACACAACTTCCAGGAACTTTTTTCTATTTATGCTCCGTTCTGAAATTGCTTTTTTAACTTGATACAAAACGACACAAACAAAGGTTAATCGCATTTCTGAAAAAAAGTACCAACAGAAATTCGGTGAAATTAGGGAGATATGCAAAACAATTGAAACCGAAAGATGAATGCCGCAATTATACATTTACATTGATTTAACAGTTACTAGCATTTCCTGCCCCTGTGTTGTGAACTAAGAAGCCATTAAGTATGAATGGTGTTCGCGTCTTCTTAACGGTCTAAAACCACGATACTTTTTCATTTTAAAGAATGGGTCTTAGGCTTATGGTGTGGATTAATATATTCTTGTATTAAAATAAATATTCTTTCAAATATTTTACGCTGTTACATGTATATATGCATCATGTTTTTGATAATTCATTCGTACATTAGCGAAGATTTTCTCTGAAGCCCATTTTTGTGTTACTGTATCTCTGAAGATATCTGAAGTATGATGGGTGTACATATAAATAAAACTTTAGGGAAAAAAGAATTTTACTCATATAAAGTGCCAATGCTATTTTAAAGTGGTTGGAGCTAAACACATAAACGCTTAAACACGTATTTCGTTTATTTATTTTATTTTTATTTTTCCAAGAATCATGAAGATTAGGAGTAACATCCAATGAGAGGAGCGATTTCTCTGAGTCATGTTTCATGTGTTATTAGAACATGTTTTAACAAGCATGCTGCCCGCGTGGCGCAGTGGTTAGAGCGTCTGCTCTAGAGTCGCTGGGTAAGGAGTTGATCCTTACGTCGCGGGTTCGAATCCCACTGTGGGACGTGAAGACCGGTCCTTCGGATGAGACCGTATAAACCGAGGTCCCGTGTCGCAGTAGGTGCTGGCACGAAAAAGATCCCTCACTGCTCAATGGCCGTAAGTGCCGAATATAGGACGAAATTCGCAGCTCTCCACCGGCAAGTGGTGGCGTCTCCATATGAGTGAAAAATTCTCGAGAGAGATGTTAAACAACATACAAACAAACCAAAAACAAGCATGCTTCTAGATTTATGCAATTTTTTTATCTTGTTATTTGTACCTATACTTCAAGCTGTTCTGTCAAATTTCCTTAATAGATGCGTAAAGTTTTACTATATTCCTTGTTTGCACCAGGTTAAAATGAAATAAGAAATTCCATATCTAGACTTATAGCCATCTGAATAAAATTTTCCTGGATATACATGTATTCATGTTGATAATGATCTGCTGATTTCTCTTTCAGAGTTTTCTCTAATTTCATGTGTAAGTTGCAAAAACGAACAGTGTTTAACACAGGCATATTTTTTGACACATTATCATTCATCATGAAAAATGTCTCGCTGAAAAGCATCAGATAATACGTTAAAAAACTTTAATAAAACTGAATCTCTTTCTGGTGATATAAGTTTTAACCTTTTTTAAATTCAATTTATTCAAAAACTTCTACATGAGAAGAAAACAAAAACATGTGCTGTAGCCTTCAACTGGACATTAGGATATTATCGACGACTAATAATTATCAATTAACAATAGTCATTTCTATTCATATAATCGTGTAGCTCTATACTACCGTCACGGTAGCTCAGGCGGCAGAGCGTGATCGGAAGGTCGTGTGTTCGAATCAAGGCCGCGACTAAAATCATTTAAAATAGGTAGCAACTGTTCCTTCGCCAAGAGCTCGGCACTTTGGAGTGAAAGTTGCGGGTCTTTCGGATGAGACCTTAAAAACCGAGGCCCCGTGTCATGATAGGCGTTGGCACGATAAAGAAACCTCACTGCTCAATGACCCTGAGTGTCGATTAAAGGTCAAAATTCATAGAAACCTCATTATAGGTTTAATTTTACAAACTAACGTTCTGTAATGATTTAGTAACAGATTTGACTGATCATGCGCAATAAAGATTTAAATAAATCTTTTTTCATATCAATAAAGATTTAAATCTCGCTGAAAAATAAATTACTAACAGTCAATGGACTTGGATTTGTTATAAATATCATTTCTGTGTTCAGTGTGTCTTCGTTTAACTTACATGCTTAAAATTTTCTTCAAAATACAAACACACTCAGTTACGCATACAAATATAATCAATGAACACCGATAAAAAGTCCCTAACTTAACATAACATGGTTATGTTTGGAATTAGAGTCGAATATTTTCTTTGATCTACAATTTTACAAATCATAGATTCTTATTGTTTAAAAGAAATTTTCTTGTGAATATCGTTTGATCAATTCTTTGTGATTATGATTGTGGTGAATTAGCAACTCAGATATCGATATTTTGATTATTAGCTTGTTCAAACTCAATCAATACTAGGAGAAACACTTTTCTTTCTGTTTTATCTCTTAATGTAGTATCTATGTATATATATACAAATACAAATATCTATTGGCACAAACACAATTGCAATAATTGACAAAGACCCATTGAACATAATTAGACAATGTTTACATAATTTAAAGTAATTGACTTCTATGTTCAAAACAGTCTGTAATAAATTTCACAGTTATTTTTAAGACTTTATGTATATCACTGTTTACATATACTTGTAACATGTGTCTTTCATTGTCAAGATTAATATTTTCTTTGTTATAAATATTTTTAAGATATGTTTTTCTTACCTTAGAATAAGAATAAGATTTAAGTTGAAAAAGAAAATGAATTTCATCCTCAATC
Organism: Saccostrea echinata; assembly: GCF_033153115.1. Classification (NCBI taxonomy): domain Eukaryota; kingdom Metazoa; phylum Mollusca; class Bivalvia; order Ostreida; family Ostreidae; genus Saccostrea; species Saccostrea echinata. Next base: position 20,138,742 of record NW_026889751.1, on the reverse strand, counting down.
ACAATGTTGCAAGCATTACAACATCTTTCGTTTCTTGATGTGGAATTATATCTACCACTTTCTATTGCTAGTTTATATGCACTTAACCTAATTCTACTAAGAGAGGATCTCTCAGATCGTTTTCTGAGTAAATCCACATATGGACTTCCTTTTCTTGTGTATATTTTTTTTAAAAATAAAATTCAATTTTTTCAGAACCAAATGTTTTTTATGTTTGCTCCTGAGTGCACTGGTCAATGATTCTTTGTTTTATGTTGGGTAAAAGGTGTTGAATTGAACCTTTATATTCTATATAAATCAATATAAATATAATACATATAAATAAATATACATTTATATTTATATATACATCTGAAATATATGTAATTCTATTTTTTTTTTCATATATTGTTTTACGAATAATTTAAAAGGGTTTTCGAAGCAAGAATCCATAATCATTTTGCTCTGTCATATATATTTTGGAAAAAAAAACATGAATTCATATTGCGGCCAAAATCTTTGAAATAAAAATAGGGAATGGATGTGGACAAGTACACAGGCAGCAAACTAAAAAAAAAGAATACTTTGTTATTCTAAACCTTTACAACATACTTATTAAATTAAATTTCATTCACAGATTTTTGAAATTCATTGACTTCAGATATCCAGAATCATATGAAAAGATGCTCTCATTTAACTTCTTTACTGATGAGTTCAATGAAGATTCGGATCTAAAATCGAAGCAAAATATATATAAATATAGCCCTATATACAGAAATTAGTTCTATTTCAAATTTTTGGGGTCAAAACACCTAGACATGGAAGTAAAATTAATATTTCCTTGTTGTGTTTTTTAATTAAGAATTTTTCTGCAATGACGTGAAAAAGATGGAATTTTCATTACTAAGTATTATGATACGAATTTATCTTTTACATAGAGCAAAGTTGTAAAGACTTATGGTAGCACTGAATACCTAAGTAGGTGTTAAGGCGCGAAACTCGGGCAAAACCTGTATTTTTTATATAGGTGCATTGCAACATAGGAAGTATTAAAAATGTTTAAATCATCACCCCCGAGGGTAGTATATAGGGTCACATTTATGGGCAATTGTTTTTCATGGAATACAGGAAAACAATCTTTAAAAATCTTTTCAAGAACAGCATTGTTTAAAGTCATATTTATATGAAAGCATCCCAGGGTAGGTTAGATTCAAGTTTGTTCAAATCATGACAACCAGGGGTAGGATGATGCTACAATATATGAGATTTTTCTTTTTACAGAGGAATATCTAGGGAAAATCATTTTGATTTACGACTGCATTCATTCAGAAAATAACACAACCCGTTATTTGTGAGCAGGTTATGTATTTTTCTGCAATGGCTGCGACTGTCATTTTAAAGTTAAAATAAACAAGATATGTTTGTGAAATTGGTACCCATGAGAATTCCGACTGTTTTGATCTCCAAAGACTTCAAAAATATTGACAATCAGAAATTCAAGCACTTCACTAATATCATTGTGGACTTCAACTTGAAGTATGGTAAAATACTGGACCTTCATGTGATTAAGAATATTACTGCATCAGTTCCTTTGATGGCAAATTGAAGTTTGAGGAACAAAAGGGTTGCTTGAGCAGTATCCTCTTCTGTCAAACGTGGCGGCTTAAAAAGTCTATGATTTGCCAGATCCATAATCACAGATCCGAGTCTGTATTCTGGTGTCGAAAAATTCAAATATGGACTTTCCTTAGCTTTTTTTCAAAAAAATCATTTCAAAGGGACAGAGTAAAGTTTGGTACGACTGTTATGGAGACTTAACTGTTTATTTACGCAAAGTAGAAGTGAATCAAAATAGACATCGTGTATAATCAATCAGGTGCGAAAAAAGGAGTAGACTTAAAATATTTTGAGTTACATGTTGTTGTGTATGTGTGATAAAGGTCAATATAGGTATTTAACATCTCGGTACGTTACAATCCTCCCATCTGGTGTTAGGATCAGTCGTATAACACCACAGACCGTAATGATTACTAGGGTTCCGACAGAAGTTCTCCTACAATGGAATATATTTATCGATTAATTACTGAATTCATTAATTGCTTGATTTAGTTATTTATTTAAAATTTAAAAAAAAACACACAAACAATTTTGCTTCACACCATCAATGATTTTAACACGGTACTTTCTTATTATCTTTCATAAGTCTAAAAAAGAGTGCGATCATGTCCCAAATTCAATTTCGATCCCTAAAAAGATGTGTATTTTTAGTCATATCACTGACTAAGTGTAAAAATTCATTACGTCTTTATTTTATTGAATAATGATATATTCAATGAGTAGACGTTTAAAAAAATCAAGTTAGTTCATTGCCAAACATACGCTAAAAACTACTCATATTATCACCAAAGAACTACTCACATCATTACCAGGAAAGATATAAAAAACAGGAATATGGGGACTTTTGGCGTCCCACCGCTGACACGTTTTCCCTGTCATAGTTACGTTCCTCTTGCCTCTATAATTGATTTGTTTTGGATCATCCGCTCCTGTACACTCTAAATTAAAAAAAAAAAACTAAGTACCTAATCCTTTTTTTTAATATTTTAAAATTTAATTCAATTGCAATACATACCGTGTATACTCGCCTATAAGTCGGTCCGCCTATAAGTCGGTTGTATTTTTAAAGCTTAAATTAGAGGAATTGACCCGCTAAAATACCAATCTTTTCATAACTCGCGTATAAGTCGGATAAAGAGTTTTCAACCAAAATTTAACTCCCAAAAACCGACTTATAGGCGAGCATATACGGTATGACAAAATAAAAGATAAATCTATACCTTCACACATTGCGGTTTCCCATTTTTCGGTCTCCAAACAAGATATCTGATTCCGACCTACACTTAGTGTTCTTGGTGCACAAGTATAGTTGACTTTTTCCCCGACATAACTCTCTGATGTATTTACGATACTGAAATTTGGTTCCACTGGAACATATCCATCCAAGTAGTGAATAATTGATGCTCCACCACAACAACCTAGTGGTTCGATGATTTAAAAATTTAAATAGATATGCATATCCTTATCTAAAAGTAAACACATTTACCTCTTAGAATTATTTAATGCATCTGATAGTTCCCTTTTGTATAGAGCACAATGAAGCAAAGAGATTGGGAAATAAGAGGTACTTTACCGCTGCGCTCGCTATAAACAGAAAGTCTCGGATTTTACTGATCAGATCTGCATTGCTAAATTGATTTCAGAGAATTAGTACAGAGAATTGATTATTAGAGAATATATTTCTTACCACTTTCACAAAAATATTGCCATCCTTCTTCGGATTTTGTAGGAAAATTGTCAAGGCAATGGATTTGGTAATGCAGTCGACACCGGTTGTCTTTCATGTTGTATCCGAAACACTTGCAGTTGGCTGAACACTCTATCGCGCACATGGATCTAGAATCAGCATGGAGATGTCTAAGAAACCCAACATAGCTGATTTTATTGTCCATATCCGATATAGCTTTGAAGAAATGAGTTTCTGTGATCAGGGACACAGGGATAATGTATAATAAAAATACAAAAAATGTTGATTTTATAAAGATGTGGGAGAAAACTGAGAACATGACGCTTTTATTTCGATCCTTTCGAAAATGGTAATTATGTATCAAACCAGACACAAGAAGTTAAATGCAAGTTAATCTCCTTTGGGTGTCATTTATCATCGATACTCAAAGAAAATTGTTAAAGACGGATCAGTATGGAGGCGTGGCTTATTTTATCACATTTGAATTCATGGTTATCCTGAAAACCCGTGTAATCCTATAAACTTCTTTAAACTAATTAATTTTTAATTATTTTGTAGGTTTAATTTGATGTACATTTGCTTAGGAATAACAATCTTCCACTGTATTTTGGAGTAGCCCTCAGAAACGTTTAAAAAAAATTAAAACTTTTATTGAAAAGTAGAAGTGTCTTTATTTGAAAGATAAATGATATATAAATATAGACATAAACTCATTTATTTAAGACTGAACAGTTTTAGAGAGCAAATACTCTTTTGTAAAATTTCAATTTTTTTTAAATAAATGACCAATTTTAGTTCCATGGCAACTGCAGGTATTTTGGATATTTAAACACCAGAATCTTGGAAGACACTTACACTTTCAATATTTACATGTAGTTTGATATACAATAAAAAAAATTCAGAAACCATTTAAATTTTGACCTGATCAAAAAAAAAAAAAAAAAAGAAAGAAAGAAAGAAAAAAAGAAAAAAAGAAATTAATACTTCAAAAGAATTGGTGGAACAGTTACAGAGAAAAAAAAAGATTCAAAATTTTCAATTTTCATACTTCGTGTTTCAATGGAACTAGTCGCCATTTTGAAGATTGATTGATTAATTATTATTGTTTAACGCCGAGTCGGCAATATTTCAGCCATATTTCGGCGATCATTTTGAAGAAGGGACACTTGTAACAATATTTTGCCCCTCCCCCCATCCCTCATACAATAGTACGGCCAAGTTATTTTATTGGGGGGAAATTGGCTCGGGAGAAATCGCACCCTATTTAACTATTACACAGAGTAGGACTTCTCCCCGGAAAATTGAATCTGGTGTGGGATTTCCGTAGGGAAAATGCTAGAGTCATTTTTCCATGGGGGAAATCCTACTCTAGAGCCAGTTTTCCGGGGATAGCCTACTCTAAAAGATCGGATTTAAAAAATCCAAAGAAAAAAAACAGATACAAAGACGGAGATAACCTGGGCCCCGTTTTAAAAAAGAATTCACGACTGAGATCAAATATATTGTACCGAATAATTTTTTTTTACTTATTTTTTTTAACAATTAAGAAACTTGTTTACACAATATTATTTTAATTAGAAAATACCAGGTAGGCAAGATGTCAGAAAAAGCTAAAATTCTTGTTCTTAGTCTTGAGTTCTTTTATACAAGGGGGACTTGTGACTTGTGAAAAAAAAGCCAAGGGGTGGGAGAATAAAAATACTCTTTTCAATGAATAAAATTCAATAAATGCTGACGCTTTTTAAAAAAAAAAATATTTCGAAAGTCTACCAATATAACAAATGGATACATTTTTGGTTGATAATTCGTTTAAATATTTTATTTAAAAAATGTTTACTTGTTTTTTTTCCTTAATGTTCCAATCCAACCTTCTCGGTGAAACTATAGGGAAGTATTCAATAAGCTGATTTTAATTGGCAGAAACCATGATAAAAGATAAAAAATATCATTTAAAAAAAATACACTGTAACAAACAGTATCAATTATTAATGAGAAAAGCATCGATTCCATAAAGAGAGAAAAATGTTTGGTTTGTATACCTATGTTTTCGTGTTCAATTTAATCTTCAAATTTGGAATATCAGAACGGAGAAGCGGATTTCCGGATCTATTTATATTATGAGTCAGTAATTGTTATATTAAAGGCGTAAATATTTTATGGCAAAGAAGGCGGTAACGTGTTTGTATGTAAACTAATTTTGTTTTTTATTATTAAAAATATAATTAAGAAAAATGTATATTCACTTCTTTACGAATTTTTAGAGACATGTGAATGATTTTCTATAAAACAGCATAATATGTTTAATGAACTGTGGATGAACATTATTGTCAATTCGATTCCACAATTCTCTCTAGGCTAAAACATATGGTTAAAAAAAGGAAAAATATCAGTTAAACATTACAATCAATAAAAGTGCACACATCAATGCATTCACAATCTTAGGATACGTTTACGCATATAAATACTTCATGCAGCATAGAACAGACTTTACACAAAACTTCTTTCATTTATTTCACCCATATACGGCTGAAATACTGCCGGTATGATATTAAACAATAACTAATCAATCAATCTTTAATTATGGTTTATTTTTCTAATAAATTTTGACTGTGAAAATAATTTTGTCAATATTTCTAGAGGACATTAACATTTCTCATTTTTCTTTATTCTCAATTTCCTTTGCATCTTTGTAAACGACACAATAACTCGAGCATGTAACATCTTTGTACTTACAATGAACTTCGAATCCACACTCAGAGCTTTGGAGAAGCTATTAATTTTTTTTCTTCATTACTTATTGACATTTTGCAAACAACGTTTAAATTATTTTCATTTCTCCAAAATTTTGTAATTAATGGCTCCTCTAGGTTGAGCCCTAGGATTTGGCTAATTTGGTCATATATATAAAAAAAAAAAACATTAAATTTTAATAAATCTTTACTTTATCATCCCCCCTTCAAAGAAGGTGTGGTTCTTCACTTGAACAAAATTAACCTGAATTATAAACTTTACTAAATAAATGTATCTACAACCAGTAGAGCTTCTACATGTAGGTCATGAAAGTAGGAATGAGTATCAATACATAAAAACGTATCATGATATATTGGTATGTTGAATTGTGTATCATAATACGTATCATTTTTTCATCCTTGTTCCCTAAAAAAGGTTTTTGAAAAATTCTACTAGCACTGTAATATCTTCAGGATAAAAGTACTCTTCAACCTACAGACACATGAATAGCTTCGAGGGTTTCGAGTATCAATTAACCAAAATTTTATCTCTTAATTTATAGGCAATTTTATTAAATTGCAAAGTGATTAACTAAATGATGTGAATTCTATTTCAAAATCCATAGCAGAGAAAGAAGATTTTTCTGGACTGCCGCACAGGTAATCAAATTCAAGCAAAATGTATCATGATATACCCATATTTTGTTACAATCCTACATGAAAGTATGGTTCCTACATGTGTTTTTAAAAGTATATACAGTTGAACTTCTATATCTTAAACTTAAATATCTCAATAAACATGGATATGTCCAAGTAATTTGGAAGTTCTAGACACCTTTACTCTCTTAGTTTCGAGATAACGAAGTTTGACTGTACCATTTATTTACATGTATAAAAATTTAGAAAATATCACAAATACATGTACATCCATAAAATGCATCCACATTAGCTAACAATCTTCCTAAGAAAAATATGTTAATAAAATTCATTTTTCTCCAGAAAAAAGTAAAATAAATAAAATTACTCTGATTAGATTTTGGATATATTTTCAAAGAATAATTCAAAAATACTGTTTTGTGACTGAATTTTTCAGAGCATGAATATTTCATCAACACATTGTTTGTTATAATTTACTGATTGTGTTTAGATGGCTGTTAGACATTTGTTTATTAGTTTGGAGTTGGTTGGAGAAGAATTCCAGGATCCTCCACCAGGAATCTTCCTGAGCGTAGCTGTGAGCTTTTGTTTCTCCTCCCCATAGAAAGTCAAATTCTGAAAAAAAGAATTATCAACAAAGTATGGCAAACGTTAATTATTTGTTCAAAAAATATATATTATCAAAAAAAAAAAAAAAAAAAAAAAAAAAAAAAAAAAAAAAAATAGGCCCAAGGGCCTTAACAGTCACCTGAGTATGCTATAGCTAGTAATACAACCATGTTAAGGATCTATGGAATGGTAAATATTAAAAAAATATGCAAAATAAATTTAAACTCAAAAAACAAGAGATATAGGATGATAGGGTGTCAATAAGATATTTAATCTAGTAGTACATGTAATGCCAGTGCTATCTACACCATCAATAGCCTGGTACATAACAATTGCTTTTACATACAACAAGGTACATTGTATTCACGGAATACACACTCTGACCATTTAGCTTCTTTTAGTCTTTGTATAGTAATGGTTAATGTACAAATGTAAGGTATTTTTGTCTCATTTTATCCATCAATTATTCACAAGTCTACATGACTACTGGACTTTTGCTAGAAACGCTGACTTTTTCAATCGACAACTTACTTTTACACTAGGAAAATATATACGGAAGCTCTTTTGCGATATAAATATTTAGCTTTAACATTAACTAAATCGATAATAATCAGCCATTTCAAAGCCCATATTACGTTGTCTAGGAAGGGAGAAGCAACTGACATACAAACAACCTCCTTCCTTCCCATCTTAACCAAGTTCTGCCAAGTTTTCCTTCCGGAATGTTTTTTCTTCATTATTTAGTTCCTGAAGAAAATGAAAATAAAAGGAGATACTATCTCTCATGAATAACGCATTTTCAGTGATTTCATTCTATCTCCAATAATCCCTGGTGTTGGTAAATGATGTGAGTGCCTCTAATGCCATAACTTTAACCATTATTAGTGTTTTCTTTTCTATTATCAATTCCATACCTCCGTACATAACACAGGTTTAAATGTCAAAGTAAGCCGTCAACTGTAAAAGTCAGTGTTCTCGCAAAAGTCCATTAATAACTATGAAAGTACATCAGTGCATTTAATCTGTGAGTTTGCAAATTCTTTTAACTTCCGCCAAATATAACCCCTATCCTATAAACTCTTTGTAACACAGAAACTGCAAATTTTTACCACATAAAAATATAAAAGTAAAGAATCGAACTTAAAAATTTCAAGAAAAAAATCCACTTCAAATTTGAATCTGAAGGAAATTCTTCCTGTAAAATGCTCCTTTATGTTTATATTCTACAATCTGCTTTGTTAGGGACTTACGGAATACTTTATGGTAGGAATGCCTGCAGTGAGGTGAATATGGTGGCTCAATAAGGTGCCCAGTTTTGGGGTACCTTATAACCTGGAACCGATGTTTATGTTCTTTTGGCACCAATTCCATAAAATTTTCAACTGTGGAGTACTTCACACATCCATCGTCCTCTCCCATAATAAACAAAAATGCAGCTTCACTCTCCCATCCCTACAGAACAATGAAAAATCTCTGTATGGCGCATATCTCATTGCCAAATTTGGATGATTTTATTCTGCTTGAATTTAAGATACCAATTTAATATGTTCTTAATAAATTCATTTACTTCCACCAGTATTGGTGAAATGAGTGTCACTGTAAGCTCCAACGGCACAAGAAGATGGGGGGGGGGGGGAACCATTTAACTCTTCTTCTTAGACATAGTTATATTGAGCATGCATTCTACTTAGTAAATATAAACGATTTTTCATTCAGCAAATGATGGGAATAGACAGTTTATGTAGTCAATACTGACCTCCTTACATTGAAATAAACAGATGTTTGGAAGAAATACTGTAAACGTACATTTAGTACAATAAAAATTTAGCATAATCTTCATCAACTGATTTACAGAATTATGAATTAGGGCATTTGGAGCCAAGGTTTTTTAATACACTTTTTAAATCATATATTGGTGTGTATTTAAATTAGCGGACAGGTAGTAGCATGAGAGGTGCTAAAATATTATTATTTCTGCTAAAGTAGGTACATTTACAGTAATAATAATAATAATAATAATAATAATACTTTATTTAGAGAAGGTAGCCTGATTAGTGTGACACACTATTCTTCCCCAGGGCCTTCTAATTACAACAATATTACACAAGTACATCAAAGTAGCAAAGATTAACAACTAGCAATTGAAATATAATACACAAACAATGTCACATGATAATAATGACAATCATCATAATTATAATAATAAACATATATATTATGATGACAAATAAATTTATATACATTTGTAAGATTTGACACAATATACATATACAAAAGATATAAATCAGAGTAATGAAATTCTATTGTTGAAGATATACTTTTCTACATTTCGTTTAAAGACTGACAGAGTTGGTGCACATCTTAAATCTAAAGGCAAACTGTTCCAAATATGAACACCAGAATACTGGAGGGAATTTTTAAACAAATTAGTTCGGTGTTTTGGAAGGCGAAGGTCAAAATTAGATTCTGAACGTAAAGTGTAAGCATCAGAAGTTTGAAAAATAAATAAATCTTGCAGGTAAGCAGGGCTCTGATTGTTAAATATTTTGTACAATAAGATACATTTGTGTAAAGTAACTAAATCAAAAACAGATAGCCAGCCTAATTTTTCAAATAATGCCTTAGATGGAGCATCAGGGGCAGCATCAAGAATAATTCTAGCGGCCCGTTTTTGGAGCTTATGAATTCTCTCCAAGTAACTAGCTGGTGCATTACCCCAGACCGTCAGACAATAATTAATAGAAGGCAGGATAAAGGCATTGTAAAACAGTTTTCTAGTTTTCAGAGGAAGAAATTTCTTGATTTTTCGCAAGGTATATAATTTATATGTTAAAGATTTGCAGACTGAGTCAACATGGTTATGAAAATTTAGCGTTTGATCTATATGTACCCCAAGTAGTTTTTCTGTTTCAACATTGTCAAGGTGTTTGTCAGAGACATGTAAATTGAGATTTGGATTTTTTAATTTCGATTTTCTTTGTTGAGTTCCCACCAGCATACATTTTGTTTTATCAACATTTAAAACCATTTGATTTTCTAAACACCAATTTTCAATATTTATTAAGTCAGAATTTAGAGCTGTTTCAATACTCAATATATTTTTCTCATAAACATGCAGAGTTGCATCATCAGCAAACGTATCAATTTTTGTATGACATATATGTAAGGGAAGGTCATTAATATACAACAAAAACAATAAGGGACCTAATATTGATCCCTGTGGCACTCCTGCTGTGACAGGTAAGACATCAGAAGACGATGTACCAATTTTAACGCATTGTGTCCTGTTATTCAGATACGAGTGAAACCACTAAATGGACAATTCATCATAGTTGTAATTCTTTAATTTATCTATAAGAATGTCATGACTCACTAAATCAAAAGCTTTGCTGAAATCCAAAAATGTTGTGCCTATGAGATTACCTTGATCCATAGCATGCAACCAAGCATCAGTTAATTTAGTAAGTGCTGTTTGACAAGAGTGAAATTCTCTGAATCCAGATTGAGATTTTGTTATAAGATCAAAAGTTGAGGTGAAATCTCGCATTTGGTTTGCTATGTGCTCTTCTATTAGTTTAGATAATGTTGGTAGTATAGAAATGGGACGGTAGTTACCGGGGTCTGCTTTGTTGCCCTTTTTGTATACAGGGGTGACTTTTGCTTGTTTCAACTTCGATGGAAAAATACCATTACTGATACTAGCATTAATTAAATGAGTGACTGATTTACCAATGATACTAGATGATAGTTTTAGGAGACGAGGTCCTATGAAGTCAATGCCTGCCGATTTATTGACATCAAGCCCGTTCAACAAATTAATTACTTCATTTTCACTGATTGGTGTAAGGCTAAAAAAGTTTTCATTACCAAGTTTAGATTTTGTGAATTATCTTAACAATTCTGGGTTAAATCTGCAGTTTGGAAGATTAAGTAAAGTTTACTTGAAATTCCTGTAAAGTGTTCATTAAAGATATTAGCAATTTCTTGTGAATTGTTTGTTTCTGAGTCATTATAAATGATATGGGTAGGAGTAAAAGTTTTAGAATTAGATGCCAATTGATTAAGATATCCCCACATTTCTCTACGATTTGAACTATCTTCGATGGCTGATCTGTAATACAAAGTTTTTGCATTGTCAATCAAGAGTACAACTTTATTTCTCCATGCTCGGAAATTTCAAACTCTCCCTTATAGTGGTAAAAATCTCGTAAATGTCTAGCTTCATTTATTTCCTTCGTTAGCCATTTTGGTCTAGTTTCACTTTTAACTCTTTTACATTTAACTTTGGCATGTCTGTCAAGGACATTATTAAACATTTTATAGAAAGTATCAAGAATGTCATTAGGATCGTGTAATTCTGCAAGACTATCAAAATTTTCATTTTTTAAGTCAGACAGGAAATTTGATTCGTTAAAGTTTTTGAAATTACGATATTTAATTTCTAAGTGTTTGTTTCTACGTTGCATGCAATTAGATTTCCGGGTTGCACAAATAGGGTAATGGTCAGATAAGGATATTGGGGGTACGTTTACTTCACACATGTTATCTGATATGGTAGTATAAAAGTGATCAATGAGCGTACAAGAGGTGTTAGTAACTCTAGTAGGTGCATTTATTACTTGTGTTAGTCCAAATTCCTCTAAAGCAGATGTCCAGCATCGCGGGGGGTCTTTGAATAAATCAATGTTGAAGTCACCTGTAATAATAATTTCACTGTCGTCACAGTAGGAGGCGAGGTTTATCTCCCTTGCAAAATCCTCTACCCAGCAGGAGTGGGCAGATGGTGGACGGTAGACAGAGCAGTAAAAAATAGGTTTAGAATTTTTAAGATTGATTTCTAGCCAAATAGTTTCAATATTGCTTACTTCAAAATCTGTTCTATGTTTATAAGTAATATCATTTGAAACATACACAACAATTCCCCCACCTGACTTAAAACGTCTATCCTTTCTCTCAAAAGCAAATCCACTAATATCTAAACCCGAGTCACAGAAATTATCATTTAAGAATGTTTCACAGAGCCCTAAAATATCAAGAGAATGTTTGTCTTGAAGCAACAATTTGATTTCGTCAATTTTGGGTATTAAATGACATACATTCAAGTTTCGAAAACGTAAACCTCTTTTAACCAGTCCAAATCCAGAAACATTACTTTGTGTGTATGTCTTTTTGGGTGAATTTTCTTTCTGAATTAAATTATTCTGAGGACTTATCTGTGTAACATTCTTAGTAAGGCTAATTTTTTGTACCCCTTCATGAACACTAATATCAAACATGTTTTTGTTTTGAGCATTTGAACACTTATTGAGCATTTGAGGGGTGTACAAGTAGTGTTCACATGTACAATTAACATTGTTACATTCATCACATAAATTATTTAGCACAGAGTAAATACTGTTATTTACAGTAGACAAAAGTGTATTTGAGACAATAAGTTTGGGATCTTCACGATTTTGTTCTTCGGCATTTCTTTCATTGCCGATTTCCTAAAAGGAACATAACTTTTGCTTATGTCCCATTTTACCACAATGCCAACACAATACTTTTTTCCCATGTCGGCAGTTCGAGTAGAGTGGCCCTCTTCTCCACAATAGAAACAAAAACACTTCCTTACTGCAAATGAATCGGTATGAACACTGTTTTCCTTTTGTTTAAGAATATGAGCATACTGGTTTGTGTTTTTAGTAATTCAGCTGTGCCTTTATCAGACAGATGAATGCCATCTTTCCAGTAGAGCTCGTTTGCTTGATTTTTTTTGGAAAGACTTGCTCATCAGGATAAGAGTAGTTCCGTATTCTTTGCACACGTATTTAATAATCTCATTTACCACACTTTCATCTGCATCCCTACGTGGCAAGACTTCGGAGAGGTACACTTGTATTCCTGGGTGTCGTTTTTGTAGATCACAAATAATTTCCACGAAGTCGTTTTCAGTTGCATCCGGATCGCGGTTACTTGAAACATCATTCCCACCTGCCTGAATGATAATATTACGAAAGGGCGACACATTCATTTTGGCCAATTTTGCTCTTATATGGGACACTTTGGCTCCTCTGTTTGTAGACACTTTCACAGATTTATTCAATCCACGGGTTCTCACTCTTTGGAGGATTGAACTTCCAATTATGAGAGTTGATCCACTTTGAGATTGCGGTGCCTCTTCATTTTTTGTTGTTTTCAGGGTTCTTGGCGTTTCTGCTTCTGCTTCCGGGGGGTAGATTTCTGTGTTAGTGCTCGACTCAGCCTTATGATTCACAGTGTTGCACTGAACATGTCTAGAAATGCCGTTAGGCAACTTTGTAAGCCTCTCTGTAGATGTCTCCTTATGCTTAACTGCCAGTTTGTATGTTTGAGTATTGGTAGACACCAGCGATTTGGGTTCTTGAGTGTTCAATTTATCTTTTAGTTTTTCTATCTCAAGGGTAAGGAATCTAACAGTCTCGGTCACTTGTTCTATTGTAGCTGCACTATTGCAGTTGCTGCATTCGTTTAGCTCATTGTTTTTACATTTATTTTTTGGTGTTGAAGCGAACTGGGGTTGTGGTTGGGTGGATATTTCAGCTACGACAGGTTCCATATCATTTACAAGTTCCTGCAGAAATTTTTTGTACCAACTAAAAGCAGCATCTCCTTGGATATGGAGAGAGCATGTAGATTTGTAAATTGTTACAGTTACTGAGTTACATGGAGTCTTATAAATCCATCCATTTCTGTTACTCTGATTGTAGAATATCAGGTTCTTCTGCAGGAGTCTTGATATTTTAGAGTACTTTTCATTCTCAAAAGTAACTGTAAAACTCTCATTATTTAACTTCACTTTTAAATTATCTGGTATACTCACATCTTCTGGAGTCAACTCATTATGACTGGTAACAAATGAATTTGAAAGTCCACTAAAAGAGTCCAAAATTGATCTAAATAAACTTGTATTTGCACTAACATCCATTATTATCCATCTTGTAATCGTTATCTCCTATAGAATCTTGTTTGAGATAAGAGCATCAGAAAACACGTCTGCTCACCTTGACTGTCTTATCTTGACAGTACACTTGTGTATTTAACAGTTGCATTGCCTGTCTGTCCATGCATAGAAAAATTAACTTCAAACAATATTAACTTTAAGACAAAAACAACTTTCACAAAATTTAGTTTTCAAGAATATTTACTAAACAGTAGGAAGGAAACATGAAAGAATGTCTAAATGCAATAGCATTAATGATCAAATTAAAATAAATTTCAAAAGATAACATGATGTATTATTATGCTACCTGTCAGTTTGTTTCTATATAATCAATACTCAATTATTTTTGCATAGTGTTCTAAGGATTTATATAGCGTAAGCATACTATGCCGAAATAGTGCACGACTTCTTTTTCTGAAGAAAATCCGACAGCACCCACACCGGGGATCGAACTCACAACCCCAAGATTGTCAGTCCGACGTGCTACCAATTTGTATTTTAATATACATAAACTGAGTTTCAAATATTTGATACTTAAAGAAAAAAATGAACAATTTTCTTAAATAGTTTCTTGCAACATTTTTACCTTCACTCAACTAAAATTGCATGAAACTCTCTGTACATTATACCTTATTGCATGAACACTCAAAGTTAAGAAAAAAAGATTATGACGTACATGTACACAACGTGATGTCATAATAGGAAGTAGTGAACATAGAGGTAATGAAACATTGGAAATGGAGAAAATATTGTCATTTTTAAACAACAGTCAGCATAATAATAACAATAGTGTTGTGCTTTGCATGCACCATGTGTCAAACCCTGACTACTATTTAGGCATTATGCATGCAAAGCACAACACTATTATATAAATATAATAACTTCCCTGAGGTGTTAAGTGCAATTACTTACTTTGATGAAGAATTCATCTGTGGGATGATAACAATTTGAAATGTCAGTTCCTTCTGGTGTGGCCTTCATTTGATCAAACTGAAATCTGCAAGGAAACAAACAAATGAACAATAACATTATCAAATGTTCACAAAAATGATCAAGCATTTCTGAAAATTCATTAAAGTCATATTAAAGATAGTTTCTCTTTATGAGTTGAAAATAAATGTAAATAAAATGCACTGCTTGAATACATATGGGTAGCCATATATTTCAAATCAAAGTCAAGGTGACCTTCTTCTGGATTATGACACACCTAAACCCCCTCTCAAGGGACATTCACTGACAATTTTTGATTGTCTCACGATGTGAAATATATTAGTGGACACGGTAAAAAATAACAGATGAAAAGAAAGACAGATGGACAGATGTTAAAACCCATACCATAACATGGTCTGTCAAAAGAAAATAGTTTGTCAGAGATATAAGGTACATTTAAGTGACATTGTCAGGTATGTTATCATAACTGTTCCATTTTTCTGCAAATCAACGCTGCTTTCTGAGAGAAAAAAAATCCCTTTTTTCCACTAGCAAACATATTACCGCTTTTCTGTTATTTCTTTAACTGTTTAAAGGTACTTCTTCCAGAAGCATGGAAACAGCTTTTTCCCTTTGCTTACCATGAAGAAGGGGGGGGGGGGGGGGGGAGTGAGTTTTGGAGTATGAAATTGTGGTATAAATTGTGGTATTGTTCTCATATATGAATTTGCTTCTCTTAGAAACTGTTTTTGACTTACTCTAAGTTTTGTATGTCTCCTTTGCTGTACTTGAGAGGAGCATCAGAATAAAATGTTACTCCATTTACCAGAACTACAGCTTTGATCTGAAGAAAAGAATGAATAAAATTGATAAAAAAGGATTACATAAAGAATCTGTGAAATACATACATATGTAAATGATGGCAATGAACCCAAATATATGACTCTGTATTATATGTCTCAAAGTAACCGTGTCACAAATTTATCAAACTGAAGACCTTTAAGTTACAAGATTTGTTTCAAGGTAATAAACATTTGAAATAGATAATCATATAATTCCAAATATCATGTGAATATCATATATATAATTACATCCTCACAGTTCAAGATATGAAAAATAGATTTCAGATGAACCCTTTGCTTGCATCCATTTGTTTAATTCAGATACTCATAGAACAGAACCTCATCCCCAGTTTTTAATACACCCTTGCTCGGAGCAGAGTATCAAAAAATTCCACTACAAATTTGTCTGAAGTGTGATAAACATGTATCCACCCCCCAATAGTCTGATCTTCAAATTTGATGGCAATGTACCCAAACACACATGTGAATTGTGTTGAGAAGAATGATTATGGCATGAAAGTAATATGGAAGAAAATAACTGATCTGATGCTCTAAAAAGTACTGTTACTACTAGAATTTGCAAATTACCTCCATATATTGATATGAAACTATTTAAAGTGTTTTTTTCCAAGTGGGGAGAGTTTACAACAATTACAAAGTAATCTTGATGAACCCCCCTCTCCCATATAGTATTCACAAAAATATCCAAGCTCTGCATTCATCATCTTGTGAAGTACAGGACTGTGTGTCTTACACCCAGGTGTAGTTTTTGTCTTTCAAAATCTTGACCTATAGCCTCCACATGTAAATATCCACTTTATGCATATGGTATAAACATTTATTTAGTTTGATTACAATTACGCAAAGAATTGTCAAAAAATTGGGTGGAAAGTACAGCTTTAATATCCAACTGATCATGTAACTGAATGGTTCATAGTAATTTATTCATTTCTTTGATTTTTGCTTGCTTGTTTGTTGTTTAACATCCCTTTCGGTAATTTTTCACCCTTATGGAGACACCACCACTTGCATATAAAGGGCTGCAAATTTTGACCTATACTCGGCACTCAGGGTTATTGAGCTCTGAGGGTTCTCTTTCACACCAGCACCTACTGCAACACAGGACCTCGGTTTATATGGTCTCATCTGAAGGATCCGTCCTTCATATCCTGCAGAGGGATTCGAGTAAGTGACATAAGGATCAACTCCTTACACATTGCAACTCTACAGCAAACGCTCTAACCACTGAACCAGTGGGTGACTTCACTTCTTTGAAGGGGAATAAAAAAGTAAAATAGACATCCTCAAATCTACTAACAAATTACTTACCTGTGGCACATGTCTACAGAGCTCCATGGCATACATGCCTCCCTTTGATAGGCCTATTATACCAATCCCATCATGCCTCACTTCTGGTAGCCCAGCAAACCACTCCGAACTCTCCTTTAAGACATAAAATTTTAATAAACAAATTTGACTGACTTATAAGCATGTATGTAAACATTCAGGAACATATGTTTCATTTAGGTATCAAAATTTTATCAGATATGTAATTTAACTCCAATATACACAAAATAATTATAGTTGAACCTTGATATCTCAAACATCAATATTGATATGTCAAGTTATGAGAAAGTCCAAGGAATGCTTGCAATGAGATAGTCCAGTGAATGCTTACAATGACATAGTCCAGTGAATGCTTACAATGAGATAGTCCAATGAATACTTACAATGAGATAATCCAGTGAAACATCTGGCAAAGTTTTTGGTAAATCTTCATATGCAAAAAAAGGCAGAGCAAAGACACAGTACCCTCTGGAGGCTAATAATGCTGCACGATGATCAAAGAGCCCCCCTCCACTACCAAACATGTCAATTATCCCAGGAAATGGCCCTGGTCCTAGAGAGGAAAATATCCCTCTTTTATTCATAGAATTCAAAATCAATTTCATTGAAGTCAAATTCTGATTGTTAAAAGGAGAAGAAATGTACAAAGCATTGTTCACAAAGATTATAAATTTAACTTTTTTTATTGTCTAATCACAGACAGTCAGACATTAAAAATCTGTGTAAAAATGATTTTGATATGTACTGAAACTTACCAGGGGGGATGAAGAGTGCACCTCTCATGTTGCCCTCACTAACTCTCTCTCTTCTAACATTCTTGTCTTTGTACCATCTATACACATCTAATGTAGCTAGAGGTTTCGGGGGTGGATCAAACAAAGTTTCCCAGGAGTGGTGACCTTCAATAACTGACAATGTTACGACAATGGGAGAGGTCACATCCTTTTTAAGAAGTCTAATATTCTGTCTTGTAAAGGGCTCAGGCTTCATGCTCCAAAATAACCCCATTGGCTCCAAACCTGTATTTTATGTAATGAAAATTAAGTTCTATTAACTTTGCATAGAATTTTATTTCTTTAATAACTATGCCCCAAGGACTCACCTCACAAGCATTTTACCAAAAGAGAAAAATGTGCAACAAATAAATTGTGTGAAAAGTTGCACATGAAAAGTTTTACATGAAATTTGCATTAAAATTTTTACACAAATCTTACCAAAAGCTCTTGATATGTAAAAATTCAGGTGAAAGAACTTAAGGTCACCTTTCTCCTCCATGGCACCTGATCCAGTGTTTTCCCTTTATTTCAAAGTATTAGGGTTATAGATCAATTGTAACAGGCTTTGAGATGAAGTTTATGAACAGAATCTCTGTGGACCTTACAAAAATTATTGTTTTAAAAAATTTTTAATTTCTAAGTGGCATTTTCATCAACTGAAGTGGTCAATTTGGCCAGTAGCTGGTTCTTAGGGAAAACACTGCTGATCCACTTCTAATGTTTTTGAGGTCCGTGTTTGTTCTGCTCAAAAATTTGTATGTTTAATGGACTTTTGAGCTTGAATGCTGTTCGATATCTCCATATATTTCACTTTAAAAAATATTTGCTTGTCCCTTCCTAACTCTGGATGAAAAATAATGGGTAAGTAGGAGGAAATATTTTTTTTTAATTCAACAACACCTGCCAATATGAGGTTAAAATGGTTAATTAAAAAATATTTTTTTCCTGGTGGTTTAAAAAAGTTTTGAGTCTGGTCGTTTTTATTCAGTTGATTGGAAGATGGCAAACAAACAATTTATTGAACATGGCCTTATGACTTTTACTTTGAGCTCTGTTTACATGGACTTTACATAAACAAATTCGCCTAATTATGCATTGTGATACAGACCTGTATAGGTTCCTTGTACTGAAGCTTGATCCTCCACTATAACATGACCCTGTTCTGTTGCTGTATAACACCCATATGATGCAAATCTATTGTTGCCCTCTTGTACCGAGGCCTTGATTGTGACAGGTCCGTTCTTAGGTAGACCATCCACTTTGATGTGAACACGCTCATCCACTAAAGCATTGCGTGGAATAACTGATATTTTTACGTCATTCATATGGAGAGTTGATGTGGAAAAGCAACTCATTCTCTGCACTGTTGTCGCACTGGAAAGCAATTCTGAAATATTTATAAAAACAACATCATCAAATCGTAACAAATACAAGGTACAATGTATATCATTAACAGCTATTTTATTGCCTGGGACATAATCTGAATCTGCACAGTATGGGTACCAGCAAATTTTAATATGACCAAATATGCCCTATCCCTTGAGAATACTTTTTAAAATGTTTTTTCTCTATATACTCTGTTGTAAAACTTTAACCCCCTACTGATCGAGTTCAATTCCCTGCCCAAGGACTGTGATTGGAGCAAACTTTACTGTTTAACTTCACATTTCATTAAGAATGATATATAACCGTATGTTGGACACACATGCAACAGATGATTAAGCAGGTAAATAGGATTATATCATTTTAAACCTATAATCAGAGATGTATGATATGATATATACTATAACTATCACAGAATCACAACTCTTTGAGATCTCTCATCTCTGAACATTATTGCTTACTTTTTTTCAATTCTCACAGTGTAAATCATAAAAATCTTTGAAATGATCAATATGATCAAGGTTAGCGAAATAAAAAAAAATTTTCATTCATGTCAACTATATCAACATATATCCTCAACGATATATATACGTATCATTCAAACCCGTGTTTAGCCATTTCAAATGTCTTGTACTGTATTACAAACGTAGATAAAACTTTTTGTTAACAAGTGAATTTGTATCCTGTAATATAAATTTCACACAACTGCGCTTCCAACAGTGGTCGCACCGTCAACATATTTGCCTCTTGAGGCCCTTTCACAATTGGCACACAAGCAGACGCGACAAAATATTCGTGTGACTGAAAAAAATTGATTTGGATTGTAAACTGTTGCCGAAATAATTGCATATGAAAATGTGTTCGTATGAAATTCACAAGATCTAAAGAGACCGTTGTGCGATGCAAACGCATTAAATCTTGCAATATATCTTGCGACTATATGCGACTGATGTACAATGAAAGCGAATGTTGTAAGATAATGCAATAGGATCCCGCGAGTGGTCAGGTGATCGGACGATTGAACGTGCGCCAATGCGATTGGACATGCGGCGCTCGTCCGATCATGCTTTCCATGGTTCGAGTGCATTTAAGCAACACCCATCAGCCACACAATTCTAAATTTAGAGAACCCGACAAAGTGCTGTGATTTTTCTTATTTCTTCTAATATTGTTATCGTTTAGAATGTGCGTAATTAATTAATGACTGTATTATTATGACATCAAAGTGTTTCGGCAGTTTGATATCCTATTGGTGTATAAATATAATATATATGGTGTGTATTTATATAATATTTGCATGGCAAATTGAAGCTGATAAATCGTGTTATAATAGTAAAACGTTGCAAGATTACATGAGACACGTTGAGCAACAGTCTCATGGTCACAAAACACTGGTGCGATTCATCTTACGACCTTTAAAAATCGTGCATCACTCTTACGAGTACATAAAACGTTGTAAGACGTTCGTACTAATGTTCGTGCGTTGCATTGCGATAATTTGGATCGCATTCGTATATATTCGGTCGCGTCTGAATAGTGTGCATGTCCACTATTTTGAGGAGACTTGATGCGACCACTAAAACGCATGCAACGAATGCGAGAGCTAGTGCGAAGCTAAAAAATTCCGATCGCAAAGTGTTGTAAAGTGCTCGTGCACCAATTGTGAAAGTGCCTTTAAAAAGCAACGCCTATGCGAAGACAATTTCATTCAATGTGTTGCAATACAAACTTCTTAATGTATTCTGCAGGACCATACTTTTTCAACAAAATATTCCGCAAATAAACTGTAGCTTTTGCATGTTTTTTTTCTATCCCAAAACATATACTGTTCTCAAAACTTAATCCAAACTATCTGTTGTCCGACGAACTCTACTTTCGTTTTAATTTGCTTATCACAATTTTAAAAAAACATAAATGCCGATCCCGATTCAAATCTGAAATTTCCTCCAAGACTTTTTTTAATGTAAAAATTAAAAGATACAATAATGTTAAATTCTACACATTTTTTTTTGTTGATGAAATTAAAAGAAAAAAAAATGAGAGAATTCCTCTTTAATGATTTATATTTTTTTTTACACAAGCGGTGTGAATCCAATCTAATTAAAATTAGATCTTTGATCCGCTCTGGACAACTAGATCGCTACACAAAGCGTAGCGATCTAGTTGGAGCGGATCAAAGATCTAATTTTAATTAGATTGGTGTGAATCCGACGCACGAATGAGGGCGAATGCAATACAAGGCAAGGACCAGTTCCCGCTCTAGCTGTGATAATATATTTCTCAATTTTCAAATAATTCGTGGACAAGTAATAAATAATAATAAATATTATGTTGTTAGACATGTCATCTTTAAAACACTTTATGGAATAACTTATTGATTCATTGATAATTTGTTTTTAAGTTAACAATCAAGCATAATTTGTGGAAAACGAGTCTATTGTAGCGATAAAAAAATGAATGGAGCAAGTCTTTATTCTAATTAAACGTTTAAGCAACAAGAAAATGATTGCAAAATGTACATGCTGTGAACTTTGAAGAACGTTCAAATTCTATATGATTTTTTTTAATTCTTTAAAAACATGACTGAAAAAAAAAATAGATTATTAATTTTATAGTCGCCCGCATCCTCGCAATGCCAGGGTACGTTGCCGTTGGAGCTGGCAAATTTTAGGGCTTGCTTCTCTCATTGAGAAGCACCAATCAAAATTAAATAGTTCGATAAAGGAAACAAAAAGGATTCAGTTGACACCTCAAATATATATATATATATATATATATATATATATATATATATATATATATATATATATATATATATATATATATATATATATATATATATATATATATATATATACACACATACATATATATATATATATATATATATATATATATATATATATATATATATATATATATATATATATATATATATACACACAGTTGTTTATCATAGAATGCATGGCTTGATGTGTTTGGTTGAGAGATATAACCAACCAAAATTCGTGCTGAATTTTCCCGAAAGACGTCGCTACAGTCAGTCCATGAACTTTCGTTGCGGGTTCGAATCCACTGCGGGGAGACCGGTCCTTCGCATGAGACCGTATAAACCGCTGTCCCTTAAAAAAATTGTCGCATGCAGTAGGTGTTGGCACGAAAAAGATCCCTCGCTGCTCAATGACCCTGAGTGCCGAGTATTGGTACAATGTATATACTGTATATGTAGGTATAAATTTGCAGCTCTCCACCGGCAAGTGGTGGCGTCTCCATATGAGTGAAAAATTCTCGAGAGGGACGTTAAAGAACAAACAAACAATTAATATTTTATCATCAATAAAATTAAAAAAAAAAAAAGAAAATTGGTATTATCATCGTGGAAAGATGATAATATTGACAAACAATTTTGAAAAAAAAAAAATAAGAAAACTCTTTCATCAAGTTTTAAAAATTGAGAAATATCTTGTCTCAGAAAGGGCTGGGTTGGGTGGGGGAGGGGTTAACTTACTGCCCTAAGATACATCATCCATGCTCAGTTGGTTAAAGTAGGACTAAAATTCACTCACGAGGAAAACAAAGGTCAGATTCAGCATCCGAAGCAAGTTGGGTAATCACAGTTCAGCCCTTAGAAGTATCATTCATGAGAGTGCATGTGGTTCAGGTAGGGATCATACTTACATTGGAATGGACCTGCTCCAAAAACTTTAACCTAGACATTCATTTATAAAATTTAGGTCAGATCCAACATCAGATGCAAGTCTTGTAGTGTCCATCCATATAGATGCATCATCCATTGAAGTTTGGTCCAGGTAAGGCTTTCAGTTATACTTCGGAATGGATCTGCTCTAAAAACTTTAACCTGTATACTCATCTGGAAAACGTAGTTCAGATCCACTATCCATGCAAGTCTTGCAGTGTTTACCCCTAGATGCATCATCCATGAAAGTTTGGTCCAGGTAGAGCTTACAGGTATACTTCGGAATGGACCTGCTCCAAAAACTTTAACCTGTTTACTCATCTGGAAAACATAGGTCAGATCCACCATCCATGCAAATCTTGTAGTGTCTATAAGACCCTAGATGCACCATCCATGCAAGTTTGGCGAAGGTAGGGCTTAGTTTTGATTTCGAACACTTTCCGGGTATGAAAGCAATATTCAATCACTTATAATTATTTAGTCAATTCGCTGTGTGAAAATTGATTTTCATTTTATTTTTAAAAATTAATATCAATTTACCTCGATAATTCACAGGTGCCAGTAGTAGCCCAGGGTTCAACATTAAGGCACTTCCGACAGACTCAGACTAGTAAAAGTTAGGTCCGGTCTAGTTTATTTTGTTTCATGGTAGCCCGACTGCATGGTCGTGTAAAAATATTTCGACCGAAGTTCAAATGAAGCAAAACTTATACAACAAATTTACAGATTTTTCTTGTTTATCGATTTGTTAGATCAGGTTTTACTTTCAATTTTTGATCCCAATGAAAAATAAAACAACCACGAACCATAAAAATTATGTTTGTTTCCTGTATTGCTGTAATCCGACCGACCCACTCAAATATTGCAGCCGGGTGGATTTTTTTCCCCTGCCAAATCTGTGTTTGATCGATCAGCTGATGCAATTTTTGAGATATAAATATGTCAACCTAGTCAACATTCACTTTAAATCCGAAGAGTAATGATCATTATTATATCATCTAGCAATCCCCCACAACTTTTTGAACTTCGTTTTCTTTAGTCTTTAGTCTCGTTCAACCAGACACTCTGTTGTCTCCGTAAACTCCGACGAGCAGAGAGTCTGGTAAAGAAGCACGTTAGCGTTTGTAACCGTCAGAGGGCGCTATCTTGTTTTCATTTTGATGACCCTGTTTGAAACGAATGTTATATATGTGGATTGTGACTTTATATTAATAAACTGATCTTTAATTAGGGATACCAAAGGAGAAATAACAACTAGAGCTAAGCTCGTTGCAAAGCAACGAATAGGTCTTCCTTTGGGGCTGCGGAAGGAAGAAGTGACCTTGAGTCAAGGTCATGCCACATTCTAAAGTTATACATGTAAGCGATCTTGTAAGGGGAAGCAACTTACAATGTTTCGCTAGGAAAAAACTGTAAAGGAATGTACATGACCTTGAACATTCCAAATAACCTTGCATCAAGCCAGGACACACTCTGGTTATAAAACCCAAATTGTGTGTTGCCTACTTGAAAAGTTCACAGTGACACGTGTTCTTTTAGTCCATACATCCAGTCAAAACATCTTATCCTTAGTGACCTTGAACTTGAGTGAAAGCCACTCTGCATGATACCAGCAATGTTTCCTAGTAGAAATACGATAGCGAATTTACAGTTTCTCTGTCAGTGACCTTGACTCGTCCAAATGACCTTGCATCAAGGCCATAACACACACTGGTTAAGAGCAATCCCAGTCTGTGGAGTTCTGACTGGATAAGTTCAGCCATGTTTTTTCAGACCATACATCGAGTCGGAATAATTTGTTATGTTTAACACAATGATTTAACTAGAAATATGTCCATAGGACATGAATGCCCCGCCGAGGGTATATTATTAATGCAGCATGAAAATTTGTATTAGTGTATGAAATTTGATGAGAATATCTTGAATAGTTTCTTTAAATTGAAATCTAAAAAGTTGGATATAGCTGATAAATTCTCATCAAATTATATATAAGTGCATAAGCTTACATAAATACATCTTAAAGGGTTTCTTTAAAACTAAGCAAAATGTAAAGTTAAGAAAAGTGAGATCAAGGTCACAGGAAAGTTCAAGGTCAAACATTTTTGATGCAGTTGAATAGTTCTCACAAATTCGTTACAGCATATTTCTAAAACTTAAAAAATGTAACGTATATATAAGTTTTATATAAATATTTTGAATGGTTTATTTAAAACTGAGCTAAAATTTGAAATAAATGAAGTTAAGGTCAAAGTAAAGGTCAAGGTCAAAAAATGTTGATGCAGTTGAATATCTCTCATCAGTATGCATCAGCATATGAAGTTTGATGAAAATATCTTGAATGGTTTCTTTAAAACTGAGCTAAACACTAATTTAAGACAAGTGAGGTCAAAGGTCAAAGGAAAGGTCAAGGTCAAAAATGTTGATGCAGATGAATAGCTCTCATCAGTATGTATCAACATATGAAGTGTGATTACACTATCTTGAATGGTATCTTTAAAACTGAGCTAAACACTAATTTAGGAAAAGTGAGGTCAAGGTCAAAGGAAAGGTCAAGGTCAAAAAATGATGCAGTTGCATAGCTCTCATCAGTATCTATCAGCATATGAAGTTTGATGAAAATATCTTGAATAGTTTCTTTGAAACTGAGCTTTGAATTGAGCTTAACGCAAGGTGCGTCGGAAGGACAGACGGAACGATGGAAGGACGGAAGACGGACATGTCAAACACTATATGCCCCGGCTATTTTCATGGCGGGGCAAAAAAATTCATTGAGAATGTTTTATGTACAGTTTGGATAAGTAGTAAAACGTGGAGATCGGTCCTTTGGATGAAACCGTATAAAGGTCTCGTGTCGGGGTAAGTGCTAGGATGAAAAGGATCTGTCACGTTATAAATTTCGAATTTACCGGGTGGCAGTAAATACAAAATTTACAACATGACATGTCAATTTTGTATTTACTGCCAACCGGTAAGTTCAAAATTTACAACATTACAGATCCATGGCACTTGATTCCACCTCTGATTTTAAAAGGTTCGTGTTTGCACTGCTCCTGATTTGTATTGTTTGAATGGTCTTTTAAGCTTGAATGCTGATAATTTTCTCCGTATTTCATCCCTTACTGCTCAAAGACCGTAAGTACCATGAACATTGTACATGTATAAATTTTCAGCCATTCACCATTTATATCCTATTAATTTTTTTTTAAAGTCCATCTATTTTGTTAACATTAAATTGCTGGAAATATAGTCAAAAAATCCGGAATGAAAAAAATAAATGTTAGAAATGAAATTTATTAATTGTCGGAAGTACAATGCAAAGTTCCGGAAATCAAATGCACCGAAAATGATACCTCCCCCCACCCAAAGAAACTAATAGTAAACACTTCGACGCTCAGTTGACCACTCCAATGAACACATAAAATCGTTACATTTTTTAAGGTTTAGAAATAAAATGAAAGACCTTAAAAAGTTTATAAAATAAGAAAGCTTAATCACGGATATTAATCGTTGCAGACCTTGTTTTTCATTCATTTGACGATTCGCGAATAACAACTGTCGCGTATGATTTTTGGTTTACATTAAAATAGGTTGCGAATTTCTCTCGGAATTCAACACCAGCCCTCACCTACATGTATTCGTACCTGAACAAACCAACCGATTCACATTCTCGTATGGAACGCCGCAGCTGCCTTATGTGGGGACGATTCATTATATGCTGATACTTTAACATTATATGCTGATACTTTAACATTATATGCTGATAGTTTGTCATTATAATTATGCTGATACTTAAACATTATATGCTGATACTTTAACATTATATGCTGATACTTTGTCATTATATGCTGATACTTCAACATTATATGCTGATACTTCACTATATGGTGCTTTAAAAAATAGGTTAAACATCGGGATCTTCATACTAAAATTCTTTAACAATAGAAAAAATCCAAAAAAAATTGTTTTCAATTCCAAAATTTTAGTATATATATACATGTACATGTATTGGTGTATATACATGTACATGTATTGGCAAATTGATGGGACGAAAAGGGATAGGAGGTACGTGTTAGCAGTCTTAAATATACTGGCGTATTTGGAAAGGGGTAGAGAGTAAATATATAATATTAAGAGTGAACTAAACGAAGATAACTTTGCAAAAAGCGCGTGTACTGCACGAAAATTTAAAGATAGTTTGGAAGTTCATAAACTCTTTATGGTATTAAAACTTCGCTGTTTTTTTAAACATCAATGATGTTACAGGACATCAAAGCAGAATAATGCAATTTATAGAGGACAAACATTGATTCGTTTGGGGGGGGGGGGTGCAGTTTTTTTTTTTCGAGTCAGATTATTTATTTTTATGTTACTTTGTGAATGAGAGATTATTCATTTTCTAGATGACCAGGTACAGGTTATTTATTTTCTCACAAAACAAAAACGTCTAACTAAACTCGAAAACTCCATTTCTTTGAGGAGAGGGGTGGGGCTACCACCACGCCAAAGTCATCTTAGTACAGATGATTAATTCACATAATCTGATAACATCCCCCCACGCGTATTGCACGGTCGTTCCGGCCTCAGAACCACGCGTCAGCACTTAAGTTTTTGATAGCTCTTTTATGCCCTGTTCACACGGAGAGTTTAATTCGAATTAAACGTAAGTTACTGCGAATTAAATTTGATCCGCGTTCACACGGAGAATTTAATGCGAATTAGTTTAATTCGAATTAGTTTACTGCGCATTAAATTACTTCGCATTAGCTCCGTGTGAACGCTAAGCGAAGCTAATTCGAATTAAATTTTGACGCATGCGTAAGGGCAGAATTAAGCCACAGGCCACATGTCGATGGTCAAATATAGGTACTTGTGCCAATTTTGAGTCGAAAACAAAGGAAAATTATGTTAATCACTAAGATGTGTACAGACACTATGACATTATGTCAAATGTATATCAACTGTGCACAATATGACGTGATTTGTAAATGACGTCATAATAGCCTCACTGAATTGCCTTGTTGTAGAAATAAAAATATAATTCGCATTAATTTACTTCGAAATAATTTAATTTCGTTTGTATTCTAGCCTCTGATTGGTTAATATCCAAAAACGAACACAAATTATTTCTGTATAACCTGGTTTGGTATGGGGACACCCCCCCCCCCCCTGACAACCAGCTGAATCACCTGTATCCATACGATCTTCTCATTTCCAGTCCTTGGGTTTCATGGAAAATTCCAGATTTAATAAATGTACCTTTAACTTCAAACAATAATTCGATCTTACCACATGTAAACAAACAACAAGGCTGCTAGGCCTATGTATCAGTTTTTACCTCCCCTCGCTTCCCATCACTTCCGTTACTATGGTTGTATTATTGAGCGGCAAATTTGAACTAATAAAAAGCAACGAAATTTTACACCCATAGTTATTTAATGATTTTAAAATTAAATTATAAGGAATGACTCAAATTCTTGGCCAAATTATTCGAGTATAACCTGGTTTGGGTCAGTTTACGCTGTTTTATAATCCGCTTCGCTTCGCGGATTATAAAGCGTAAACTGACCCAAACCAGGTTATACTCGAATAATTTGGCCAAGAATTTGAGTCATTCCTAAATTAGCTGTCATGTGAACGCAATTTAATTCGCATTAGTTTAATTCGCACATCATTTTATGCCCTGTTCACACGGAGAGTTTAATTCGCAGTAAATTAATGCGAAGTAAAATGATGCGAATTAAACTAATGCGAATTAAATTGCGTTCACACGACAGTTAATGCGAAGTAAACTAATGCGAATTATAATTTTATTTCAACAACAAGGCTATTCGGTGAGGCTATTATGACGTCATTTATAAATCACGTCATATTGTGCAGGGCAGATATACATTTGACAAAATGTCATAGTGTCTGTACACATTTTAGTGATTAACATAATTTTCCTTTGTTTTCCACTACAAAAAGCACAAGTACCTACATTTGACCATCGACATGTGGCCTGTGACTTAATTCTGCCCTTACGCATGCGTCAAAATTTAATTCGAATTAGCTTCGCTTAGCGTTCACACGGAGCTAATGCGAAGTAATTTAATGCGCAGTAAACTAATTCGAATTAAACTAATTCGCATTAAATTCTCCGCGTGTACGCAAATCAAATTTAATTCGCATTAACTTACGTTTAATTCGAATTAAACTCTCCGTGTGAACAGGGCATTACTTCGCATTAATTTACTGCGAACTAAACTCTCCGTGTGAACAGGGCAATATATGTAATTTTCAAATCGGTAGGACAGGGGTTGTTGTTCAGGGATTTCATTGTAATGACATGGACAGAGTAGTTTAGGCTACTAATGACTCAAAAGCTTTTCCAGAATCTAGCTGCCATTGCATTTTAACTGGACTATTTAAGTTGGTCTATACATCCAGTGCCATGCATGCGATCATTCTGGAAAACTGGAAAATCACCGAAACTGAGCTTATGAAGTTAGTTTCAACTTTGTGAATATTTACGGAGTTGTAATCTTGCCAACACCCCCCCTTCCTAAAAAAAAAATTAAAATTTATAAACTCAAAAATAATATTTTTAACATCCAAACAACTAATATAATATTTCACTAAAAATTCTTCAATTTGAATTAAATTATACCTCATGCAGTATAAATTTATCCATAAGAAATATTAAAATACATGCATTTACTTGTATTAGTTATATTTTGCAATGCTACATATAATCATGTAACTTGAAAGCCCGTAAACACATTCCAGAGGGGTATACAGGATTTCAAGGTGGGGGGGGGGTGTTTTGTTTGTTTGATTATTGTTTAACGTCCCTTTCGAGAATTTTTCACATATATGGAGACGCCACCACTTGCCGGTGCAGAGCTGCAAATTTTTTACCTATTCTCGGCACTCAGGGCCATTGAGCAGCGAGGGATCATTTTCGTGCCAACACCTACTGCGACACGGGGCCTCGGTTTATACGGTGTCATCCGAAGGACCGGTCTCCACGTCCCACAGAGGGATTCGAACCCGCGACGTAAGGACCAACTCCTTACTTCGCGATTCTAGAGCAGACGCTCTAACCACTGCGCCACGCGGGCGACGGGGGGGGGGGGGATATTAATGACAAAATGACAACATAAACTAAAAAAAAAATACTTGTAGTAAAATTGAGTATATAAGAGCAAAGATTTTCTCAAGATTCAGGTTTTCTCTATTGAATATCAAGAACATAAAAGTTTTCTAAAACTTTTCTTTCTTTCAACCTCTTACTTTTTTCTTCATTTTTTTTAAAAACGTATATATATACCACACCTATATACTCTATGTGTACATATATAGATTGATCGATCAATCGATCGATCGATAGGTATGGTACATCTTTTTTAAGTATGCATGCCAAGTTTAGTGAAAATATACCGTCTGGTTAAGTTTAAGGGACCATCTCAAAATACAGGTACATTTACTGTAGGATTATATAGGAAAATACCATTTTTCGCACTTCGGAGCAAATTATACAAATGCTACCATAGACTTTTTGCTCAGATTATATTATTTGATGGGTAATACTATATTGTACATTTTGTGCAAGAAACACAAAATTCTACCGTTTGGTTTCCAGAGGGGGCGTCTCAAAATGTCAAAATTCATAATATTTTCCTATTTTTATGGAGTACAACAAAACATGACAGATACCACAGATTTACATAAAAAATAATAAATATGATTGTTAGATTCTCAATTTCCTATGTTTAAAATTTCAAGAGCATATATTTTGTACTTTTTATTTTATGGAATAATTAATGACCCAGCTTAAAGAACTTCGGTTATTCATAACGTCAAAAACACACTATTACGACGTCTATCTACCTATCATTTGAAAAATCTTTTTAAAAATCAGTTATTTGAAAACGTAATTAGATTTTTTAACTTGAGATTTCCTAAATTTGTTAATTTTTATAAATTATGTAAAATTAGTTGCTTTCAAAGAGTAAATACGCTTTATTTTACTATGCTGCGCGAAGTATTGCGCAATGAAAACCCCAGTCGGCCCCCTTAAGATACAACGTAACTTAGTTTTCCTTGAAATAATGAATGTGAACAACGATCGAAATGTCTATATTCACTTGAACCTTTAAAATCCGGCCAAAGAGACCTTATTAGCTGAGAAAAGGCGTACATACGTTGAACAACCTGCAATATTCCATCTTATTAAAAACTTCTCACACACTCTGTTAATACATGCGTTTTGGACGATTTTGGTATCACGATCCCGATTTTTAACCTATTTTAAAAGCACCATATAGTGAAGTATCATCATATAAATGTTAAAGTATCAGCATATAATGTTGAAGTATCAGCATATAATGTTGAAGTATCAGCATATAATGACAAAGTATCAGCATATAATGTTCAAGAATCAGCATATAATGTTGAAGTATCAGCATATAATGTTGAAGTATCAGCATATAATGTTAAAGTATCAGCATATATTGTTGAAGTATCAGCATATAATGACAAAACATTCAGCATATAATGACAAACTATCAGCATATAATGACAAACTATCAGCATATAATGTTAAAGTATCAGCATATAATGACAAAGTATCAACATATAATGACAAAGTATCAGCATATGATGAATGTTCTCCACATACGGCAGCTGCGGCGTTCCATATTCTCGGCTCTGAAGGAAAATATTGTATTCATTAAGGGGGGAGGGGTGTACCGTTCACGGTAGCTCAGTCGGTAGAGCGCTCGCTCCGTGATCGGGAGGTCGTGAGTTCGAATCTCGGCCGTGACTGACCTAAGTCGATAAAAAATGGGTAGCAACTGTTCCATCGCCATGCGCTCGGCACTTTGAAGTGAAAGTTGCGGGTCCTTCAGATGAGACCTTAAAAACTGAGGCCCCTTGTCACGACAGGCGTTGGCAGGCCTTGTCCCTCACTGCTCAATGGCCGTAAGTGCCGAGTAAAGGTCAAAATTTGAAGCCTTTCACCGGTATATGGTGACGTCTTTATATGAGTGAAATATTCTCGAATGGGACGTAAAACAACATACAATTCAACCAATCATTAAGGGGGGAGGGGTGTACGTATCGTGATGAGCGGAAATTTGATCACCTGTCAGTCCATTAAACATGAAAGATTATTTGGAATATTTGTATACAACTGCGTGGCGTTCTTAGAACCACATTAGTATTTGTTAGAAAAATTAAATAATTATTTAGCTGTTTAAGATTTGTTACATATTTGTAAGAACCACTTTATTTACAGAACAAAGTTTCATCCTTTTATAGACGCCGTGATATATTTGATAGGCTGTTTAATTACTATTCGGATATATTGCCATTCAAAGGACTTACACAGTTTTTTTTTTAATATTACCAAAGGTCGTGGTCTAAAACAAATTGACAAAACCAGACCACGCCGTTTTATTTAGAACACTTAGGTCTGAAAACGTTCGTTCATTGAAGTTAATTTGGATAAAACGTCCGACATTTTTCAACCTCGTTTGCTATAATTTACCGAATCGGATCTTTTTTCCGTATAGTCGAAATGCATGGACGAAGGATAAAAAACTGTATGCTGATCATTCAAAACACATCATTGCGATTGTGTATTTACATGTAATTTATGGAGACATTTTTTTTTCTGTTTTTCCTTATCTGTGAATTACCCGTTTGCTTTGTACACAAGCATGTGTTCATACCGCTGTTCATACGTGCTATCAATGTGATCAGAGAGAACAAGATATCCCCCAGCAATTTATTTCTAATTATGATAACACTCAATGAAAACAATTTAAGGGAAAATAAATCTACTGACACCTCAGTATATACATGTCTACTTCGATGTCACCAACCGTAACAGTGCCTGACCAGAAGGAATTTAATATTACCGTTATTAAAAAACTCATTATCAGCTGAGCAGACCGATAATTAAAGTACCTCAAATAAACAGAAATTCAGTAATTAAGAAAAGATTTAATTTAATTGATAATTCATTGTAGAGATAATGAGAAACATACAGAATGTAGGGAATTTTCTATTTTGTTTTTCTTCGTCAACTATTCTGAAATCTCGGGATGTATATATTTTGGGCGCTCTTCCATGTAAAACTGCATGTGCTTAAAAAGCATGTATCCGTAAAATCGTGTAATTGGGATATTCTGTTTTATTCGACGAAATAAAAGAAATGCATAAGTATATCATTCTCTACAATACAATTATAAGTTTGGTAGCAGGTAATGCAAACACAGAAGTGATTAATTTAATTTTCGATTTTCCCGAGAATTGAAAACGTCACCTCCACTTACAATTATCATGCATATGAAATGGGGTTCGTTTATATGAAAATAATGACAAACACCATGCTGTCTCGTTGTTGATAAATATAATCTATCTCAGTATCATGTATTATCACAGCA
The DNA here is from genome assembly GCF_033153115.1 of Saccostrea echinata. Taxonomy (NCBI): domain Eukaryota; kingdom Metazoa; phylum Mollusca; class Bivalvia; order Ostreida; family Ostreidae; genus Saccostrea; species Saccostrea echinata. The sequence continues at coordinate 20,105,098 of NW_026889751.1, read as the reverse complement.
CTGAAAGATATATAAACAATCATTAATATTCTATAACAAAACATACATATAGATCACTTGCCTAATAGCACGGTCAAATGAAGAGTTATTTCCCTTTAATTGTGCTCATAGCTGAAATCTTTTAAGAGTTATCTTTCTTAATCAATAATTACGTACAGATCATAAAAACTCTGGCATATATCATAATATACTGTCCTCTTCCATAATAATATATATAGACATTATTTAAGATATAATTCATACCTATATGTGATATAGAGCCATAACTCCAATTATATACAAAGCTGAACACAGCTGTGCTCTATTCAGTGATCTGTGTTAGTATGAATAATATAAATATAACTTTACTGTTTTGCACACTTATTCTCAAAGATATAAAATATACTCATTATTCTGAACATTTAAAAAGTCATAAAATAATCACACAAACTAAACTTTCATACTTTATATTAGAATATTGTTATTTTGAACTTTAGCAGAAAAACAGCTATATAGAGATAATGAAATTAGAAAAAAATTAAACTTACATTCTGTCCTTTCTTGGTCATTGTCATAAATCAGTCAACATCCACAAATATCAAAAAGCCAATATGTCTGCTCAGACCAAAATCTGAAACAAAAGTAATTAACTAGGTAAAACCAAAAGAGAGGGAAACAAACCAACCAATGAAATCCAAGTTGGCCTGGACACTACACAAGATATAAATAGGAAGGGACAGGGGTTTAAATGACCACTGTGATGTCATATATCTAAAAATAACTCAACACACATATTGATGTAAATAATTCTATGTAGATCTATTCAAATAAAGGAAATGCTGTAAAGAAATAAACATGATAATTTAACTGAATTAATTAAATCCTGAAATATAATAATCAGTATATGAAATAAATCACCCTATCACACATATGTACAAGCAGTTTAAAACATGAGACATAAAAATAAATTGTTGCAAACCTAGTGGTTAATGATTTCAAACCCAGTTTTCCATTAATCGCTGTGACTACACATTGCATTTTAACACCGATATGACCGCGGCTCGTTGATCTCTGCGGCCACGTATGTTACAAAATTCAAATACAAAGCGACAGAGCGGAATGTAAACTGTGTGTTGTAAGAAGGCGTGAATTATTGTATGTTTAAATGTATTATTTTATGTATATAGTTTATTTAATATTAAATGAAAAATTAAATGAAGAAACGAGAGACTGATAGTAAAAATTATACGTAAATTACTTTACACAAGTATTAATACTTAATACTTCCATCATTAATTGCAATTATTTGCCGTAGTATCTTTTCAATTAAAATTGAAATAGAATACAATAATACGGGATAGAGAAATAATTTTTTTTTAAATCGTATTGTTGTGTCGACAGTGAACAGGCCGGTGAAAGCGATTAAAATTCGAAATGATTTTATGCACTAGTGTTTGGAATTAAGATTAAATCAAAGATGAGATTAAGTTATCCGAAAGATTCGATATAAATTAAAAAAAAAACATAATGTTTCATTAATCATTGTTTCTAAATAATGGATTTAAAACGCGATCACAGTCTTCACAGATGTTTGTTTTGTTTACATGGTTTATGTCCGCGGGTGGCTGGTACACTGGTGACCTCGGCAACGTTGGATCGCGGGTTGTGTTACATAACTATAAACATCGAAGTGAACGTGGAGAACGTAAAATGCGTACAGTCAATGATCAATAATTATTCGATGCTTAAAGTTTAATATTACTTATATAGTTATATAGAAACATTTAATTCCTTCCTTTATTTGAAGACGTGTTCCCTTTAAAACTAAAATAAAAAAGAAAAGAAAGTTGTAAAAAATAATTTATGAGTGAAACCACAGAACACGTTTAAAACCTTATTTAGAAGAAAATTAGCATTAAATACAGTAGGGTATATTATTTATGGCAAGTTTGTTTAAGTTATACACATGAAGAGTTCCAATTTACTTGCCGAACGAAAACGCTTACCTGTTTACGGGACCTGCTTTTTACCGACATGTTAAGCAATACTCGAAAAAAAACAACATTTTTATGAGATCAATAATGTGTTAAAGAACAACTTTAATTCCGAAAGCCATATCGAAATATTTATTACCGTTTTTGAGTTATAAAGCGAAAACTTTCAAGAGCTCTGGATCCCTAATTTTAAGGGCCAGCCACTTTTAAATGACATCAAATGAAAGCTCTTGCAATTATGCACAACTTTTATTCTACATGTTTTAACAAAATATTTTTAGTTTTAAAGATATAAACGAAAATATGTCAAAATTTTTTGCTCTCTTCCGCGTTCTAACTTTTGACCCCTCTCTAGCGCCATTTTTAATGCAAAAATCAAAAAACAAAAACCGATGTGCACAACTTCAATGCTTCTTCTTTTCAATTTCAAAGGGTTTTTTGTTCCAATTATTACAGTCTCAGCTAGAGCCTTTGTCTGAAAACCAAAGGCCTTAAAATTTCAATCAAAGGGGAATAACTCATGAACAGAAGGTAATTTCTGAATTGTATTACAGTATTCTGAGAGTGTTTTGTAAAGTCTAAAAGCTCTTAAAACTTGAACAAAATCCGTTCAGGAATGAGGAAGATATGAAGCTTCAAAGTTGGCGTCTAGGAAAAAAAAAGGATAATAAGAATAATCTTCACCATCAGAATCAGTAGAAGGTCTTCCGTTTGGAACGGAAGACCTTAATAATCTTAACCATCAGAATCAGTATAGAAGGTTTTCCGTTGGAACGAAAGACTTCAATAACAATCGACGAAATGTGTACTATGCAGGTAGGGTATACTGCTATCACTTTTGCTTCCGACAATAATTTTGGCAAGACATTGTATAACACACCCAGCCATAACTGCAGGGCAATACTATAAACTATTCATTTCTAGCTGCTATAATTTGTAGACATTCAACTTTTATATCTTTAAGTGATTTTTCTGCCGATTTATCATGTATTTGTTTCAATTGTGGTGGTGTGCGCTTTTCATCCAATAAAAAACTTAACCAGGAAACAAACCTTTTTGTTGCCTTAGTATACATATCAATATTTCATTAATATTGCTGCCATTTGACTTTCTCTTGAACGCTAACTCTACCAAGATTTTTCCTTCCTGCTAGGTCATTTACAACAACTGTTGCATGCTGTGCTTTTAGTTTAACCAGTCATAGAACTAAATCAAATTGAAATACATCTCCCTTTCTGATATTTTCTTGAATTTATTAAAAAGATGTTTATTTTCTTTATTTAAACCAACGTTTGAAAAGCATCGATTTGCTTACACTGACGATGTTATTCGACTATGGATTTTCTCTTCATGATCATATTCTTCAGATTATAATATTAACTAGTTCTAATTGTAACGGGAACCGTTACAGATGTTCCCCAAACGCTCCCCCTACCCCCTTTGGGACCCCATTACCTATATGCTTCAACAAATTAAGCAAAACCTTTGTATTAGAGACTTAAAGAACTTATTTTCAAAATTATTTTGAAAAAATAACAATGCAAATATAGCACAGCTAGCATAAGCAGATCAGACTTATGTACTTATGCAAGCACACGATTTCAAAAAATACCATTTAAATGTAAAAAAAAAAAATAATAAATAAATTAATTAATTAAAAAAAGCTTTATTTTAAATTTCAAAGAATTTCACTGAAAACAGAGAAAGATACAGCAACATAAATAATAATAAGCAAACAGAAATCAGCGTGAGTGAGTGCATGCATGAACATGCCTTATATTATATATTATATTATATATTATATTCATTTCTGATGATTGAAAATATAGGAACTTTATTATTTGTATATACTTCGAATTTCAGCTTCTTTCGTTAATAATTAAGAATGTTAATATAAATACTAACAACCATAGCCAATCAGATTTCAGCACACGTGCTTGCGCGTATTTTCTAGATTTCTCGCATAAATATTCTTATAGTGCCCTATAACATATACCAACGTCTTAAATTTCAAAGAATCATATTGAATATATAGTAAGAGAGATAAGACCTATAAAGTATTAGCCAATCAGATTTCAGCACACGTGCATGCATGTCCTTGCATTCAATTTTGATAGAAGGATAATCTAGGAACCCAGTTTTTGCTGATTTGACCATGTCATCTTGTCTACACTACAAATCGTCTTTATATTTTGAGTATCAAATCATTTAATTAAAAAATATAAAAGTTATGGCTTTATTAGGTATATCAGTCATTTCACTCATTGCATGTGTATGCATGTGCGCGAAAAATGATCTTCGTTCCGCACATCTACACAACATGTTTGTTAACCCTAAAAATGTTTCATCTCCATTGGATGAGTAGTTTCCGAGAACATTCGAGGACAAAAAAATACAGGAGAAGAAATTTTGAAAAAAGAAAGTAAAAACAATATATTCCCAAACTTCGTTTGGGTAACATAATTGATTGAGTAAACCTCGTATATTTGGTCAGGTCTAGTGAAAGTGAGGTTAGGTCTAGTAAAATTTCCAGGTACTAGTCCGACTGGTCTAGTTAAGTTGAGCCCTGTCAGTAGCGCCTGTCCAAAACCAATATTTTCTTCATTTGTATTTAAGAAGCAGTGTTTGTACATTTATGTAAATATATAGCTGGTCTATGCTTAAAAATGAAGCGGTGCAAGAAGAGGAAACAGTATTAATGAGGAAACAGAATGATTAGAAGGTCTTTCGTTTAGTAGAAATACCTCAATAAAGAAGGGGGTTCGTGGATCGTGAAAGAAGGAAAGCGAGAAAGGCACGGACAATCTCCCGATCTGAAAGAAGATATTTTTCAATTCTAAAAGTAAGGAAAAATTATATTTTTTCAAAAATTATATTGTCAATATAATTTTTTTTACACATTTGCTTCCTATATTTTGTTGAGAAAATTATTGACAATTTATTTTCACTAATGTTTTAAGGTATGTGAAAAAGAAAAAAAAAGCTTCACGCATGATTCGAACTCTGTCTACAGCTCACGGTAAGGCATAAGCCTGAGTGCGTTAACCACTATGCTACGAAGTCTGCTTGTCTTGTTTGGTGTCAGTGTGATTTAAATAAACGAGTTTGTTGAAGCGTATTTTTTTCCAGAAATGTTCGATTTTCATAAAGAATGGGTTCAGACTCCATTTTTTAAAAACATGAAATAGATTTTGCATTTACTTTTCCGTCATTTAAACGTTAATGAAGAATGGAGACTTGACCCATTCATATTCAAAAATCATTTTTTGTGGCTCTAATAAACCCATTTTCCACTAAATATGCTTTACTGTCAACTTATTAAAAACAAATTATCAATGAAAAAGTCGTTCAATAAAAGAATTGAATTTATTTTAGAAAAATATAACTTTTCCGTGAACTTTAAAAATTAAGAAATATATTGTCCCAGCGTGGGGGATTGTCCTGTCCTTGCACGCCCTCTTTCTTTACAGACAAATGATACCTGCAAATACGTATACATGATAAATCGATTTCAATAGGCAAATATTACCCGTACCCCTATGACGTGTAGTAGACTTTAAATATTCCGTTGAATTTTGTTCATCAAGCAAAATGAAAATGGAATCTCATCACTTGTGCTTTTTGGTCTTTGCAATAATATGTTTAGTCGGCAAGTAATAAATATACCTGAACTGTTAAATTTGTACATATATACTGGCAATTTTCATGCAGAGAATTAAACGCCCTATTGTATCTGAATGTGAAAATAACACTTTACACAAAATCTCGATGTTAAGGACAGATATACAAAATATAAATGTATATTTGGACCAATTTTTGTTGTTAATGATAGCAAATTTCTAAAATATTAAGAGATTGTAGACCTTTTACGATATTCAAAATTCTACCATTCTGCAATCCTTATTATAAATCTGTACATTTTTTACCACCTTTTAGCATAGCATTGCCATTGTGAAATTTTTAATGTAAAATTAAAATTTACGGGGTTAAACATATTCATTTTACTTATATAAACATGACATTTATAAAGTATATGTCGTTTATTTATAGGTTATATATCATTTTACCTGAGATGACTTTATTCTATTTATAGTCATTTTTATTTCTAAAGCAATTTACTTCTACCTGACAACTAAAAAGCTATGTTTTAATTTTTGTTAACATTGAATGCTAGCATTCAATGGTTTCCCTTTGATTTCTATTTTTGATAGCATAAAAACCTACTGATCTTGGAGAACTGCAAGCGGTCGGTATCAGGTGCGGATCCAGGAATTGAAGTTAGAGGGGCGCCAAAAGTAGGCAGGGGGTCTGGGGGCCGCCTTGAGGCCCCCAGTGGGCCCAGTTCGAATCCCTGGTGGGGGCCCGAGGGCGAAGCCCCCGGAAGCTCCTGGATTCTAGAGATTTTATAGGGAAAAAATGAGGTCTACCGAGTGGACATTTTGGTATTGATCAACAAGTAGATCTCGAAACAAAACGAAAGTAGGAGCGAAACAAAGACATGATCGATTTTAATCAGACTGAAAGCAGTTCATATGTGCGAAATCATCTTGCCCATATTAAAAATAAGCTAAGATATGAATAAACAAGATGTGTTTGTGAAACACTTATGCCCCCGTATGGCAGCTTATGGCGAAGGTTAAAGCTTCTCAAATGCAAGTCAAAATCCAGGCCAAAAGATAAAAAATGTTGGTACCCAAACAAAGGTTTTGTCTCGAGAAATATACCTGTGAAATTTTGAAAGACCTAGCTGCAACTGTTCAAAAGTTATGGCGAAGGTTAAAGTTTTTTAAAAGTAAGTAAAACGTCAAGGTCAAGGTCAAAGTGGTTAGTATTCAAAGGAAGGTCTTGTCACAAGGATTACATATGTGAAGTATGAAAGCCTTAGCACCAACCATTCAAAAGTTATGACCAGGGTTAATTTTTTTTTTCGAAGTAGGTAAAACTCATATGTCAAGGTCAAAGTGGTTGGTATCCAAAGGAAGGCCTTGTCACAAGGATTACATACGTGAAGTATTAAAGCCCTAGCACCAACCATTCAAAAGTTATGGCCAAGGTTAAAGTTTTTCAAAAGTAGGTCAAACTCCTATGTCAAGGTCAAAGGGTCAAAGTGATTGGTATCCAAAGGAAGGTGATGTCACAAGAATTACATATGTGAAGTATGAAATCCCTAGCATCCGCCATTCAAAAGTTATGGCCAAGGGTAAAGTTTTTGAAAAGTACGTCAAACTCCTAGGTCAAGGTCAAAAGGTCAAAGTGGTTGGTATCCAAAAAAAGGTCTTGTCACAAGAATTACATATGTGAAGTATGAAAGCCCTAGCTCCAACCATTCAAAAGTAATGGCAAAGGTTAAAGTTTTTCAAAAGTAGGTCAAACTCCTAGGTCAAGGTCAAAGGGTCAAAGAGGTTGATATCCAGAGGAAGGTCTTGTCACAAAGGAATATACGTGTAAAGTTTAAAACCCCAAACAGCAACTGTTCAAAAGTTATGGCCAAGGTTAAAGTTTTTCAAAAGTAGGTCAAACTCCAAGGTCAAAGGGTCAAAGTTGTTGGTATCCAAAGGAAGGCCTTGTCACAAAGAATATACATGTGAAGTTTGAAACCCTAAGCATCAACTGTTTAGAAGTTATGGCCAAGGTTAAAGTCATAAAATTTTGCAAAAGTGGGTTAAACTCCAAGGTCAAGGTCAAAAGGTCAAATATGATGGTACCCAAAGAAATGTCTTGTTACAAGGAATACACATGTGAAATATGAAAGTCATAGCTCCAACCAATCAAAATTTGTGGGCAAGGTTAAAGTTGACAACAGACAAACGGACAAATAGACAGACAGGGCAAAAACAATATACCCCCGAGATCTTTCGATCCGGGGGCATAAAAATTATCTTACTAGAGAACTGACTATCGTTATCTATCTGTTTGTTTAATACTGTGATTAAAGGAAATTTCGTGTTAATATAGCCAAAACAAAGTTCCGCACTTTTGTAAAGGCCCAAAGGTGACAAAACGAAAATTTTTATATATTGGTATAGCTATTGAAATTGTGAAAGAATTCACTTATCTGTCAAGAAGTAGAAAGGTTACTAATACAAATAAACATTTAACAGAGGAAGCATCTAACTTTCTTTATGAAGTTTTACGTTAAATTACTAATTGTCAAATCATCCTGTTTGAAAAGGTCGACAGTTCAATTTTACTTTATTCCTGCAAAGTCCTGGACCGTTCAATTTTAGATATAATTGGTTGAATTGGGGAGAGTACTTTTAACTGTACATACTAAAATAAGAATTACTGCATACTGGTAAAACATTTTACTTTGCATATTGGTAAAACATCTTACTTTGAAAACAGTCAAATTTTTGCTGTTTAATGTATAAATTACTTCTACTACGTGCTAAAATTGACATTGGTAATTAATCTAAAGGGTTAAAAAACAAAATCTATTTAACTGATTGTGGATATAGAAATTAATTCAATTATTCAGTAGTACATGTACTTGGTCAATTGAGAGTTTAAAACAAAATTAACATGATCACTTAAAACAAAATAGGGAATCAAATTGCAATAATCCGTCAAAGGGATTTATAAATAATCTATCACGAACTTAAATTTTGAATGTCAATTTTATGTAGATGATGTCTTCAGTAATTATAAGGAATAAATTCTAGCTAAATTCAAAACTTCAAATCATAAACTATCAATATTGAAACGGAAAGATGGAAGGTACCGTAAAAAATATGTCATAGGTGACGAATTCCACTATGCATTGTCTTTTATGCTGTACAAAGTTAAAAGATGAAAGAAAATTGTACATTCCCAAATATTATACGTTAAGACCAACTATTATCAAATTTAATGAATTGTTTTCTTATAAAAATGTAGGCGTATTAAGGATATCAACTCCTCAGCCCGATAGGATAACTCTTAAAATTATAATTTAGTTCAAAATGACACTTGAATCTTTTAGTGCAACAATTTTCATTTCATGCACATCAATATGAGTAAAGGTTCTTTGAAGTCTTAGAAATGATATTGTAAAAAGTTTATATTTGTAACCCCCCCCCCCCGCAAGTACAAAAAAATAGTATTACATTTTTAGAAAAATCAAATTTTCTTTAATATAGCTTCAAATACATGAACCAATGCTTGTCAGTATGATCTTAAATAAGAAGTGATCCCTGATGTCTTGCAATGATTTACTACTTTATCAGTATCTCTTTTTTGTTATTTAAATATTACATACATGTGTGAGCAGAATATATAACATATATACAAAATGTGTGTATTACATTGTGTTTCTAAATAGATATAAAATTAATGTTATTAACCAGGAGGTTTGACTTTCTCGTTTACAGTTTTTATAAACGAGCAACGTTTACTTTAATAATCAAACATTTTTGTTTTTTGTTTGTTTGATGTTTAACGTCCCTCTCGGGAATTTTTCACTCATATGGAGACGCCACCACTTGCCGGTGGAGAGCTGCAAATTTTGACCTATACTCGGCAATTAGGGCCATTGAGCAGTGAGGGATCTTTTTCGTGCCAGCAACTACTGCGACACGGGACCTCGGTTTACCCGGTCTCATCCGAAGGACCGATCTCCACGTCCCACAGTGGGATTCGAACCCGCGACGTAAGGATCAACTCCTTACTCCGCGACTCTAGAGCAGACGCTCTAACCACTGCGCCACGCGGGCGACTCAATCATTTTTGGAAGAAAACATTTCCATTTTAAACTTCATAACATTTGCTTTTGAAACATAACACTTGGGAATATACAATTTTCTTTCATCTTTTCACTTGTTATATCATAAAATATAGTGAAATTCGTCACCTACATCATTTTCACATAAAGGCATATTCTGCTATCTCTTTCTGTCTTTCAGTACCTTCCTATCTTCCCGTTTCAATTGGTAGTTTATCATTTGATGTTCTGAATCTACCTAGAATTTGTTTCTTATGATTACTTAAAACACTAGGCCTATGTACATAAAATTGACATCTAAAATTTAAATTTTTGAAAAAATTGTATATCATACCATTTGAAGAATTATTGCAATTTGATTTCAAATTTTGTTGAAACTGATTTCAACTTTTAATAAGCCCAGCACTATTGATTGATTGGTTCTGATTCCATATATTACTATATCCACAATCGTCGTAAATTGATTTCAAATTCTTTAACATTTAGATTCATTTCCATTTGTCAAATTTAGCACGTAGTAATTTGTACATTATACAGCAATATTTTGAGTGTTTTCCATTTGGAATTTTTGAACAATATGCAATAATTCTTGTTTTGATATATATACATGCAGGTAAAGGTACTCTCCCCAATTCACCATATACCATAAAATTGGAAGTATATGGTTTTAAAAGAAAAAAGCATTTTACAGAATTTTAGATATACTATCTCTATAATTTCAACATACCATGACCCCCATACTTCACAGCCATATAAAAAAATTGGAACAACAATCTTATCAAACAAATACAATTGATCATCAAGAGAGAGGTGTAATTGGTTACTTTTTATCAAAATAAAAAACGCTCTTTAAGTAGAATATTGTTTTGTCTTAATAAATGAACCAGATGATGAGAATATAACTCCAAGATATGTAAAATGCTTAACAATTTCAATTTCTTTGTTTTTGTAACAAAAAACATTCTGTGGTGTACATGTACTTCCTCTCGAAAAAATCATTATTTTGTTTTTTGTTTGTTTGTTTGTTGTTGTTGTTGTTTTTTTTTTTTTTTTTTTTTTGCAATATTAACCTTAAGTTTCCAATTTTCACATTACAATAAAAAAAACTGAGCAATTGATTATGTAAATCTTCAGGTGATTCAGAGAGTAAAACTGTATCGTCTGCATACAAAATAACCAGCATCTTTAACAAAATACCAAGTTCTTATTTTTATCTTATTTGTTGAGACTTCAATGTTATTATGTGTACTTAAAAAAAGATTCTACATAATTTAGGAATTAAGTAAATAAAATGGCAACAGGTTTTTTTCCTTGTCTTACCTTTATTCTGCATGGAAAGTATTCAGTATCCATATTATTTACTGCTATTCTCGATTTGCCCCCAGAGTACACATATTTTCACAATCACATCAAACATTTTCCAGTAATACCATTTTGAATAAAGCATTTGCCATAGTCCTACTCTCCATACATTGTCAAAAGCAGCCTTAAAATCTATAAACGCACAATACATTTTCTTTTTCAGTAAAATGGATAACTCATTTAACGATTGTAAGGTGAAAATATTTTCTATTATTGAATAATTTGACATTTTTAAAAAATTGTAAGTTCTATGGTCGATACAATGACATTGTCAGCAAAAACAATCTATCAATAAGTCATATGCTGACTGACGTTTTTTATACTAATTGTTACGCCATTATTTACAAACTGTCGACGAATTTTTCAGTTATTTACTGATCATGAAAAGGAGCACACGGCAGGTGTGACCGGTCGGCAGGGAATGCTCACTTCTCCATGGCACCTGATCCCACCTGATGTTTTGGAGATCCGTGTTTGCTCTGCTCCCGGTTTGTGTTGTTTAAATGGACTTTGAGCTGAATGCTTTTCGTAATCTCTTTATTTCATGTAAATAATTTAATTTGGGTTGTAACGCTTCATTTGATTGGATAAAAAGCTAATATATATCTTATTACCTGTGTTGCCAACGTCAGAATTACTTACGTCAAAAACGTATCAGTCCGCTTGACGTTATTTTTTCAATATGACCAATTTTGAAGGCGTTTTTAAAGGAGAAACTGCCTTCATGTCAATACCTCATGGTGAAAAATTAAATTATAAGGAATAAGTTTAATAGCTACAATCGAGGTGTAATCGGAGTTGGAACAGTTTACGTTTTTTATAAACTGCTTCGCGTTTTTTAAGCGTGAACTGCCCCAACCTAGGTTAAAGCAGTATAACTTGGGAAGCTTTTTAATCCATTCCTTAAATAACTTACACATGCAGCTTAGTAAAATAATGGGTCTATAATTTTCAGGGGCTTTGTCGTTTCTCTTATTTTTAAAGATATTCAAAATATTACCAACAATCCAAGCTTCAAGTAAAACTGCTGGGTTGAGAACAATATTAAATTTCATAACATATAATGGTAACATAAGACTAGCGGAAGATTTTATGTTTTCATTAAAAATTTCATCACCACCAGCACTTTTTTTTCATACTTGCTATTGCTTGTCTTATCTCATCTTCAGTTACTACCGAGTCTAATTCTTCATTAATACATGTACCTATAAACTCACTTGATACAAATTCTTTACTGTTTACATCACCCTTGTTAATATTTTTAAAGTATTCGTAAAATTCATAAATGTCAATATTACATTTTTTATGTTGTTTGGCTCAAGTTCAATTTCTTCAAAAGCTTCTATTGAACTATATTTAGAATTTTGGGGGGTATGTAAAATTTCTAAAATCAAATCTTCATCAAAATTAATTAAATTGGAATTTAATCTTAACCAGATCATACTTACAATTTGTGTGAAATTAGTTACATAATCTTAAATAGATTTGTTCTATCCAATATCAATGCCACCTGAATGTCTGTTGGAAAATTCGTGTTTATTTTTAGCATCAAAGAAAAAATCAATATGATCAATCAGTGTAGTATCATAATGATAGCACAAATTTTTTACACTATTATATAATAACTGAAATTAAAAGAATTAAAATACCGTAAAAATATTTTTTTTTAAAAAACGCGCAATTTTCTTCAAAAGGCTTGATACACGTATCTGTAATTTTTTATTCAAAATATATTGTTGATTTTCAATTAATTATTGCATAGCTGTTCTTTATTTGCTATTTCTGAAAATATATATCAAAATTGAGATTTGATAATATTTCCTTTACAATATGATTACTTATATTGATTTACAAATGTATTGGGTACACCTAAGTGAATATCTATTAGTAAGTGTGTACTTACAGGACTTGGAGAGTGTGGAGAGTGTTGTGCAATCCAAAATATAATAACGGGAGATATGGAAGATTATGGCACGCCGATTGCTTCAAAATTATTTTCTGCACAACGATCACGATTTTATACACGAGCTTGATGAAAAATATACACGAGTAAAATAAAAATGCACGTATCGGTAAAAATTGCACATACTTTGAAAGATTTTAACACAAACATAACGAAAAATACACGAATCCGAAATTTTTTACACGATTAAGGGGTATAAAATGCACAAACGTAAAATCAAAAACTGCACGAGCAGAGGAAACTAAAAATTACACAAACAATTTTACTGCGCATACAGCTGCGCATATCATTATTATGCACATAGAATATTCATTGTGTCCTTGGTTTTCTGTACTCTTTATCTCTTCATGAATGCTGGGTGTAATCGAGAGAAAATGGCGTTGACGATGATATGCATGTTTGTTTGCTTCTTTATTTCTTTGCTAAAACTCGATCCGATTTCTAGCTAATGCCAATCGAACGAATGAAATGTTTTCTTGTGAACTGTGTGAAAAAATTTAAAAGTTGTTCGGAGATATTATATTTTTCTTATATTGACCGAGATCCTAGCCAAAATATGGAGGTATTATATGATGCCGGACATAAATTGTGACAAGAAAGAAATTGCATGTTTGTGTTATAATGCGGGGGAAAAAAGTACCATTGCATATGATGCACTCGACTCCGAACTAAAAGTAATACGCTCTATTGTCTTTTAAAATTCTCTAACTTATAGATACAACTTTAACGGAAAGTACTTGTATAAAATAAAATTAACACATGCGTAATAAAACAATTAATAACGTGGATTCTTCATGAAAATGATGGCAAAATTATTGCTGATTATAATTATTTAAATTGTAGAATTTATTTTGGTACTCCTCATTTGTACTAATTATGAATTCATTTGGGCAGATTTTTTTTCATTTAGGAATATAGGAAATTATTCAGTTGGCTGGATATATTTTTTATTTTCAAAAAGATTAAAAAGTGGGAATTACCTGACCTTAGATATACACAGTATGTTTTTAAAGTCAAACATAAAAAATATTTTATTTCTAATTATACATGTATCTTCACTCATAAAATATGAGAATATCAATTTTGGTTGCACATCTGTAGCCTACACTGTTATGAATTCCTTCCATGATATCGCATATTTTCAGTCATAAACTACTCAATAAAAAACAAGACATTCCTAAGGGTAAGCGTTACCCTCATTCGTAATGGCGATAACTTGCTAAATGTTTTCACTTTTAATAAATAGGACCAGATAAAGGGAAAATATATATACTCTATGTGCTTTAGTACATGCGGTTTTGTGTTTTGTTACTTAAAATTTGTCCAAATGAAATAACAAAACTCTACTCAAATGATCCTGGCACCGGTAAAACATATCATCATGGCGGATCTGGTTCGTGGATTGATAGAGTAGCAACCTCTGAATCTACGTATTTATTAAAGTTTCAAATCGTTGGACCATGATGACACATCAGAAATTTTAAAACATAGTGAATTACTAAATACATCTACGTACAATGTTACAAATAAGAAAATGGGAATGGATATTATAATAAATAGAAAGAACAAAGAATGTGTTGTATCACTCTTAAATAATGCAAATAAAATTAAAATCATGTTCTTTATGGAGCTCGAGGTTTGACAAATATTTTCCAAGACAACAATTTCTCTTTACATTTCGAATTCGTATGCATAAAATTTTAATTATTTTCCGAACACTAAGTTTTTGTAATATAGGCTAACACTTTTTTACCCAAATCTATAGTCATTATAAAAAGAACATGACTGTATAATTATAAAATGAAAATAATCTTCAATAACATTCAAGGAACATATTTGATACAAGATTCACTTTTTAAAAGACTACTAGTATTCATGTGCATATCTAACGTTTTTGAAAAATCAGATTATGAGTTAAAAAGCCTAATCTATGCAATTTGTATTTTGTACGTATACATGTACAAATAATTAAAAAGTTTGCTTTATAGCAATATTGTACATGTGTATCAATGGCATCAACCATGCAGGTCTTGTTTTACTTCGAGCATGACTACGAATAAATATAAGAAAACATATGATGAATATAAACCTCAAGAAATCTTTGTTTTATTACCGTGTGTTCATTATTGTCAAAATCTGCATTGAAAATAAATGTGCATGTGTAGCCAAGTCCCAGCTAATTAAGTTCATCTTGTATGTCTTCTTGAATTTGGTCTTACAATATCGTTACAGTTCAGTTGAATTGCAATCCTGATTTCGATAGACTATTTTATGTACCCTTAAATTCTTAGAAAATATTTCAGGCACGTAGAATCAGGAGGGGTCTGCCCCCCCCCCCACTTTTTTTCCAAACATAACCTACTTCTATTGTAAATTTCCACTGAAAAGCTGGTTGCCCCCTCCCTTTGTTGTAGGATAGTTTAAATCAAAGTAATTTGGTATTATAATGTGTTTCGAAAATACTTGTTTTGTTTTTTTCAGGTAGGTTGTCAAAAAAAAAAAAAATCTGACCCCCCTCCCCCGCTTTCAAAAACGATACTACGTGCCTGTATTTTATAATTTTAAATTTTCTTAACTCCTTTATATGCATTTTAACTATTCAAAATAGACTACCGCCGGTACATTAAAAACAACATAAATTAAACTTCAATTTACATATATAAGTAAAACAACTGTATATTTTTTCTACATTTTCATGGAGTTTTTATGAAATCACCACACGTTGCTCAAAAGTTAAGACTACATGTACTACATGTACTTTGTAACATACATATACCAAAAAGTGAGATATGTGTTTCAATATTAAAATTTAAGTTGCACAATTAATATTTGCTCGATTTTCTTTACTGTTGACTTCCAAAAAGTTTTCGGTCAAATTCCACAACCCAGATGATCGCAACATTGCTTCAAAAAAAATTTATGAATTGCTTATAATATAATCTTTAATCAAAAGGTATTATTGGTGTGTTAAATAGCTATAAATCGATTAACATACATGTGTCTTTCGTTCCAGAACCAGCAGGGAAGGATCTCTGTATGAAAAGGTCACGCATGCACATCCTTGATTATTACCAAAAGTACACACAGTAGGTGGTGGAGGAGAAGAGTTTGATTTGTTGTTAACTCTCCTGTATTATATCACATGTTTTTATTTATTTTTATTTAGGCCTATATGTCATTGTTTTAAACTTTCAAAAGAAATTGCTATATAGAGGAATGACATACTTTAAAAAATCCAACAATTAAACACACAACTGGTAATATGCCTCCCCCTTTTTTACGTTATCTATAAAAGTATTCTGTGAAGAATGTTTTTTTATTCTGCGTTGTTCATATACTACAAGTTTAAGATTGTGTGCCTGTCAATTTATCTACATGTATAATATACGTTGTACATATATTCTTGAGAGTCTAGCGGAATTTTAAAAGAATCTTTTTTAAAAAGATTACCAACACGTTACTCCTCCTTTTGTAAAAATTTTATAGTATGTTTCAAGCATCCAAACCACATTGAACTGTTCTCTAATGAATATTAATGAAATGTGCGCAATGAGGATGCGTAGCATATTATGTCGATGTTGTATTCTCACTCGTGCAGTTTTCGTTTTTACGTTTGTGTAATTTCCTCACTATATCGTGTAAATATTTTGTTGATTGTGCAGTTTTTCTATAGTTTGTGTAAATTTCAATAGCTTCGTGTATATTTTCCTCACTTTGTGTAAGTTTTTGCTTACTCGTGTAATTTTTGTTTTAGGTCGTGCAGAAAATAATTTTGAAGCAATCGGCGTGCCATAGAAGATGATTGGTGTAAAGATTACTGCTGCCACAGCATTGGGAGAACGGAGTGCTGCAGCGACATCTCTAAGCGCGCTTCTGAAACGGTCCGAAGTGGCGTATGTGGAGCTTGGTTCAAAGAATATGTGTAAGAATTATTACAATATTTTTTTTAAAGATTCGTTTTGGCAGCACCTCAAAAAGTACATGTAGTGTTAGTTCACAAAAATGTTTTTACGAAGAGTCCCCTCAATTATAAATTAGGTGGGTTTTTTGTAATATTTTGTTTTGACATTTATCATTTCCATGTTACATGTTTAAGAAATTCGTGTAATGATTATTTGGAAACTATTTATTTACTTGAAAAGGTAACTCTACAGATACCTTAACTTAATTTTTGGCAATCAAATTGAACGTATTTGCATGTATTTTAATGTCCACAAGTACATTTAAGGTCATGAAATGAAATATAAAATTGTTGAGATACATTGTAAATTTTGAATACATACTTATTAAGTATCAAGCATACATAAAATCAAAAGGAAAATCAATATCTTTTTTAATTCTTGATGGTAGATGGGCGTGGATCATTGGTGGTATTTTTGCATTGGTAGTGGTGGTTGCAATATTAATTTGCTGCTTCAAGTGTCGCTCTTAACAATGTCGTTGTAGCAAGGGAGCATCCAAGTAAGTTCGCAGTCCAAAACTTCTATATTATAGAATGATTTGTGCCAAAATTTTACCAAAGTTAGGTGTAATTTATTAAAGTATGGGTTACCTTTCTATAACTCACACTTTTCTACAACTCCGCTAATCGAGTCATGGCAAAAGAGCATTTAAAAAAAAAAAACAAGCCACATTTTTTTTAAAATCGAACATTTATCGTACTTGATATATAAAATTAAAGCTGAAATATTAGTCATAAAAACAATCATTCTAGACAACCATTATCAACTAAAAACTTGCATTTTAGACTTTGACTTTCGTTAACAAATAAAAAGGAAATGGAGAAATCGCTTGATTTACTTTTTTCTTCATTTTTTCAAAAAAATATTCTCGTAACCAGTGAGACATTACCTACGTATAGCCAGTATTGGTAATGATTCTGTCGTTATCTCTTAAATGATTCTAATATCATTCTATTTACAACCAAGAAAATTTGGTACATAGAATTGAAAGAAATATGCCTCATTTAAACAGGCATATTTTTTCAATTACACGTTTGTACTACATGTAAAAGGTCGACATAATACGATCAATTTTAGTAAACTACGGTACAAGTCACTTACCCCACATAATATTGTTGATTATGTGCAGATACGATCCCTCGTGTCATTATGACCACGCCCATCTGGTATCTGCACATAACGAACAATATTTATGGGCTAAGTGCAACATACATGTAACCATTTTAGAATATGTTACTTTTTTGCAGATTTGATTGCCACAGTTTCGAAGCAGACTGTATCTACGAACTCGTAAATTTTCAGACAATATTTCCTATCAAAGCAATTAAATAACAAACTAATCAGAAGAAACAATTTTTCTTTAATCCTTTATAAACCTTTATACCTTAGCTTATCAACTAATTTATTGTGTCACAATATATCTATCCTTTTTTAAAATAAATACATGTATTTCTTTTTGGTTTTGTATTAATATTATCAAAGAAGCCAAAAAAAAAAAAAAAAAAAAAAAAAACAGCAACAGAAATTTAATAAAGACAATACTGCGAAAAATTAAATATACGTACATATATATTATGATAGTTACTGAATCATTGGCGGAATAGGTCATGTCTGCATAAATAAAATGTAAATAGAGAATTAATTTATGAATGACAGTCGATAACAAAAAGTCCATGACATACAGCTGAAGATGCCACAAAAGGATTGAAAATTTCTTCACCCTAATTATGTTTCATTCATAAAATGATACCATTGCTCTTCTGGCGATAAAGATGAGGCTGAAAACTGTACCATCTGACTGTTGAAATAAAGCCACAGTGATCAGTGGCACCCAAATACTACTTCTTTAATAATTACCACACTATTTGTAATAGCCAAATAGTATAGTTTTGGCATTGTTAGAATAACTAAAAGAAGCGTTGCATTAACTATTGCATCATAAGATTAAAGTTGAACGTGTTCAAATTTCGGTAATGGGGTTACACAGTTAATAACTTTGCTTTAACTTAAACCCCAATTAAACTTTTGCTGTTATTTTATAACTACAGTATATGAAATCCGGATGCAAAATCTCTGTAAAAAACCCAAAGGAGCTAGCCAATGCAGAATTAGATGTATAAATAATAACAAGGTAAGCATAATTTGTGCAGAAATTCACACAGAATTGTCACAGCAGATATAAATGTCTGCTGCAACTGCTAACACAGAATAGGCTCAATTTACTTAAATATTAAAAACAGACACGGATGTTATTTCCCAGCTTATAGATGTACAGATCCTTTATTTATTATACACAGCAAAACAGTACATGTTCATAACTTGCATATACCGTAGAAAAACAATATTTTCCCATTTTGTTCAGGTGGACGTCATCAGATAAGAAAAGTCTCAGAATGTCTTCTATATTGGTGTCTGATAAAAAAGGTCTCATTATTATCAGTCGTTTGCTCTCAAGGAATTAATAAAAGCTATTGTGGTAATTTGGGTTTCCAAAGAGTACTTTTTAGCATTTGTATGAAAAATGCAAATTTATAAGAATTACATCGATCAAAAACTGTTATATCATTTTCAGATAAAATTTGTGTTTTGTGTTAAAGTATTTGAATGTTAATGTCATAAAGGTTGAACAGGTGACATTCCATTCAACTATACACATGTATCGATGGTTTTAAATTGATTTAAGATGTTTAATTGTAGAAAAAAAGAACGTAGAAGAGACATATTCAAAAAAGCAAATATCACAAGATGAAACACTTCCTTTAAGTTTGGCTTAATGGCTTAATATAGGTCCTTAATGATGGTTTAATGGTTGTCTTTAAGTCACCGTTAAGCACCTTTAAGCTACCTTTAAGTAATAAATACACCACCATTAAGTTACCATTAAGCCAACTCAAAGTCCTTAATGGGTGCTTAAAGGTAGCTTAATGGTGGCTTATAGGTGCTTAGTGGTAGCTTCTAGACAATCATTAAGTCACCATAAAGCCACCATTAAGCCAGACTTATAGATGCTTAATGTCCAAACTCCATTAAGCTACCATTAAAGCACCTTTAAGCCACCATTTAGTCACCATTACGCAATCGATAAAACTGCTTTTATGGGTTAGATATTATTTTTATAATGATTTCTTTACAAAAATTATAAATGTCGAGTTTATACATTTGTTAATTCGACGAAAATAATGTAAAAGAAAGAAAATTAAAAAAAAAAAAGTAAATAAAAAAAACATCCACACTAGAATTCGATCCAACGACCTTTAGTTTGTAGGGCGAACGCGTTAACAACTGAGCTAGAGGGGTTGTTGAACTTATAGTGAAATATAACACATTTATTTTTTTAAAAAAACTTGTTTGGACTGGTACCTGTACATGTATTTTCTAATGTTTATATTTATTAATCAATAATACAAATAATTATATTAATTTTTATATATATTTTAAAAAAAGAAATTTTTATTAAGTTTTATATTACGTTAATATTTCATATAGTGGACCGGAGTTCGTTGTGATGGTGTGAAACAACTTTCTGTTTTTAAGTTACTGAATTCCTCATTCTGTTATTCGCAGATTTATAAGCATGAAAAGATTGAAATTCAACAGATAAAACAAAATTTTGTTATTAAAAAGGAATATATCATCGAAAGAGAACGCTGGAAAAAAACAGATTATAGTTCTTATAAATATGCTGCGGATATATATATATATATATATATATATATATATATATATATATATATATATATATATATATATATAAATCATATATATATAAATCATATATATATATATATATATATATATATATATATATATATATATATATATATATATATATATATACATATTGGCAATTTAATTGACAATCTTTGCGTAACATTTAAGTAATAAAATATTTTTTAAACATATCATCTTCAGTTTTTATTCTTTTTATATCATTATGGGTATCAAAATAATTGTCTTTTTGTCCACAATCATAATTTCTAATTTGATATGTTTTAGTAAATTTTAAGTTTTGTAAAAATAATAGATCGTCAAAATCTGTCACTGTACGTTCCCGTGTATAGTTTCCTGTTAGCTGACCTAGACTGGTGGGGACATCTAATTAAGGTCTATTGTCTAACCAGTCGATATATTGTACACTGTTTATTTTACCCCGCTTTCCAATGTGTATAAACCTGGTCGGATGCCCTGTTTAATCTGATCGGCTGTTCTTCTGAAAATTGATTTTGAAATAACAATCATTGAAGACCGACTATATTTTGATCAATTCTTACTTCTGCATTATTTTAAATGAATTCTTACTTCTGTATTATTTTAAATAAACTCTTACTTCTGCAGTATTTTAAAAGAAAGAAAAAAATAGCACTTAATCACGAATTAATTTAGATTATTCATGAAGTAATTCAATGATTGGCAATATAATCTGTACCTATATATATCTTTTATATCTTAAACATTTTTCTACCCAAAGAAAAATTAAGAGACTTAGAAATATTCCAGAAGAAATGACTCTAATTAAAATATTTCCTATGATTTCGGCAGCGGAACGTGGCTTTTCAAACACAAAAGAAAAATACGCTATTTTTAAAAAAAATATATATATATTATGTATTTATGGATAAAAATATTTTTAAAAGAAGTATTCAATAATTCAAACTGATTTTAGGTAGCGAAAATTTTAAGGCATTTAAGGCAGTTCCCGAGTTTACACCCATTGACAAGAATGTTAGAAATAGCGAGAAAAAAATTTATGAATTGAATAAGTATTTGCATAAATGATATTGAAACAACTTTACACTTAACAAGTTAGTTTAAAGACTTGATACTGGATGCGTTAAGGTGGTTTAATTAAGTCTGGACATTAAGCCACCATTAAGCTGCAGTTTTAAGGTGGCTTAATGGTAGCTTAATAAAGTTTGGACATTAAGCACCTAGAAGCTGCAGCTTAATGGTGGCTTAATGGTGGCTTAAAGGAAGTAACTTCTATAAGCCACCATTAAGCTACCATTAAGCCACCATTAAGCGATTGCTTAAAGGTGGTCTTTCGTCCTGTGTATTGAAAAAAAAACATCCAAGAATGGAACTTTCAGCATATAATATTTCTAGCCCCATCAGTTTTACTGTAACTAACAGAAATGAAAACAAACACTTAATGTAGATTCATGCAAAATAACGTTTTATCTTTTAAAAAGACGTTAAGTATTGTTGCCGTTCAGGGGTTTTCTCCCTTATGCAACTTGTGGTCTCCCAAGTCTGTATATTGGACAAAAGAACTCTAAGTCAGGATTAAAATGTATAAAAATTTATTCTTGCTTGTATTTAATTTTCACAATCTCTTTGAATGATTATCCCTATTTCTTGCTCCCGTAGGAATATTATTTCTCTCCCAAATAGAAATGGGAATAAAATATTCTCAAATGGGAGAATTAAGTTTTAGGGAATTTAAATAAATTTACAAAAGTATAAAAGTATTTCCCAGAAATACTGGGAGTCCCTTCACAATACAAATGATAGTCATGGGAGAGTTATTTCACCTCCCACTAATTTTCTCCCACAGAATAATTCAATGTAATTATTAAAAGTAAAAATAAAATATCCCAAAAAATTCATCAGCTCCCATAAATGAATTATTTTTCAATATGAGTTATCCATTGACTTTCACTCCCAGATATTCTGGAGATGTGAGCTGTAAAAGTCAACTTACAAACTGACTAGTCGATCGATCTGCGCTGGCTTATATAGGCATCGGGCTCGATTGTCGTGACGTCACGACAAAGTGAAAATACCCGCCATCTTTGTCAAAGCAAAAGAAGCTTTGATATGCTGCCATGCCGATCGGACCGACGAAAGAAAACACGCACCCTAGGGCGCGGATAATTTCTGTTTGGAACATTTGGGACTTATTGCTGATGAACTTCGTAAACATAAACAAAAGCAATCGTAAACAGTTAAAGCGTGACTTGGGAATGTAAGATGTCGAGGAATTTCGGGGTAACGCTAATAACCGACCTCGTTCCAATAATGAACATGGTAAATATACAATTGATGATAAAATAAAACATACAATTAATAAAACATATTATTCGTCGTTTTATAGTCCAATATGTTACAGGGAGTATTGTTTAACTTGTACTGTGTATTTCCACAGAAAGTGTTTCCCATAGTAGTGGGAATAAATAGGGAACCGTAACAGTATCTAGCTCGATAGATGTACTCGTTGAATGAACGCATTTTCATAACCTGTGTATATGTAAAGGACTAGAATGTCATACAAGTAGTGATGCCACATCTTTTATCACATTCTGTGAAAGACAATAAAGATATTTCAAAAACCCGACAAATTCCTTTAAACTTTTATTGTATGAAATAATTTATATTAAAAGGATTTAATTTTTGTGTCATAATGCTTCATGTCTAATTACAGCAAAGCTATAAAAGATACTATCGCCAAAAAAGAAAAGCAACGAATACATACAATGAACTGATTCCTATAACAGGAGGCTAACACAGCAGTATTTTTTTCCTTTGAAACGCACAAGTAAATGCACACCGAAAGTCAAACAAAAGTACAATTATAAGACTTTATATTAAACTTTTGTTTCGGATTGCACATTATAATTCCTTCACATTTTTATTGTCGTAGTGTACGCTCTCACTACAATAATATCTTGTCAAAATAGTTTATTTAATTCCTATGTTATCAAAAACACAAAATAAAAATTAAGCATTAATTATAATTTACTTCTATACTGTATGTAGGTCTCGGATTTCAGTTGAGAAGAAAAGAATTGATTGATGCGCCACCATGAATCTTCTTGCGCATAACTATGATGTTTGGTTTCTCCACCCCACCAAGCATCTTCGTCTGGAAAAAAAATCAAATGAATTTAAATATAAAGCAAAATACCACAAAGACAAAGTTAATGTGTTTGTGTGTGGTCTTCTTTTTAAATCTCGCTTAAGACAAACTGAGGATGCATGATCAAAAAAATTATTGCAGATAATAAATTAATGATAATATGGAATAAATCTCAAAATCATAATTGTCCACATAATTTCATTTATTCTGAAAAGATACTCGAAGAAATCACAAACTAAAGTTGTATTTCTCTTTGAATGATAAAACGGGGATGAACAATTGTCAAATTTTAGAAAAATGCATAAATCGCGTAAGGGTGACATTACATAAAACAATGTCCGAACTTAAAAGAGCCATGAAACATTTAACAATTCTTACATACTTTTTAAAAACCTTATTTAACTACGTTTACAGACAAATATATTCTAATAACTTTTTACGCTACCATTTTACAAAGCATATTTTTGTGTCTATAAATGAGGTAAAGTTATTTCGTTGATGATCATCTGAAACGCAATAAGTGGCCTTACCAAACGTAACATTATAAGAGGATCTACAGTGTGGCATATACGGTGGTTCTATCAGGTGCCCAGTCCCAGGATACTTAATCATCTGGAATCTATGTTTGTGTTCTTTTGGTACAAGTTCCATAAATCTCTCAGTAAGTTTTGGATTCAGAGTATGGTCATCTTCTCCCACAATACACAGCACGGAGGCAGTGCCAGTCCATGCCTGGGAAGATAAAATTCTAGAAGCTGATTGGTATTTTTATTCATACCTGTATAAATAAGACTGACCATTTGCATTGCTACGAAAATAACAATTGTCTTTATACAAACCTTGATGTAGAAATCGTCAGAAGGGTTATGGCATCCTGTTGTATCCACTCCATAGGGTGTGAACTTTACTTCATTAAACAAATATCTGAAGAAAATTTTGATGCTTCCTCAATAGTTAAGAAGTGTATAAATTTTGAAGTCTGAAATTCTGAGAAAATGCACATGAATATTTCTTGAGATAAGTTTAGAAATTCTCCTACTCGGTGCATTCCTTGTAGCCTTTGCTGTATTTCATAGGCACGTGAGAGTAGAAGGTAATTCCGTTCAAAAGGACTACTGCTTTGACCTACATGGTGAAAAACACGCTTATAAATTACGAATGAAATGTCATTAAACAGAAAATCCGAAGAATATTTCTCGTTCCAGCACATTTTTTTTTTCATTATACCATATCACTATTATCAGCTCTAAATATTATATGAATTGTTTGGAAATAGAACTGAGATTTAGGAACCATTTCTCCCCATTCAGTACCTTAGAGGAATGTCGAGCCATTTCAAGGGCGTATTCTCCTCCTTTTGACAGCGATAGGACCCCTATACCTGTAGACGTCAATACCGGTAATCTACTGAACCACTCTGCACTCTCCTAATTTGTAAAGAATACAATAAAAGGATTTAAAACTCTAAATTTTTTCTCTTAACATCATAAATCAAAATGACCTTCTTTAATAATGATACATGTATCTGAAGTTAATAATTATTCACAAAAATACAGTATATACATTCAACTGTATGATGAAAGCTAGAGATAAGGAACAGTGATCAGTCTCACGAATCCAGTAAAGAGACGAATCATGATTAGGTCAGAAACACGGAATTCTGGACAAACCAGAGATAGGATCAGATGCCTAATGGGAGTAAACATCCCTTGTTCACCGGTCAATACCACCATAGGCCCAGTTAAACTGTATAATTGGTAGTCGGAAAAGTGGCGTGAAAACAGTGTTCTGACAATTCCAGTCAAAATATAATCCAACGATGGAGGGATTGAACATGTAATTGCGAACAAAGTCCTTATAACAACCGTTGAAACTGCACAATGTAGATTTTAAAGGGGGGTCCTTGAAAGCAATAAAGCATCAACTTAATCGGCAGTAACCTGCTTTTTTTTTAAATGTATTCAGAACCGATTCAGTTGGGAGACATAAAGATCATAATCATATGCAGGTGATGGTGGAATATTACAGCATAAAATGGAAAAGTTGATGGGAAAGCTAAATTTATCCTGTTTGTAACATCTTTAAGCAAAAACTTACTATAAAATATTCCAATGTAACATCAGTCGAGAACTTAGGTAAATCTTCATAAGCGAAGGAGGCCAGTGAGAGAACACAGAATCCCCTAGAAGCTAGTAGAGCCCCTCTGTGTTCAAAAACGCTTCCTCCAGTACCAAACACGTCAATTACACCGGGAAACGGTCCAGGTCCTGTAATGTTTGATAAAATATCAAATTTAAGATTTTCTTCTGGAGGGAATTCTTTAACTAGGTTATTTTTAAGAAGACTTTATATAGTTGAAGAAACTGTGCATGATACATAAAAAAAGTTTTTAAAAATTTCAAATAAGCATCACTTTTTCATTAGATAAATAAAAAAAGACCATGCATTTCAGTGTTTGTCTGCATTTAATAAAAAAATCAAATATAACTGAGTAGGATACCTGAAGGAGTAAAAAGCACACCCCTTATATTTCCTTCCCTCACATTTTCTCTTCGGACACTTTTGTGTTTGTACCATCTGTAAACTTTCGATATGGCTAGGGGCTTATTGGGCGGATCAAAGACCTCATCCCAGGAGAGGTGGCCTTCATACACAGCAAGTGTCACAACGATGGGTGTTGTCACGCTCCTCTTTAGTAATCTATTATGTTGCCTCTGGAAAGGTTCGGCTTCATACTTCAGAATAGTCCCATAGGTTCTACACCTATGAAAATATGTAGTTGTTTTATATCTATGGTTATGAATGACATGGGTGGATGAGGTTGTTGAAATCCCTGTAACATCAACTTATTTTTCAGTGGCCCGCCTCGGTTTAAAAATTAATCGTACTCAGGGCATGCTCGTGAGTATCGAATAAGTTGGGAGATGTAAATACAATATGCAGGTCATAGTGGGATATTACTACTTATATAAGGAATGTTGACGATGGAAAGGCTGAGGTCATCTAGTTTGTCATACAATTTAGTTGTTGGTTTGCCTTTATCGTCTTTAGTCATTAAAACATCCAAATATGAAACGGAAATGGTAGACTCTGTGGTGAATTTTAACTCAAAGTCACTGGGATATATCGAGTCAACGTACGAATGGAAGTAATTATCGTTAAGAAATAAATACTTTTATAAACCCATTTTAACAATTTTTTTTAAAAGTCTATAGTCTGTGGGAGAATTAAGATTTTTAGAATTGAAGCTTAGACAAAAAATTGAAGATCTAACATGATTAAGAATGTTGTAACTGGTTTCATCTAATGAATATAGTCGACATTACATCTTTTACTTATAAATTCTATATGCAACATAAGCTATGAGTGTATTAAGTGATACAATTTTTCTAGTACGCTCAGAGCTGATTCCAGTCATTACACGTTTCCGTTTGATATCTATATTAAGGGAAAAACTTAATAGGTTCCATATTTGAATAACATTTTCACATTTAAAAATGAGATGTTTTGAAGTTTAGTTAATGTGGCATAATTCGCAATGTTTGTTTTTTTTCTCATTTGATTTATTCAGATAGGGATTATCAAAGAGAATATTGTTTAAAAGTTTATAATTAAATTCTTTAAGATATCTATCGGGCAAGACATATAATTTACATTGGTATATATTTTTCTATTCTGTAGGTTCAACATTGAAAGTACATGTAGGTTCAATATTGAACTCTGTTTCAAACTGTTTGATATCATGGTGTACAATATTTTAATTTGTTTACAAAATTTTCATAGAAAAAGCTGCATCTTTGATCTAAATCATTCACATATCCTGTGTAAAAGAGAAAATATTTTCTGTAGCATATGTTCACAAACTTACAATTTGAAAAATCAAATTTTCTTGTTAAAGGTCTGAAAACAGAAGTATGATTTTAAATTCACATAACCAGTTTGACTTGTTTTCTATGGAATATAAATGTAAGTAAGGTAGATCGAAATCATCTTGGTTGACTGGAATGTTAGAAGTATAAAACACTGAAAATTGACTTTTGAAGAATTTCATCTTTAGAAAGTGAACTGCGAGTATAAGTTGGATTTCCAGACGGGAAATTATAACTAGGTTCTTCTAAAATACACTTACATAACAAGCCTTACAAACAAATACGATATTGTTACAAGCCTTGCTGGCTAGAACCATAACATATTGTTCATGTAGTCTTTTTAATTCTTTCATCACCTTCCTTTTAGTGAAAACGGAAGCATAAATGGTCCCCATATTGCCTTTTAAATATCTTATACGATTTTGTAATATACATGATGTATTTCTAACACAATCTATTCTGACAAAGTGTTCTGATCTTCTTTTTCATATTTTAGTTAAAGTTGTCATAAATATATTAACTATCTTTTTACAGCTGTATTTTCTTTTTTTTTAAATTATGTTCTTTATGGACTAGTTTCTATTTTTTAAATGTAGTTTAAGTTGTCTCTTTAGTAATCATTTTATCTTATCACATCCCGATAGATGTGTATACTTGTTTGCAAGACACTGAGGTGGACTATTGATTATACGATAAAACCGCCTATCGATTTACAGACCTTTATTTCTCGTTGTGTCGGACAGTATCAGGTACAAGGTTCCGATTTCAACTCCCCAAAATGTTTACAAGCATTCGTTTTTAAAGATATACCTGATAATTGACGACAGTGAGCAAAAAATGTCATGAGTAATTCAGTTAAGTCACTTTAAGAACAGAACATATGGTCGTATCACTCATTAATATAATAATTAAATATTTTGTGATTGTTAGATCTGTCAGATTAATGGATATTTAACTCTTTGATAAATTATCGATAAGTAAAATTTTTAACTGAACATTTTAAAATAAATGATAAAATGTTTATTAGTAAATATTAATCTGTGACATTTTGTACAGCATTGTCTTATGATTCAATATTTTGGAAATGAATCAAACAAATCAACAAACACTATAAAAACAATGAAAAAATAAAAATATTTTGGTTGTGGTCGCAGACCTTTCTGTATTATTAAAAAATCGTATAAAATTAGATATTCATTCATTTTTCCTAATTAAATATATTTTTTATTTTACATTTTCACTTATTACACTTGTAATTAAATGAGTTTAATTTTATAAATCTCCGATGCTTTTATCTTCCCATACGAAAAAATACTATTAGAATTCAATCGGTTTATTCAGTTCGTTGACGAACAATTGAGCGTCAATTAACCATTAGTTGAACTTATGCCATTCAAATGAGGGAGTGTTTAACTCATTTTCATATAGATGACCACTGTTAAATGCTCCTATATATTCTTTGAAGTAGACCATTAGTTGAATGCTCCTATATATTCTTTGCAGTAGACCAAGTTAAATACCCTTCTATTTTCTTTGCAGTTGACCACTAGTTGAATATTTCTCTATTTTCTTTGCAGTTGACCATTAGTTGAATAATCCTCTGTTTTCTTTGCAGTTGACCACTGTTGTATACTCCATTAGTCAGTGCATGTTGCATTTCCAAAAAAAAAATGGAGAGAGTTTTGAAAACCAAAGGCAGGCAGTGTGCTTGGAAAAGCTGCCATATCTCTGAGTAGGATAGGAAAAGTCAAAACAATGGGGCTATTAAAATGATATACATCTATATATATAAATGCATAAAAATAAATTGAGCTGGCACACTCTCACAAGTTGCTATGCCTCCTTTATTTTCTGTGCAAAAAGTAGATTTTATTTTAGTCTAAAGCAATGGAATATTTTTACCAACAGCACAACAAGAAACACTACAAAACACTCGATGCACAACAAGTTTTCGGAATTCTTTCAATATTTTAACAAGTACACAATAGTAGGAACCTATACTAACCATATTATCATGTCTTTCTAATATCTTTTAGAAAAAATATAAAGAAAGAAAAATCTTTAAATTTTATACTTACATGGATTGCACAAGCTGAATCATTCATGAAAACAATTATTTCGATTCAAAATTCTCCACTTTCTAACAAAACACACACTGACACACGTTACTTGATTCAAATCTAGATTATTGTAAGAATTATGGAATTGAAAACCCGATCTTTAGTAATGTCATTCCAAACCCAACATAAATAGAGTCAAAGGGATTTTCTAATACTGGGTGGTCAACTATAGTCAACTCTGCAAGATTTCACAAATTCGGAGTGTTCAACAATGGTCAACTCTTTTCTGACGTGAAATTTTCAAAGTATTAGCATTCAACTAATGGTGCTCTCGGTGAAAAACAGTCAACCGACGGTCAACCGACCATTTTATCCAAAATAGTTGACAGCTTTTCAGAAAAGCATTTAACTCCTAGTGGTCAACTGTTTTCTAGTATTCAGTTGACGACTAGTTGACGGTCAACTAGACATTTTCTTATGGGTTGTCGCTTCTGCTTCATATAAAAATATCATTATATGTATATCCTTTTCTTGACAAAGTGATTCAACAAACAATGAAAAAAATTGAATAATTTTTTAATCGATCCTTGAAGTATCTGACCCACTATCAAGAAATACATGCAAAAATTAATAATCTGTCCAATGCTTTGTGCTACTACACCTCCCCCCCTTTCCCAGAAATAGAGTTTTAGAGTTTGCCCACCCCTTTTTGGGTTTCCTTGTCAAACTCGAACTTTTTTCACTGAAGAAGAGAATCATCTGCCCTGAAATTCTCTTTATCTGCGGCTTAAAACTCGCACTTTGTTGTAGACGTATTGTTTAAAACAGTCAACTGTTGATACACGTGTGAATCTGGGCATATCTGGACTAACGGGATTACAAGATACGCTTCAATGTATCGATACGGTACACTTCTTGTAAGGAACGGTTCGTTTCGTTTATGGGTTTAGTGGCACATTTTAGTGTATGTAGTATTTTATTAAATAAAACTTGTACAAATTTTCATTCATTTATCTAATATCTACTAAGTAACATTCTGTTATCGGCGTGTTACCTACCAGTATATGTTCCTTGTACAGATGCCTGCCTCTCCACCATCACGTGACCTCCCTCTGTTGAGGTAAAGCATCCATAGGAGAAGAATCTTAGACCTTCCTCCTGAAATGAGGCTTTAATAGTAATGGGTTTATTTTGGGGTAGACCTTCCACTTGGATGTAAACTCTTTCATCAACTAAGGTTTCCCTTGGTTTCACAATTATTTTCACTCCGTACATTATGTAACCGCTGTTGGTATACATGGGCACGGCTGAATATATACGAGGTGTATAAATGTATACTATGTGATTAAACCTAAGAAATCACATGACATATACCTTAATCCTTCAAAATATGCCCCACCTCACAATACAGTAAGATAAAGTTTTATGATTTTTTCCTCTGATCTATTTATTCTGTTAGAATAATTTGATCAAAGTATGAGACGAAATTCGAGTGCAAATTTCGTGAATTCGTTTTTCACTTGGACGTATCATTTTTACACTGTAAAAAATGATGTTTAACTTGTGTTTAATTTTTGAACAGTCGTGTTTTACAATTAAACATGGTGGGTTTACATGTAAATACAAAACATTAGCGTTTAACATATAAACACGACTATTTAAATTGGTGTTCAGAAAGTAGGATGTTTAATTATCCATCTTAAACATGCAATGTTCATATGCATTAAATCAAAAGAATTAAATTAGGTGTTGCTTCTCAGTATTGCTGTGTGCATTTGCCATTTGTACAATTTCTTAATTTATGAAGTAATTCCGTACATACTACAGTCCCTGAAACGTTCTACTTTCCCACTTGAACGGTGAGCGAACGCTGAACGAACGGTTAACTAACCCTGAACGAACGCAGAGCGAACGGTGAGTGAACGATATGTGAACGCTGAACGCAACTTGGTGAACGATGTGTGAACGCTGAACGGTGAGCGAACGCAGAACGCGAACGGAGCGCAAACGCAAAGTGAACGGTGAACGAACGGTGAACACAAGATGAACGATATATTCGGAATGCCTCTGATCTTTTCCTTGCATTGAAACTATTTCATTGTTTTATAATGTCAGGTGCCAAAAAAAATCAATCAATCAATCAATAATAGATAAGTAAACCAATAAATGAATGAATAAATAAGTCGATAAAATAAATTCTCCAAAATTGTCCTGAGAAAGACGATGCATGCACAATAAGTTTTTAATCACACGATTTTTATCGCATTAAAACATTGCAATTGTTGCCGAACGCTGAAGTATAAGTATTTTTTTAGTTGGAAAATGAAAATGTTTATTCTTATTTGATAACAAAATCAGAGAAAACTTCTGACTTATGGAATGAATTAAAGTGGTTTGTAACATCTATTTATATATCTCCGTGTTAAAGCGATTTCGTGTAAAGTAATGAAAAAAAAATTATTTACAAAGGTCAGTGAACGTTTTGCATTTATACGCTCGTATTTTAAATTTTTAATACAATAATATATTATGTGTCATTTCTATTTTTCATGATGATTTATTCAGGCCCGTAGGAAGCAAATTCGGTTTGGGGGGGGGGGGGGGCACAGCCATACATTTTCAGTTGATAGTTGAGGGGGCACTACCAAAAATTTCCTGACAAGCAAAAAAAAAAAAATAAAAAAGGTCATCAGACTTTTTATTGCGGGGAGCACAAGCATATAGTATCTATGTTTACTATAATAATCTATATATCGGCAAAGTTATTGGGGAGAAGGGGCACGGCCCCCTTGCCCCCCCCCCCGGTTCCTACGGCCACGTTTATTGAGCAGACCTCTACATTTATCTGTAGATGGCCGTGATTATACTCAGACAAAATGATACAAAGATACATATTCATATTATTTGTTATAAATTCAATTTTCAGAACTTGATGTTCAAGTAATATGCTGTTATAGTTTTTATTAAACAGACAAATGAGAGAGAGAGAGATTCCGTTTAGCTCCCCCCCCCCCGTTTCAGGCTTCACTAAATGTTTGTACCTATATCAAACAAAAACTCTGAAATTTTTTTCTAAATATATCAGACAGTGAAAGCAACTTTTTTTTTTAATCAACAAATCGTATCCATCTATTTGACAGTCATACTCGTTTTTATTTTCCTGCTTCAAGTTCACACGAAGTCCACGTGCTTGTCCTGTCAATCATTCGACACTGTGCGGTGTGAAAGTTTCGACACATCGAAGACGAAGTGCGAGTATTCCAACAAGTTATAACATTTATTTTTATCATTTCTAGATTTGATTCCAACATTTGAATAATAATTGAATAAAGTACATTGGACATTAACACTTGAATTTGAAACATACTCTCTGCAAATTCCAAATACCACCGCCGCCATGTACATTTTGAACTACTATTGTTTTGTGACTTTTTTAGATGCATGTTTGTTTTGAGACTGAAAATTTTGTTCTAAAAAAGACCTTAACTTTTTTTAAAATGTTAATTAAAATATTCTGGAAATACAATACTGACTAAGTAACCGATTTAGGGGGCAAAAGGGGGGGGGGGTATTAATCATATTGAATGGCAAACATATAAAGTTACGGAGAAGAAAGATTTTTTTCTCTATAACTATAGACTTTATAGTAGAGAAAATTCTGTAGTGCATTACATTTTAAATAAATATTTCCTTTAACCACAATATCAATTTAATTCGCTCCAAAGATAATAAATTAACATGATATCCGCAGTACTATGTATAACTCTCAGAACTAGTTCTATAATATTTTCTGTAGTAATTAAAAAAAAAGTGTTAGAAATAGATATTTTCGTAATTTTGCTGCTTAATTGTTTGACTTGGATAATTATATCTCCATTAACGATTTGTCGTCTTTAACAAAACAACAAAATGTTGCAGTATTTGAAGTATTTGCATATTGCCTTTAGTTAAATTTAATATTTCAGCATCATTCTACATAGGTACAGAATGTGCTTATACATGTAACAACATTTATTTTCCAGAGTAATTTAATAAATAACCTAACAGCTAAGTTAGAATAATAAAAATATATATCGTAGATATTTTTCCCCATGAAATAATGATTCTTCAAACACGATATGTTAGTTATTAAATTAAAAAACCTGTAACTCCTAATCTACAAAAAGATAAGTCCTTTCACTTCGGAGTTCCGAATGACAATGAAAACTGAACGATAGGTGAACCCTGAACGCAAGGTGAATGCAAAGTGAACGGAACGAAGAGCGAACGCTGAACGCTTTGTGAACGGTGAACGCGAGCGCACGGTGAACGGTGAACGCAAAACTGTGAACGGAGAGCGAACGGAAAAATGGGAAAGTAGAACGTTTCAGGGACTGTAGTAGATGTTTTTCGACACAGAAAAAATACGAATAACCAGGCAATACGTTGACTTTAGATCATACCAAAAGCAATTACAATTAACATTAATTTATGGTAATTTTGTGCCAAAAATTCATAAATTTCATAAACTGTTAAAGGGGAAAGAGAAACATATATTATGATGACTTTTATAATTTTATCAATATTTTAATCACCGGTGTTTAACACGAGTGTTCATTTCTTAACCATCATATATTTATAAATTAAACATATGGTATTATATAGAAATTGCAAATTAAACACCTGTGTTTTAGGCCTATCGTCTGAGTACAAATGCGGCCATGTGCAGCCGTCGGCATAAAATATTTGTAGTCTTTAAGTATATTGCGATATCTAATTAATTTGCAGGGACGTTCATCTCTTATTGTGAATCCTGACAAGAATACATTACTTGATAAAGTAAAGTGATTTTAAACGAAGTTCACACTTAACCTTGAGAGGTGAGTCTAAAGGGCATTTCAAAGAAAAAGGGTCACCCCCCCCCCCCTACACACACACCCTCACACACACCCACACAAATATCATTGTTTCCTAGCCTACACTAGTTTTGGGTCTCCCAGTAATATGAAATTTAAGTAAATGTAATCCAATTACCTGCCCTTGATAAAATTTATGCTCCCTATCACGCATTATTACGTTGTATGATTATTTAATTGCTGACCATACATAACACATAAGCGTTAACAACAACACCTTTCATCCCCTGCCCGCGCATGTATTCTTTAAGGAGACTTTATATTTTTGGGGAATGTTATTTACATGATAGAAAATGCCTTGGGTAGCCCCCCCCCCCCCCGTCTCTTAATTGTTGCTGTTGGGCTGCTCCTGCAGGTACATTAATATTTATTTTTTTAGTGTATGCACTGTTTGTATGCTTATATGATTTATTTGTATTGCAGATTTTTATTTCAAATTTGTTTCTCAGTATGTATTATATAATTAAAATTGACGTGAAGGATAACAAATTCTTTTTTTTTATCTCAATGTATTCTTTTACAGATAATTTTCTGAATTTGCATAGTAAATATTTTTTATCTATCTATTTTTCAGGATATTTCTGATAAGAAGAAGGAATTAGAAATACTAAGGTTGAATAAAATTTTGGAGAATGGAAAACTGGAGATCATCATCCGTGGCAGAAGAACCTGAGTTTTACACACAAGTAGAGGAGACTGTTTAACTCGGTTAGAATATTATATGAAATTTAGTGAGTGATACCCCGGCAGCTCTCGTGAAGTTGCAAGAATATTTAATGAATTAGTCGTTTACAGGTAAAAACTGGAAAATTTCTTCATTTGGTTAAAACTCTGAATATTAGTGAAAGTAAAATCATACAGGTACAACTGGATTTATTAACTGCAATACATACGCAATGTACATATCCCGTACCCAGGCAAAAATTACATTTTCAGTCTTTAAGCATTATATTTAATTGTGAATTTGTTTGTTTTATTAAAAAAAGATGTAATGGACGCCCTGTCCCTTTTTTAAAATAAAGTTTCAAAATTTTATTCCTGAAAAATAATATTTCATTTTATTAATCGATTTTCCTATTTCACCCCCCCCCCCCCCCCCGCTACCAATTTTATTGAATTTTAGTTCACATGCAGGTTTTACATGTTCATGCTTTTTTTTTTGTTGTTGTTGATAATCCTATCTTTCAACTTAAATTGAATAATCTATCTACATGTGTGTTGATAAATGTTATAATTGTTTATAAAGTTTGAATCTCTATTCAACATTAAATCATTTATTAATTAAGCTTTATGTACATGTTCATCATCAAGAACAGTGTGTTTTGTACTGTTTTATGTTTGTTTCAAATAAAAATGTTGAAAACTTATAAACACGTATAAGTGTTTATTTATTTTGTAAATTAAACACATTGAAGTGTTTAAAAAATGACGTATAAACATGTTCAAGTGATTATTATCTGTTGCATCGAAGAAACATGTTTAAAGTGTTTAGGTTGAACGTGTTTATTAATAAAACATGAAATGTTTAAATTTTAAACACATACGGTGTTTATTTAGTAAACTCCTTGTGTTTATTCAGTGTTTAATCTTGAAACGTTTTGTGTTTTTGAAGTGTTTAGTATTTAAACAGAATAAGAAGGAAGCATTTAAATATTAAACCTCATGTGTTTAGAATTTAAACATTCTAACGTGTTTATTTCTTAAACACTTCACGAAGTGTTTAAATTTTAAACGTCTTAAAGTGTTTATTATCTGTGGCAATTTGGTGTTTATTTTTAAAACACTTATTTTTTACAGTGTAGTTTATACAATTAAAGAACATATTTGATCGCGAGATTTCATTCCTTCGTGCATATAACGTGTTAAAAAAGTACCAAAGATCGCGTTTTCTTTTAAGAAAAAGGAAAATCATTCTCCGAACAAAAATTAAGGTTAGTCAAACACAAATCAACAGTCACATACACATTTTGAGCATATTTTTTGAATATGTATTTCAGATTTTTTTTTCGGGGTGGGGGGGGGGGGAGGGGGTATTTGAGAAGAAACTTAGTACTCTGTAATTAGGTCCTGCATTCTCTTTATATTTCTAGTACCTGTTTAACTTAGATCTATACCGTTTGGTGTGTATATTTACATGCTGTTTATGTGACTAATTTTTGTGTTTTTATAAACTAGTAAAATTGAGGCATATTAAAACACAAACGTAAAGATTAACTGCATTAAAAAAACTTATCATCATCCTTTTCACGTAACATGATTTTAGTTCATTATGACTTGGATAAAACTTTACATGAAAAAAGAGTTAACGTGGTTTTTTATCCTTGTTTTTTTTTTTTTTTTTTTTTTTTTTTTTTTTTTTTTTTTTTGAGGAGGGGACGTACGGAACATTTTCTTAACATACATGTATGATGTATTTGATTGATCGAATGGATTTGTTTTGTTTTTTTTTTCTTTCAAGTCAAAAGACGTGTTAATGACGCACATCTTTAATTATAAGTTAATCTCAACTTTTTTGTTGACTGCAGTTTATTTATTCCTATTACGGAAAGGGTGAGGGGATCTTAATGAGCCTGTGCTTGAGTGAGCAATCACCTTGTAATCAAACATTATGTGAAAGACAATAAAGATCTTGGGGAAAAAACAACAAATTTCTTTAAATTTTTTATAGAATAAAATAATGATTATTTATATATTTTGTGTCATATTGCTTTATTACTAATTACAGTAAAAAAAATTACAATTAGAAAAATATAATCTCCATGAAGGAGCGAATACTTACAATGAATTGATTCCTTCAACCGCCTAACACCGCAGTATTTTTTTTTTCTTTGAAACGCACAAGTAAATGTCCACCAAAAGTCAAACAAACTTTTTATTAATTTGTGTTCCGGATTACTCGACATTATAATTCCTTCACATTTTCATTACAATCATATTTCGTCAAAACGGTTTATTTAATTCCTGTGATATCAAAACACAAAATAAAATTTTTAACATTAATTACAGTTTACTTCTAAACTGTTAGTAGGTTTCGGATTTCCACTGAGAAGAAAAAAATTTGCAAGATAGCTATGACGTTTGGTTTCTCCACCCCACCAAACGTCTTCGTCTGGGAAAAAAAAAACAAATGAATTTAAATATAAAGCAAAAATAACACAGAGACAAAGTTAATATGTTTGTGTGTGGTCTTCTTTTTAAATCTCGTTTGAGGAAAAACTAGGCATGCATTATGAAAAGACTATTCCAGATTAGCTGTAGATAACATAGTATAAGATAATAATAATAAAAAAAAAAATGATGATACGGAATGAAACTCAAAATCAGAATTGTACACGTGATTTCATTTATTCTGAAAAAGATACGCTAAGAAATCACAAACTGAAGCTGTATTTTTCTTTGCATGGTAAAAGGGAGATGAAAGATTGCTAAATTTTAGAAAAATGCATATACCGCGTATGGGAGTGAAATTACATAAAACATTGTCCGTTCTTAAAAGAGTCATGACAATTTTGACATTTTGATATTAAAAAAAAATCTAAAAATGCATCTAACTACCTTTACAGACAATCATAATGTGATACTGTAGTAACTTTTTATGCTATCGGTATATGAAATATATTTTTGTGTCTATAAATATGATCAGAAACACAATTAGTTGCCTTACCAAACGCAACATTATAAAAGGAGCTACATTGTGGCATATATGATGGTTCTATCTGTTGCCCCGTCCAAGGATACTTAATCATCTGGAATCGATGTTTGTGTTCTTTTGGTACAAGTTCCATAAATCTCTCAGTAAGTTTTGGATTCAGAGTATGGTCATCTTCTCTCACAATACACAGCACGGAGGCAATACCAGTCCATGCCTGTGAGGATAAAAAAATCAAGAAGCCAATAGATGATCTTTGTTTATGCAAGTTAAAGTTAAAGTTAAAAGTTATGAAGATAACGAACAGTATTCAAGCTCAAAGATCATTTGGACAATACAAATCGGGAGCAGAGCAAACACGGACCTCTAAAAATATCAGAGGTGGGATCAGGTACCATGGAGGAATAAGCATCCCCTTTGGACCGGTCATACCCGCCGTGTGTTCATTGTCATGATCGGGAACCGGAAATTTCCATAGACAATTCAGTGTTTAAATAATGGCCTAAGAATTAATATGAAAAAAACGTCAGTCACCATTCGACGTAATGATAGATTGTATTTGCTGACAAGGTCATTGTATTGACCATAGAACTTGGGAAATGATGACTTTAAACGAGACTGTTGATATCATTGTTTCATTAACTTGATTGTCAATAGCTTGCCTCGTTTTAGAAAGGGAGCATGCTCTTGAGTATCGAATTAACTGGGGAGATAAATCCCATATGCAGGTGAAAACAGTCTATTGCTACATAAATAAGGGAAGTTGACAATGGAAAAGTTGAAGTCATCCCGTTTATCATAAAGTTTTGTTGTTAGGTTACCATTAACGTCCTTTTCTAGTAAAATATTCAAGTTCTGTTATTAAGACAAATAAAACATTATATCATTTCTGTATCAACGCAACTAAAAACAAATAATAAAAAATGCAAACCAAATATCGAACGAACACCAATAATGATAGCACATTTTTCAGGTTCTATAATTGTTTAAATCTGTCTAATAAATGTTTCCCTTGTGATTATGCATATCTATTTTTTCCTATAATGTATAAATAACAATGAAATTTACAAATGTAGATCAAACTTCAAGGTCACGGTCAAGAGTTTAAGAATGTAGGTACCTCGGTACCCCCAACAAGGACTTGTCACAAGGAAAACACAATTGAAATATAAAAGCCCTAGCTCCTACCATTCAGAAACTTTGGAGAAGGTTAGAAATTTTTAAATTTAAATCATACTACAAAGTCAAGAGGTAAAAAATATTGGTAACAGAGGATAGATTTTGTCACGGAGAATACATAAGTTAAAGATGAAAGCACTAACTGCAACAAATCTGAATTTACTAGATGAAATCACGCGCAAGCGCGGGAAATTGAATTTATACCACTACCGACAGAAAATATATTGTAGTTTCTACTGACAGCCTATAGGCTTTTAGCAGGAAGAAATGCTTTGTTCAAAATCCCGCATGAAGTAGATGTACATCTCCACTCCCTCCTGTTTTGTAAAAACTTGAAAAATAATACACATGTGATTTCATTAATTGACGTTTATTGTGAAATCTGTTATACTATGTAATTGATATTGCTCTTATTTCATTTCCGTCAAGGATGAAAGCAGCGAATATGCACATTTTACTGATAAACTGATTTTTTTTAGGGGGTGGGGGTGTAAAAATTCATAGGTACTTGGGTATGTAAAAAATGTACTTTACTTTTTTTTTTACATATCAATAAGATATATACATATTTATAAATCAAGACCTAAGTATAGGGTCTGTGTAAAAATTTGCTTTTAACGCCTTATGAATAGGCCGAGTATTTGATATAAAAGAAACGTATTGATAAAAGCACACAATTTTACAGCTTTAATTTGAACATGCCTTATTCATTAATTTTCTCTTTTCATGTAAATAAGTTCATTACGAAGCACAAATTGCTCTCAGTAAGAAATACATGTGTATACAAATTTTACCGATAAATTTATTAGGAAAACCTACTACATATAGGTAATAGTCTTTCGATATATAAATATATTCACAACTTATAGTGTTTTACAATTATTTCAATGACCATTCACACAAAAGCTTTTTTTATGTTCTTGCAGCTATTTCTTTTTAACATCGGGCTCGATGCTATATGATGTTCTAGAAGCTTCCGTCAATATCAAGATCGGTGAATGACGAAAATAATTTGCACATTTCCCTTTTTAATCGGTTATCACAACTTATTTCTTTTGTATCATTTAAATCAAGTTTTGATAGAATAATTCAGTGATGACGTTTCATGAAATAAATGAACGATTGCTTGTTGTCAGTTTCATTAAAAATCGCCAGTAACTTTGATCCGCCAACCGGAAACGCCACCGTACTCACGTTTTTGCAATTTTATGGCTGTTTATAGAAAATGAAAGTAGACTTTTAATTTCATGTACGATACTTACTATGCGAGTGAAATCTAAATATAGTTTACGGACATCATCTTGTATTTAGTGTATTGTAAGAGGAGTAAATAAGAACCCTGGTGCACGCGTTTCGGAGTTTATTTGCAAAAGGGGGAGTTTCGATAAGGCCGCTCAGCGGCCCACTTTTTTTCATAAAAATAAATTTCAATTTATTTTTTCAAAACTAGTTTAGAATACAAGATAAATATGTTAACTTTTGTTATTTATATTTCAAAAGTTAATGTGAGATGAATTCACAGCGTAGCTGATACGTACTTAGATGTACCCTCAGATCCGTTAACATTAGGCTTATGGGAAAATATAAGAGGGTGGCATTTATAAATCGATGTTTAGAATATGAAGTGCATGAGGGACACTCACCTAAATTTGTTCAGTAATTAGATCTTCTCTGCACACTAATTTCTTGAAATATGATGAGTGTCGCGTGTACACTTCATATCCAAAAATTAAAAATTACATAAAATTTGAATATCTAAAATTAGAAGCTCCTGGTTTCTTGATCTGGCTCTGTGTTAAAATACTATGCCAAAAGTAGCATATTTTTTAAATCAAAGAAGATTCTCGATTATATTAACAGTAGAAAACATTATCGTATCCTATCTTCATTTCGATACTTTTTTGTCGCCAACGTATAACGTTGACGTCACATATTTAGCTCACCTCCTCGAAGTTGGGGGAGCTTTTGTAATACCGTCGGCATCGGTGTTCCAGGTAAAAAGTTTTTGAAGCAGATTTTTTTTTTCAAGTATATCTATGCCCTATATTGATCAGAGTCACCTGATCTAGCGTGTTTCCTTGTCACCAGTCAGGTTCAGATACTGGATTTTTAGCCAAAGAATGACCAGGTAAATGTTTCAAAAGTAGGTTTAAGCTTTTGGAACAGAGCACTTGTTGACCAGACTTGCTTCATGATGCATCTATGGACGCACACTACTAGATTGCTTCAGATGCTGAATATGACCTACATTTCATTAATGAGTGAGCAGGTTAAAGATTTTGAAAACATTTTTTGAAAACATAATGCAGATCTATATGGGCAAATACTTCTAAGTTTCACAATGAAAAGGAAACACTCAATGTATTATAGATTTTCCATAATTTGGCAATTCACATATTACGTATCATGAAAAAATATTTTTCACTGTAATTAATATTGTTCATATTATCAAATACATTGCAATATACTGAAGCCGGTAGGTGCTAGGTAAAAACAAATATTATCTGGCGGCCGCCAGATCCTGCCATTGAAATATCTGGCGGTCGCCAGATAAAATTGTAATGTTTTTGCCAATCAAGTTGTAGCACCCAATGACGTACCTTAATGTACTTGATTGACAAAGGTACACAGACCGGGTATTTTTGAAGGCGATGCTTAAAATCTCTGCCTTTAACGACATCTACAACTTCTGTTTGTAGTTTCATGCCCTATTATTTACACTTTTTACAAAAATTCACTTCATAAGGTCTTCAACTCATAACTTTAAATTATTGTTTTATTAGATTACATGTCTACACCTCAAGAAGGCTTCTAGGTATTTACGTGGCGGCCACGAGTAAAGTTTCTGGTCGCCGCCAGTTATTTATGTGGTGGCCGCAGGAAAAGTATTTGGCAGCCGCCAAATATATTTTCTATTAGCCGCCGAATAATTATGTGGCTGCCTCCAGATAAAATATTTTTCTTACCTTGCACCTACAATATACCGGCTTACGTAGCAATATGATGCTTTCAAAGAAACTATGTATGTATGTATGTATGTATGTATGTATGTATGTATGTATGTATGTATGTATGTATGTATGTATGTATATAAAGTTGCATTTATTTTTTAATTTTTTTTTTATTTCAAAACATTTTATTTAATTTCAATTTTATGATATTAAGGTATATTTTTATAAAACATGTAGTTGTATAACCTCATTGATGAAAATGTACTGCATATACCTTTATATGACGTTTTTACGTTTACTTAGCTCATGTCTACATATCTTTTCATTTTTCGTATGGGAAAATGTTAAATATTGATTATAAAGATTATATATAAACTGTCGATTAATTATGTGGTTAAACTTTCTATATATATTTACGTTTTATGAGTTAAATTCATCCTCTTTTAAAGAAAAGTAACATTTAACACATCAGAAAAATATCGCACCTTAAAAACATTCGCATAAGATCAATACCATTTTCCGTAAAAAAAATTGTTGAAATTGGTTAATTTATGTCTTTATTCATATTTATCCTATTTCATTTACGATTCTGGCGGGTAAAAAAAATCCACTTTCCCCCTATAAAAATGTCTACCCCAAAATATACGAAAGGGGGTATACTTAAATTTTCAATTATCACGTAACTGGAAAATGCATAACATAGATTATTTTCATATTTTTTGGAAGATAAGGAGTTTTTCTACAAAATATCAAAATTTCATAAAATTTCGTGAGGGGCCAAAAAACGGCCTTATCGAAACTCCCCCTTTATTAATTTATAAGTATAGATAGTTGAGTTCAAATTTTTTTTTTCAAATATAGGTCAAACTCAGAGGTCAAGGTCAGGAGGTCAAATATTTTATATCCAAAAAAGGTCTTTCACAAAGAAATACAAATGTGATATATGAAATCCCTAGCATAAACTGTTCAAAAGTTATGGCCAAGGTCAAAGTTATTCAAATGTAGGTCAAGTCCAAAGGTACAAAATGTTGGTATCAAAAGAAAGATCTATTAAAG
Organism: Saccostrea echinata; assembly: GCF_033153115.1. Classification (NCBI taxonomy): domain Eukaryota; kingdom Metazoa; phylum Mollusca; class Bivalvia; order Ostreida; family Ostreidae; genus Saccostrea; species Saccostrea echinata. Next base: position 20,061,624 of record NW_026889751.1, on the reverse strand, counting down.
TAGAGGGGGCACAATCCGTTGACACTATTGCAATAATTTTTTAAAGTTTTTCTAGTTATGTGTTGAACAGAGACATGTAGGTGTCTCAGTATAGATTAGAACGCTGAACCTCTCTCATGCCAGTCCTGTGCTCTACAGATCGAGCTATAGGTTTAACCCATAAGCCCAAAATAGTAGGAAGGTAAAAATGTATTATCCAACACTTCAAAATTGTCGCCCTCTATGAGTTAGGGATGTCCTCATCTCTTCTGGAGTGCAAACCCTTGTGGGGCAAATTTCTGGCAGCCAAAACTTTCATCTGCCAGAGAATATCCAGGTCTTAACGTGGGCGCCAAATGTAACAGAGATGAGTATATGTGTATATGTGCCTCCAGATGGGTTTGAACCCCGGACCTCTGCCATTGCCCGAAGATGTCAGTCCAGTGCTTTACCGATCAAGCTAAAGGATGATCCCACTCGCCCAACCTAGTAAGACGCCATTGTATATATCTAATACTACCAATTTTTTTTCCTGTTTACCCCAAAAGTTGACTGACCAGTCCGAATCTTTACATTTACTGTATGTCTATTGCTGAAAACTAAGGATTTATATAATTTCCACCCAAATTTTCAAAGCAGGTTTAGCAACTTTATACTTTTGATATGGAATTCTACAAACGATGCCAATTGCTTACTGACAACTGATCACTTTCACCACTTATAGATCGATGATTTTGCTTATTGAGTTAAACGCATGTTTGATAAGAATAATGTACAGTAAAGAAACAATATCACAAAGCTAAATAAAAATGGGACTGATTCAGGAATATTTCATGAAGAAAAGTATTTTTTAATGAAACAAAACGCCTAACTCAAAACTCTCTTACAAACAAAAGAACCAAGGAACTATCTTAACGAGAGGGAGTGGTTGGGGGAGGTTCAAATATAACGACAGAAAAAAGAGGGGGGTTAAAAATCCAAATTTAAGATTTCCATTTCTGAAGGAAATATAATTCATACTACTTGGTTTGGTGGGGGGAGGGGGGGGGGGGGCTTTACAATATACTCTTATTAGGGTCCTCGCTAACATGAGCTGATTTATTCCTATGAAAAACATTTTGGGAAAAACCAAATTTTCAAGGGTAAAAATGTATTAAGATATCTTTTGGCTTTTTCCTTTTAACATAAATCACAACGCAATTCAGTCTATGCAAAATTCTGCTACTCTAACAGTTATTGTCAGTATTCTCCAATAAATAACGAACATTATCAAAAGATTATAAGATCAGTGACATTTCACTCTGTGAACCTATTGCCAAAGCAATCAAATCAACAACAGATTTTGATAATTTTTAATCATAATAATTAACTGATTTACAAATGTTGCAAACAAATTTATTAATGATTAAAGGATATTTGTATTCCTAGGAAATTTCTAATCGTCTGCATTCCTTTCGATTCACAATCGATTCACAAGTAGATCCTCTTGGTGACATGTAACAGCCAAATCACGAAATGGATTTCCTCTTCGTTTCTCTGTTGAGGAAACATCATCCGTATTGTAGAACTGTTATTAGAATCGAAATAAAATTCTTCTTGTCGTGAATGATGCAGGATAACCTCCTCGGTTCCGAAATGTTGTTTGAAGTATAAAACACTCGGCTAACGCCTCGGCTTTTATATTACAAATCAACATCTCTCGACCTAGAAGGTTAACTTGCATCATTCACGAAATCAGAACTTTATCTCTAATGAATAAGTATATGTGATTTTTTTCATCTTACTGTATGTGTACTTTAAAAAGCGGCTTTGGCGCAGACAATGATGCGCTAATTCATGAATACCGCTAAGAAATCTCTTATAAGTACAATATACGGCACGGACATGTATAGCGCTAATTCATGATTTCGCCAACAACTCCATACCCATTGGTTGCGCTAAATTTTGAATACGCCAATTTATGTACACGTACATTATTTAAATCAGCTTCATAATTAATGTAACCAAGGACCCTATTAGGAGAATATCATTATATTTCACCTACTTCTACATGTTTTTCTCTTTTGGTTCATAAGAGTGTTAACTAGCCCTCCCCTTTTATGATCACCGACATGCATTTGAAAACCCAACTCTTGTCAGTATCAAACATTAAAACCCTGTAAAAAATTACGGTCCTGATTTCATTGCTTTTTAACCAAGGTGAGTTCGATCTTCCTTACCTGTACTGGGTTCCTGCAATTAATAAAAATCCTTACTAACAGAGATGCACTACCGGGTCCAGCAAAACTCTGCCAAGCCCTTATTGTGGTGTAATTCAGATGTGGATTCTCAAAAACTCCAAAGAACATTTATAAAATTTTAAATCGCCATTTTTTTTCGAAGTCAGTAACATCAAGACATATGATTTTCCACACTTTTATAACCATTCCTCACGATAAATTAAAAACTAAGCTTTTCGATATTATAGACAACTGCCTCTTTAATAAAAATGAAAGTCGAAATACTTTCGTATCTTGTGATATTCATCTACAAAATTACTTTGTTAAAAATTACTCTGATTCTACACATAAGTACTCGGAATTTGATATTAAAGGGGCTTAGACACAGATTTGAAGTTAATATTTTCACAAATTTTCTGTAAAATATCATGACTTATATGTTGCTTTAGCATTTCACACGAAAATATAATAAAAAAAAATATTTTATATGGAAATTATTGAAACTACGAATTTCGGGACGCTTTTGATTGACACATCCTTGCACTTTCACCAAACTAAACTTTATCCTTAATACTTAAGAAAAGTATATATTTTGTTGTGTATTAATGAAAAATATTAAAACTATAATCCAGAAAATTCAGAGTAGAAATGTGAGAAAACAAAACCAACTCACCAGTATTGTTAGTCCGTGCTCAGTGATGTGTGCAGAGTTTTACAAATTGAACACACCCGGTGAAACGTAAACATTAACAATAACAGAGCTCGTGCCCTGTTTACGAAAACAGTTTAGGTTTACCGGGTGTGTTCAATTTGTTAAACTCTGCACACATCACTGAGCACGGACTGACAACCAAACGCGTCCCGAAATTCGTAGTTTCAATAATTTCCAGATAAAATAAGTGTTTTATTATATTTTCGTATGAAATACTATAGCAACAAACAAGTCATGATATTATAAAGAAAATTTGAGAAAATATTAACTTCAAATCTGTGTCCAAGCCCCTTCAAAAGGATGCTGGAATTCCTCATTGACAACATTATTGTAATCTCCGGAAACCATGTCTACCAACAAACTGTTGGAATTTCTATGGGCACTAATTGTGCTCCTTTATTAGCCGACCTGTTTCTGAAGCAGATTTATTCAAAAACTTCTACTGGAGAAGAAAACACTTGCTGTGACCTTCAACTCGGCATTTAGATATATCGACGACGTATTTTCAATTAGCAATCGTTACTTAAATTCATATGTCGACTCGATATATCCCAGTGAACTTGAAATAAAAGACACCACAGAGTCTACCAGATCTGTTTCATACTTTGATGTTTTACTGACTATAGACGAAAAAGACAAACTAACAACTAAATTGTATTACAAAGTATATGACTTTAGCTTTTCCATCGTCAACTTTCCTTATTTATTCACACTATCACTTGCATATGGTGTTTACATCTCCCAACTTATTCCATACTCACGAGCATGCTCCGAGTACGATCAATTTTTAAAACGAGGCAGGCTACTGCAGATAAGTTGATATTACATGTATTACAGCAACCTTGTTTAAAGTCAGCATTTCGTAAATTCTATGGTCGTTAAAATAACCTTGTTGGCAAATATTACCTGTCATTGGGTAACGTTGGCTGACGTGTTTCATACCAATTGTTAAGCCTTTGTTTTCATAATGAATTTGACTACGGAATGTTACGTCTACCTGATCTATACATAGGGCTCACGGCGGGTGTGACCGGTCAACAGGGAAAACTTACTCATCCTAGGTACCTGATTCCAAATCAGAAATTTCCAGGGCCTTCCTCGTACTATAAATGTGGTATGCTTTGTGGCGTTCACTGACTGATGAACGACAGTGGTTTTCTTAAGAAATAAAAGAGATAATATTCACTGGATGTAAATATTAATATTTACAGTACAAGCAGTAATTCAATCAATTTCCTATTGATTTAATTTCTTGTTTAGACTTTTATTTTTAGAAAATTAAAGAAACTACTCTGCTGATTTATTCAGACTTTATATTGAGGTGAGATGAGTGGTTAAATTCGGACAATGCCATACGGCCTCTCAATAATAAATCTGATTTTCATTTCAAATTTTTGAATTTTTAAAAGTAAATATCATAACCTTATGAAAATCTACAACAGTGTGCAGTTTATAAAGTCATGAACTTTATTTTTTTTTTACCCCCTCATTCATTACTGTACGTATCAGTACTTTGATTTAAATATAACTCCCTCCTTTAATCTATTTTACCCAAGTTCACTTAAGATTTTTTTTATCCTTGAAGTATTTGTATATCAATGAGTAAAAATTATCCTTATGATTATAAAAAGAATGTCCTTAAGTCTATCACCTTATTTCAAGATTAGACACATCAATATAAAATTATTTAACCTTGTTATTCTATACGGGACATGTTTCTCAATATATGAAGAAACTGACTGAATGGTCTTGTTTTTTCCTCAAAAGAAGTGCTTATATAAAGTATACCACCTTTAAATCTAAACAAGGTTGAACTATTTTATTGACTGCTGTTTATCATTTCCTATTACCAAAGGGGGAGGTTTTAATGAATCAGTGCACTATGTAGGCAAACATTCTTTGAAAGATAATATAGATCTTCAAAAGCAAAAAAAAAAAAAATCCTTTTTTTCAAATAAACCTTTAATTTTTTGAATTTTTTTTTTTATAAAATACTAATTTTTTTTTTTATTAAAGGAACTTAATTTTTTGTGTCTTAATGCTTCATCATGCCAATCAGTTGTTGAAGTGAATTTTATTAATTGCTTTTTTATGTAATTCTATGTTTAGATTTTTCATTTCTATTTCTCATCATCGTTTATTATTTGATTGTATTACTCATATCTCTTCACAGAATATGTACATCTTCATCACCGTTTAGATCCTATATGCATAGAGTATGCTTTTTTGTAACATAATTGGCATCATCATTTACTGAATAAAAAGTAGATATTATATAAATTTTGCATGTAGTTGAGTGTAACATTGAAAATTTTCACCCCGAGGCGCAGCCAAAGTTGACAATGGTTTTCGAGGGGTGAAAATTTTCAATATTACTACGCCTCGGTTGATTATGTTTTTTGGGGGGTGAAAATTTTCAATGTTACACTCAACTACATGCAATATTTATTATATTATACTGAATGTTTTATACAAATAAATATTACAGTGAACCTTGCGCGCATAAATTCTGCGAAGTTAATATTTTTGGAATATCACCCGTCATCAAGCATTGTTGACTGTTGCTATGCTAATTTACAAGAAAGTATAGTACAGATGTTTATAAAATTAATGTAAATCTTATGCAGTACCAATTTTGATGCACCAGATTCTTTGATAATTAATATAATGCTAGGTATTTCATGTCTTCAGTATTTTTAACTAGATCCTTAAGTTAGAGCGATTGTCCAATCATATTGCAAGGCCGTATCACGTGATATTTAGATAGCGTCGGTTCATAGAATTTTAGTGTAAACAAGGGGGAATTTTGTTAACTTAGTGGCTGATGCAGTTTTCTGGATAAGAACGTATTTCTTAAGTAAAGAAAACGAAACTGATAGTGAAATTTCGTTTTCATGAACTGAAGTAAGCAAGAAAAGTAAGTTCAATTATTTTTTTCCGTGTTTTCCCAGAACAAGGCAGGCTCCGTCCATTCCGAGAAAATGGCGATTGATTGATTGATTGATTGTAGTACGAATATTGTATATAATATTGTACTATATTCTATGATACTTTAAAAATACTTTGGTGAACTTGATTCTGTAAAAATATTTTTACAGAAGTTTTAAGAACTTGGTTCCAACTACGTTTACAGATAAATATAACCCTTATTATGTTTTCAGTATTAAACATATCTAATATATGTTTCAATTTAATATGTCTCCTTCTGAGGATAATTATATTTGCTATGTCAGTAGAATAGGTCAATGTCTGTTATTCGGATACAAGTAAAGGATGATATTAGACGTTAGGTGATATCAAACTTGCCAATATGTTCATTGGTTAAAGATAAAGACATGAAATCTTCTTGTTATGTTATCTTTATGTTATCTTTATGTGAAGTAAAACTTCAATGTTTGTTCGATGGGGAGTTAAGGAGTGGACGTGAATTTTAGTTTTTTTTTGGCTGTGACATTGATCTTGCCTATAAATGAGGTAAATTAAAGTAACTTTGTTGATGTTATGCAACACAATTAGTGGCCTTACCAAACATAATACTATAAGAGGATATACAGTGTGGCATATATGGTGGTTCTATCAGGTGTCCCGTCTCAGGATACTTAATCATCTAGAATCGATGTTTGTTTTCTTCTTGTACAAGTCTTGTACAAGTTCCATGAATCTTTCAGTAAGTTTTGGATTCAGAATATGGTCATCTTCTCCCACAATACACAGCACGGAGGCAAGACTGGTCCATACCTGTGGTGATAAAAATCTAGAAACTGTCTTAATATATACAGGTAAAAAAAACTGACCGTAGGCGTTGCTACGAAAATAACAAGGGTCTTTAAACTTACATTGATGTAGAAATCGTCAGAAGGGTTATGAAATCCTGTTGTATCGACTCCATAGGGCGTAAACTTTACTTCATCGAATAAATATCGTCATAAGCGAAGAAGGCCAGTGAGAGAACACAGAAGCCCTTAGAAGTCAATAGAGCCCCTCTTTGTTCAAAAACGCTTCCTCCGCTACCGAACATGTCAATTATTCCGGGAAATGGTCCAGGCCCTGTAATGATTAATGCCATTTTAGATTTTCCTTTTTAAACGAATTCTTATATTAGGCTACTAAATATGAAGACTTTATATAACTGATGAAACGAGGCATGGTACTGAAAAAAAAAACTTTTAAAAAATTCAATTAAACATAACTCTTAACATCATAAGGACCACAACTTTTAAAATGTGCTTTGTGTGCATGTATTAAATAAAAGTCAAATATGATATAATCGCATGGATTACCTGAAGGAGTGAAAAGTACACCTCTAATATTCCCTTCCCTCACTTTTTCTCTTCGAACACTCTCGTGCTTGTACCATCTGTAAACTTTTGATGTGGCTACGGGTTTAGTGGGCGGATCAAAGAGCTCATCCCAGCACAGGTGTCCTTCGTATACAGCAATTGTCATAACAATGGGCGTTATCACGTTCCTCTTAAGTAATCTAATATGTTGCCTCTGGAAAGGCTCGGGTTTCATACTCCAGAATAGTCCCATTGATTCTACACCTTATCAAATATATAGTTGTTTGATAATTGAGGTTCTGATTGAAATTGGACAGACGATCGTAACCCTAGGCATATTTGAATCTCTTTGCTATCATCCCATTCCTCCAAGATCATTTTGATCTTCATAAGCTATGATGATAATACATAACAGTGATTTTTCTACACCCAATGTAGGTCCGAATATCGGTCCTTTCACCTCTCAAAAATTAACGATTTTTTTCCCAATTTCAGTAGTTTTTTCCCAGATTAAAACCATTGCTGTTTTTGTTATATACGACTTATCTAAAATGGAACGCTATTGTTCTCGGTCATTCAGACTCTTTGAATAATTGTGAAGAACAGCAGGTTATTTTTTGCGTTTACAAGACATAGCAAAACACATGGATCATGATATCTGTTAGCTTTATTTGTAAATCCGAGTACTAGTAGTTCTACAACAAACATCCCTGATGCCAACTGTCAAACTGTTTCTACACTCGGCAGATGCAACTAGTATTGCAGAGAAATTGCAACAATATGATTAGGGAAATTTAGAAAACTTTAATAATTAGCTAGAATAATAAATTATTTGTCATAAATCATGACAGATTTTTCCATCTTCAATGGCTATTACGAGAAGGATTTTCTCTTAATTATTTGGCAAAATGAAAATATGGGACGGTCACAATTAAATGACAACTTTCAACTATTAAAAAAAAGTTAAAAATGTAGAACTGTGTCTAACTTGTTTGTTTGTTTGTTTTTTGTAGCAAATAAATTGAATAAATTGTTATATTTACTTATATATTTTATTTTACCTGCCAATTAAGGTTTATTTCAATCTCATTGATTATTACCCAATTTGACACAAATGTCGATGATTTTCCCAATTGTAAAAGTCCAGGCCCCTTTTAAATAATGTAGAAAAATCACTGCGTAGTACTTTGTACAAGGGGTGATGAAAAAGTTCGCGAACTAATTGAATTACTTCCATAAAAGAAATAAAATTAGGTTTCAGTGCTTATTATTTTTTTAACGTAGCCCCCTCCGATTTTAATGCACATCTATCACTGTTCTGCCCATGCGCGAATCACTTGATCCAGGCGGTCGCGTGACATGCTCCGTAGCGTTCTGTTCACAGAAATTGAAAGATTTTTCCGAGTCATATTTCTTTTCATGCAAGTTTTTATAACAATTGATTGATTGATGATATTTTGTTTTACGTCAGGTTCAAGAATTTTTCACTCATATAGAGACATCACCATATACCGGTAAAGGGCTTCAAATTTTGACCTTTTCTCGGCACTCAGGGCCATTGAGCAGTGACGGTTCTTTATCGTGCCAACGCCTACCGTGACACGGGGCCTCGGTTTTTAAGGTCTCATCCGAAGGCCCGCAACTTTCACTTCAAAGTGCCGAGCGCTTGGCGACGGAACATTTGCTACCTATTTTTATCGACTTAGGTCAGTCGCGGCCGTGATTCGAACACACGACCTTCCGATAACGGAGCGAGCGCTCTACCGACTGAGCTACCGTGACGGCCTTTTATAAAAAGAATAGTCCATTTGTCACAAATGACCAACTCTCGGCAAAAGGATGGATGGATATGGATATCTTTCCCTAGAATGAGCATGGTGACCATCACAACCCGACTCCTCTGTCTTCAGTGCGTCGTTTATCCGGTGTGGATAAAGTATGGGCGCCTTCTTTTTATTATATCTGATATGATTAAATCTAAAGTAAACGATATTTTAGGGATTTAATAATTTTTTATTGTTAAGATATTTACTTATTTTTTTAACTGTAACTTGACGATCTTTCATACCAAATTGCTCAACTAAGGACACATTTCTTCCCCAGCTTACTTTAACCATCTTCCTTGTTTCCCTAAAACAATCAATCCAATTAAAGATTAAACTTCTAGCAAGTCTTTTGTCTTCATAAACCTTGTACAAATTATTATAGGCCACTGCAAAGGAATTTCGAAGAAATGCGTTAAACTTTACAGCCGTTCGTTGCTCGAGTATGACTGATTCAACAATTTTTTGTCACAAGTCATCTACATATTGACGTCATTTTCACATTGTGACGTCACACACATGGAGCAAAACATTACTTAACATCTGCTATTTATAGAACATGTTTATGACTATATGTGAGTCAAATTTCATTCTGTGACTTTGTAAATATAGATATAGTTCGCGAACTTTTTGATCACCCCTTGTATAGTGTCCTATAAACTCACTTTCCAGCATGCACTACTAGTATACTATCAAATAAAATTCATATACATTTCCATTTACCTATCAAATATTTACTAAGTACTTAAGTATATGCAGAATATGAAATAAATTCTTTCATACTGGTATATTTATTCATTTAAATTTCTTATAGCAACAGGCAATATGAAACAACAGCGTGCTACTTACCAGTATATGTTCCTTGTACAGATACATGCCTCTCCACAACCACGTGACCTCCCTCTGTTGAGGTAAAGCATTCATAGGAACAGAATCTCAGGCCTTCCTCCTGAAATGAGGCTTTAATAGTAATGGGTTTATTTTGGGGTAGACCTTCAACTTCAATATGAACTCTTTCATCAACTAGAGCTTCTCTTGGTTTCACAGTTATTTTTACCTTGGACATTGTCACTGCTATATGTACTCACGATTGAATATTTACGAGAAGTATACATGTTATTAAGCATAAAACATCATAACGAAAGTACATCAATAGATACCTTTTAACTGTACTCTGTCTTTATTCTTATCACTCAAAATGTGCCCCACTTTTGTATTAAAAGTTCATGCATGGATCGTATAACACTCATCACACCTGCACATACAAATTGTGCATTAAAATCTGTTATTATATAGAAAAAGGTTAATGATTTTGTTTTTTATTTATCTAAACCTTCTTAGAACCCAGTCCCTCGGTTCCTATGCCAACATCTCTTCACATTATTTGACACATATACCTGACATTTAGATATAATTTAAAATTTTGAATATGACAACCTTGTAACATATTAACAAGCAGATATAACAAAGTGTTCTACGAAATTCATTTCTTCACGAACTTTACGTCGCTGGTCTGAATCCAACTTCGGGACGCGGAGACCGGCCCTTCGGAAAAGACCGTATATATAATACGAGGTCCCGTGTTGCAGTAAGTGCTGGACGAAAAAGACCCCTCACTGCTCAATGGCCCTAAGTGCCGACTATAGGTCTTAATTTGCAGCTCTCCACCGGCAAGTGGTGGCGTTTCCATATGAGTGAAAATAATCGACAGGGACGTTAAACAACAAACAAACAAACAAACATTTCTTCACTTTGGGTACTAGTATTTAGCACTGTTGTATTTCGGCCCGATCGCAATCTCGATAGCATGTTTGAAGTCATTTATCACGTTTCATGTTTGAACATTCACCGTCACTGTTTATATCAACTTAATAGTTAAGTAGCTACTTGTACTTATCATATTTTTAAGATATAGTCCCATTTGATATCCCGTGGATATTAACGATTTTCATACAAAAACATCATTGTGTGCACTTTTCCTGAATTGTTTATTCCAGAAGTGGCGTAGGGTCGTTTCGGGTCAGCAATTGGTTATTGAGGCTACCAGTGGGTACTGTAAGACAATATAAGCAAAAGAAAATTCGTCTGCTACAGGTGAAAGGGGGAGAGATTAGGAGGAAAACAGAGATCTACTAATATTATCCCAAGTAAGTTCTCTCATTTATGCCCACCGTTCAGGGTAGCTCAGTTGATAGAGCGCTCGCTCCTTGATCAGAAGGTCGTGAGTTCGAATCTCGGCCGCGACTGACCTAAGTCGATAAAAAAAATGGGTAGCAACTGTTCCTTCGCCATGCGCTAGGCACTTTGAAGTGAAAGTTGCGGGTCCTTCGGATGAGACCTTAAAAACCGAGGCCCCGTGTCACGGCAGGCGTTGGCACGATAAAGATCCCTCACTGCTCAATGGCCCGAAGTGCCGAGTAGTCCAAATCTGAAGCCCTTCACCGGTATATGGTGACGTCTCTATATGAGTGAAAAATTCTTTAATGGGACGTAAAACAACATACAATCAATCAAATATGAATGTCCTGACAAAAAAGTGTGTCAAGTCTATTTGCTGCTGGCAAACCGTACTACATGTACATGGGGCATTGGAAGGCATTTTACGTACATTGGGTTGTCGAATATTGATTAAGGGTTGGGGTGGGGTGGGGGTTAGTTGGAGGTTGTGATTTGACTTAAATTTCAGATTTTCAATAGCATATTGATAATTATTTCTTTTTGTCATCAACCCGGTAGCATTTGAAATAAAACAAAATTGTATTTTATTATGATACCGTGAACAAAAATAGGCATGCAAACAACATTCAAAATGGCTGACTTTGTCATGGAAACAGAATAAGGCGAGATCGGGGTATATTATTTCGTATTTAGTATATTATCGGGGTATATATATATTTCTTTTAATTACAAATCTTTTGTTTTTCATTTGAACTCAATAATGATAATGTTTGGATATAAGTTACTGGTCCTTCCTTTTTTCATCTTTTCATTATTTATCTATTTTAGTAATGTTTCATATTTTTCTTTGAAATTAAAAGAAAAAATGTTTCCAAATGCATCTAAACCGACCAAAATGGTACCATTTATATAAACAAAGTCTAGTTTAGGGAAATGATACTCCCTCTATACAATCCCCTGTACAGCCTTTCCAGAAACCCAGGAACGGACCCAAAGACCTCATCGCACTCGGCACACCTTGGCCGATTCGTACATGTACCTCATCTAATTTCAAATTGATAATTCAATAGTTTGATGAAAGACGGAATCATTCGAGATTTGCCGAATGGACCTCATTATAATTTATCCACGGATTGGATGTAAAAGGTGTAAAGAAGATATGATCGAGTATAAAAAAAAAAAAAAAAAAAAAAAAAAAAAAAAAAAAAAAAAAACCAACAACAACTATCCCACATATATCAATATTTTGCCATGTTTATCATGTGTATTGATACGTATAACTTTCCAATTTTGTTCTATAAAAAGTTTTTTAAACATCACTTTTCAAAAATTTCATTTCAATATTGACAGGTGTAAAAGTATTCTGCAATCTACTCGTACAAATACAGAATAAGAATACACAAAAAGAAACGAATTAAATTTTGTAAAGCAGGAAATGACGTAGATTCTTTTAATCGTTTTTTATTCGTATAAAAAAGAAGATATTTCAGATAATCGATAATCGATTTTAAGCGAAAAGGATTACCATATCTCGGGATATTGTTACACCTCCTATTAATAGACCCGGTTTCAAAAAGGGGGGGGGGGGCGGCTTCCCCAAAAATCTGACAAGCACGAAAAAAAAACTTATACTGACCAAAAAAGTGAGGGGGCCAACTGGTATAAAATACGCTTAAGGAATTTGAAATGAGCTGGTCGATTAATATTTTCAATTCTTTCATTCTTGAAATTGAAATGCAGAAATTTGACAAAATTAAGAAAATATTTTTGAAAATCTTAAAGTAACCTATTCTAAATTTACAATAATACAGTTTTTTTTTATAAGCTTCTAATATGAAATGAGCTGAAAAATATGTTAAAAGTCTTATCCTTCATGACTTACACGTTTGGTTTAAAGATTCAAATCTGAATCTTGATGAAAGTTTGTACGAAACGGTCTCCGAAACACTCTTTGCTAAAATTTATGAGCATAGCAAAAAAAAAAAAAAGTATGCAAACGCATAAAACAGGTAAAACTGTATCCCAAGGAGTACGAACCTACGATCATTATCCAGATCTGTGAGGCACGTTGCAACGCATATAAAATAATAAGGGGGGGGGGGATAAAATTAAATATTTTTTTGAATAAATACAAAACCTCCAAAACTCCCCCCAAAATCCTTTTCATTGAGAAAGTTGGGGGGGGGGGGGGTCGATCGGTTTTGTTTCCTCTCCTTTTATTAAATGAATTATTTGAAATAGTTAGATCTACTGTATCAAAAAGAAGTACTCAGCATGTAAGTGTCTATGCGAGGTCGGGGGTTTAAGGGGAGGTGGGGATATGGGCTTTGAATGAAAAAAATTAAATTCAATGCTAAATCAGCAACATTTCTACACTATACTGAAAACAGAGGGCTGGTACTAGGGCCTGCTGATATGACATGAGATTATTTTGATTGTGTCTCAATGAAATAAAAAGCAGATAAATTTAAATATGATGTCAAATGAATTTTGTAATTTCTACCGAGCTTTTCATTAAATGAGGCAAATTATGCACATATTTCCCTCCCGCAATAAGCATGCAAAATAGCAGAGAATTTGATTATTTTGATTATTTTCAATGAACTGCATTGTATATTTGACAACATACTAGGTTTTATATTTTCTCTGTCATAGAAAATGTAGGTCAAAAAAGTAACGTCACATTCATTTTCTAACGTCACGTAATCTAACGTCATTTTGACGTTACCAAAATTGACACCAACATCGTGCGCGACGTCAATTGAATTTCCTTTTGTGAAAATTGAAATGATTTAGAAGTAGACAAGTAATCGATTCCGGGCATTTTCGTTATCATTTAAAAAGAATTAGTCCGAATTTCGTTAAACTGTGAAATCGATTTGTCGATCTATTCGTTTACTTAAATCGAATAAATTATCAAAATAATAAGTCAGAAATAATTAAATACATGTGTAGGTTGTTTTAATGAATCACACTGTGTAATTTATAGTTAAAGTTTAATTATATTCAATTGGAAATCAGACTTATAATGTGCATGTCTAGTTAAATGTGTCTGTTACATGTACGTAATATTTCCAGACTCAAAGGACGAGTTTTAAAATGACGGATTTTTGCAAGGTGGTACATGGAGGTATATTTGTTATTAATTGATGGTTTCAGAGTTTCAACACCCCCCCCCCCCCTTTCAATTTCTTTCTCATATGAAATTCTAATGCGAGTTATGTCGAAGCTTTATAAATAAAACAATATGTTATCAATCCAAATGAAGTTTTAACGAATTTCAGTCTGGCCCCATGCCAGAGACATGGATATGCTTAGCATTGTAAAGTTTTACATCTGTCAGAGTTAAGTCCCCGTAATACAAAATGTCCCCATCCCCCATGTCTGCCGCCAAATAAAAACCTTGCAAGCATAATGTTCATGTTTTTTGCAGTGTATTTGTAGTATTTTATTACATGCACAAATAAGACCTGAATTAAACTACATGTAATTCTAAAGCATTATTTAACAAATAAATTAAGAATAAAAAAAATACGTTTACATAATTCAAAGGCAAGTTAAGCAATAGTATTCCAAAGCGATAAGAGCTTATATATCATTAATAAAACGCGTAATAATATGACTTATACTGATGTTTTGTTCATCTCATTATTTTCGTCATTTCTAATGTATGCTATAATTTTGCTCAATTTGTTTTTGCTATATCTTCAGTAGTGTTGATATCTTCACATATAATTAAAACAGTCCCTCCCTGTTCAATAATGTTTTTCACGAAATTAATAATTGCAGAAATCCATTCTTCTCTACATTTACAAAGAATTCCTGTTTCCTCATGAAATTGTTTCCAACAAAATATTGGTATCTTCATGCAAGACAGTTTATACATATCCTTAAGGAATTCTTTTTCTGGATCTTCCCCTAGTGTTCCGGACAATCCAAATACATTTTTCGTATCGTCTTAAAAAAAGGCTTTATTTGACATAAAATTTGTGTTTATATTCATGGGACTTCTTTTCAGACTTTGTTTCATTTCCAAAAATTGATGTAATCCATCGCTCCACTTAGTACTCAGTCCAATAACATCTGTTGATTCGTAATCAACAAGTATAATATTGTCATTATTAAATAATGCATGTCAGCTTCGATACGAGAGGCCTGAAATGTACTCTCTACCCAGAGAGGTTACATTTCATTTACAAATTTTGAAACATGAGACAGACCTCCTTGAATATCTTTAAGAAGGCGCACTTTTTCTGTAAGATCTTCTACATTGCTATATATATTACATACCCTACCATTTCCTAAGACTAAGACCGGTACTCCCTCTTCCATTTCCTGAATATTAGTATGTACATGTTTACTTTGGAGCACATAAATTGAGAAAAATATGTGTAAGGAATTAGCCAGATAATTTAGGCTAGCCACAAGTCTTTCAATGTTAAGGCATGAGATATTATTTTCGGATTCTATATTATCTTTTCCTTCACATGTATTAATTTGTAAATTTAATAATTCTTTTTCATTGAGTGCCATAAAAAAAGCATCAGATTTGTCTTGGGAACTTGTAAAATTATACATGAGTGAATCAATTGTGGTTTTCCTACATAGCTTTTTTTTCTCAGCAATATTTATCTGTTGAAGGAATGCTTCTTCACTCCATTTCAACAATAACACAGGGATGCTGAATACCAGGCACTTGATGCAACAAGTACATGTATGTGAACTGAATGTCTTGATCTAAAAGCATGCAATCTACCTCATCTACGATGAGTATTTAGTAAAACAATCGAAACGGTCTCTATTTTCTTCTGGCTCTTAATTACAGGAAACTTTGATTTCAGACATTTCGTAAAATTTAGCCCAAAACTTGGCATCTCTTTCAGCTAATACAGCGAACAGGATATATTATCAACTTCTTTTCCCCTTAGTGCATTATAAAGTACAAACATTGCAATGATACACGACTTTCTCTCTCCTGTATTTACCTGCAGAAGTTTTCCAGAACCTTTATTATGAGAATCCACCAGGAAATACAAAGATATCAACTGTGTTTGTCTTGGCCAGCATTTATTGAAATGCTGAATCCCTTTACATATTTCAAAATTGTACCCTAGAGTATTTTTTGGATTGCTTTTCAGCAAAGCAAGTTGTGTCGGGCATGGTTTTGCAAATCAACTTGGGGTTTAGTTCATCCAGTTTTTTTTTTTTTTTTTTTTTTTTTTTTTTTTGAGGAAGCATTCTATTTCTTTCCATTCGTTTTGTCCTAAATTCTTCTTTTCAATTTCGGACATCAAGTCTACAATATTTTTATCGCAATTCTCCATGGTAGAAGTTGAGGTCTGCATTGACAATTCATGATTTTTAAAATGTTCTTTTGCTAAAGTTTGTTCTTCTTCTGTTGATAGATTAGTTGAATCATCTACGTTGTCGTAAGAAGGACTATCCTAACGCTTTTTTTCTCTTAACTTATTTCTCTCAGATAAAAAGATATTTCAACCATTCTTGTTTCATAGATTCTCTCTTTTATTTGAGTATATTTACTCACTGTTCTTAATAAGTGTTTTTCAATGCCATCCTTTTTGCTATTGCAATCTCTATACATGTTTTATTAATCTGCTCTCGTTAATTATCTTATCTTGACTCTTCCTGCTATTAAGTTCTTTTTCCTGTTTTGTCTTTTCCTATATTCTAATTTCCTCTTCCTGTTGTCTTTGGTATAATAGCTTATTATCCTGTTTTCGCTTTCTTCTTGTCTTGTCTTTTCCTCTTCTTGTCTTTTCCATCCTTCTTGTCTTTTCCTTTTTTCTTGTCTTTTCTTTTCTCTTGTCTTTTCCTTTCCTCTTCTTGTCTTTTCCTTTCCTCTTGTCGTTTCTTTTCCTCTTCTCGTCTTTCTCTTTCCTCTTCTTGTCTTTCTCTTTCCTCTTCTTGTCTTTTCGATCCTTCTTGTCTTTTCCTTTTTTCTTGTCTTTTCTTTCCTCTTGTCTTTTCCTTTCCTCTTCTTGTCTTTTTCTTTCCTCTTGTCTTTTCTTTTCCTTTTCTCGTCTTTCTCTTTTCTCTTCTTGTCTTTCTCTTTCCTCTTCTTGTCTTTTCGATCCTTCTTGTCTTTTCCTTTTTTCTTGTCTTTTCTTTCCTCTTGTCTTTTCCTTTCCTCTTCTTGTCTTTTCCTTTCCTCTTGTCTTTTCTTTTCCTCTTCTCGTCTTTCTCTTCTTGTCTTTCTCTTTCATCTTCTTGTCTTTTCCTTTCCTCTTCTTGTCTTTTCCTTTCTTCTTGTCTTTTCCTTTCTTCTTGTCTTTTCACTCTTCTTGTCTTTTCCTTTCCTCTTCTTGTCTTTTCCTTTCCATCTCTTGTCTTTTTCTTACCTCTTGTTTTTTTCTTTTCACTCTTCTTTCTCTTGTCTCTGACGTTCTCTCTCCTTCTCTGTCTCTGACGTTCTCTTTCCTTCTCTCTTTGCTGTTCTTGTTCTTGTTTGTCTTTTTCTTTCAGTGTTTTTTGTCTTTTATCCAAACATTCTGGACAAATGTAATTGTTATTCGCATCTAATGTCGACATTTCCTCATACCACCATTCACAGAATCTTTTGCCCATGTTACCTCCCCAGTACACACTAAATGGAACAATTGTCGAATAATCAACACACGACGGTCTACTGGCCCACATTCTGAGTCCTGTGTTTTTACTCCCTTTTTTTCAAAATTTCCATAAAAATATTTCGTTATCATTTAACCACTCCAAAAGCAAGAAAGATATATAGTTTGGAAAGTTTTTCTTCAAACATAAACATCATTTACTATATATAGAACAAAATCCTTAGCAGCTTGAGATTTTTTAATCAATATGCTTATCCTCAATTGAAAGACATTTTTTTCAAGGACAATAACTTCATCAAAAGGGTAGCTATAGTGATACTATCATGAAGATCCATCAAAGGATATTCTTATAAGTCTTTTTGATTCTGTTATCATTCGTCATGAAAGTAATTTTACCTCAAATATTGCTGGTTTTGGCGTAGATTTTCGTCACTTTAAGATTTATCCACATTTCACAAAACGACAAATATATTTCTGAATTTTAGTTTTTGTCTTTCACTGAATCTCAAGGAATAATTTTCCCAAACAGAAATTCCTTAGGGGTACCTGAAAAAACTTTCAAAACAGAGTAAAGACAGAATTTTAAAAAAAATGTTTCTTTTGTAGGTTAGAACTACTTCGACAAAAAAAAAATTCAACGGTGAACAAACATTGTTGTAGTCAGTTTCTTTAAAATAAATATTGAAAATGTGTATTGTCTACTATAATGATGCTAAACTACATAGGTATATGTACAAAAAGAGAGTTTTATGACAAAAAATGTAATAAATGAAACCTAAAATTTGAAGAAAATATTCCTGAAAGAGATTCTAGTGCATTTATTGAATAAATACAGTATAGTGGTTAAAAACAAAACGTTATTTACATACCTTTTCAGTTTATCATGTCTGCATGTGCTAGTCAATGCAATAATATTTCTTAGCTATACCTCTATGAATAATTTACCTGTCAGTGATCAACTTTCAGTCTAGCTGTAGTCCTGTAAGAGTTAATGAGAATTCATTTCGCTGATCAAGGTAAAAAAAAAAGGTTTCGAAAGCATTCGTAGTGTTGATTAATTGTGTTAGTGAATATTTAGGTAGAGTAGCTTAAAAATGAAAAACAAAATTTTAAAAGCTATAAAATTTTAAATAACTCGTTTACCAAAATATCTTTAATAGATGAAAAAAATGTATTCAATTCGTTAAAACAATGTGAACAAAAATATTATCAAGTTATAATAAGTTTCCTTTGTTCAGCAAATGACAATTTCAAAACAGTAATCAAATTGTGCCACACACCTTTAAAATTATCACATTTAACAAAAAAGATTTCTTATATTTTGAAAATCTGGATTTGCGTTTTATTAAAAATAAGTCATAATATGTGATATACATGTAGTTGAATACAGTTGAATACGCGCAGGTGCTAAACATAATTTATTAACTGTTTTGTAAAGATATTGCGCAATCATTCCTTACTAAAAATATTGCTAAATCTAAATCGATAACATGGAGATTTAATCTTGACTAAAGCCTAATAGAAACCTTATTTTTCAAACCACACGTTACATAATTTTATCTACTAGTAAAACACAATGGTTTTTGCTCTGAGGGCAATATTTTTTTGTACAAGTTTTTTTCCTTAAACCAGGTCTTCTCACAATTTGTGAGAATTTCAATGACAATGATTGTGCTCCTTTTAATCGATCTTTTCTATATTCCTATTAAGCAAAATTTACTCAAAAACTTCTACATGAAAAGAAGAAATCTGAACTCGATATTTAGATATATCGACTATGTTTAATCAATAGACATTAGTTATTTTAATTCATAAGTCGACTTAATATATACCAGTAAAAGATATCATAGGATCTGCTACATCTGTTTCCTATTTGGGTGTTTTACTGACTATAACCGATAATAGCCCACTAATGACTTAACTGTATGACAAACGGAATGACTTCAGCTTTTTTCATATTAACGTCCTTTAATATGAAGTAATATTCCAAAATCAACTCCATCTGGTGATTACGACTCTCGATTTTATACAAAATTACTTGCTCGGAATGCGATCAATGTTTTGACCGATGCAGGCTATTGACAAATAAATTGATGTTTCAGTAATTTCAACAAACTCGTTTAAAGTCAGCATTTCTTTGGTCGTTATTATTACCATGTAAACAAATATAACCTATTATTGGGTAGTATTTTTGCTGATGCGTTTATGTTTCTAACTAAATCTTACGCCTTTGATTTATGCTTAATTTAACTACGGAATGGTCGCCCACGTGGCGCAGTGGTTAGAGCAACTGCTCTAGAGTCGCGAAGTAAGGAGTTGATCCTTACGTCGCGGGTTCAAATCCCACTGTGGGACGTGGAGACCGGTCCTTCGGATAAGACCGTATAAACCGAGGCCCCCCGTCGCAGTAGGTGCTGGCACGAAAAAGATCCCTCACTGCTCAATGACCGTAAGTGCCGAGTAAAGGACATAATTTGCAGCTCTCCACCGGCAAGTGGTGGCGTCTCCACATGAGTGAAATATTCTCCAGAGGGACGTTAAACAAAATACAAACAAACAAAAAACTACGGAATGTTCTGTTTACCATTTATCTGATCAAGACATAGGGCTCAAAGCAGGTATAACCGGTGGACAGGGGATGCTTACTCCCCCTTGGTACTGATCCTACCTTTGGAATTTCTGGGGTTCCGTGTTTTATGCCCTATTTGCATTGTTTGAAGATTTTTTTAAGATCGATTACTGTTAATTTATCTTTACCTTTTTTTTTCATTTTTTCAAATACACACGCATAACCTATTGTTAGGTTGTATTGTATTTGACATATTTCACACCAATTTTCAGGTTATTGTTTTAAACTATATAGATGTATGACTTCGGATTACTCCATCTTCCTGATCAATACATGGGGTTCACGGCAGTTGTGACAAGTCCACCGGGTATGCTTACTACTCTACTCTTAGGTGCTTGATCCCCCAGTTAATTTTTTAGTTTCTTTGTCTATGAGACTGATCACTATTCATAATCTTAACCTTTTAAAAATCTTGTAAACGTTTAACTTTCAGCGAGACATTAACATTTATCTGGATTAATTTATCATTACATCTAACAGCACCTGTAATGATTTTAATATTGCATTTTAAAAACATGTTTTACCATAGATATAAATAGAAATTAGGGTTTTATTCTGTGGTGGTAGCTTTGAATATTTGACTTTTAATCAATTTTATGTCTTCTCTGTCATTTCTATTCATTGAAATTACAAAACACATCTTGAAGGAATGTAGGCATTTGGAAAGTGTAGAATTTTTCCTTTTTTAATGACAGTTTATGTTTCAGATCGATTTTCGTTTCCTTAAGGTGATTTGTTACGCTTTTGTTTAGTTTACAAGATTTATCATCATGTCTTTTAATGCATGACACTTATGACTTTCAAAAAATCATAATTTTTTATTATGAATAATGCACCAGTACATGTAGTACTTATTTGAAAATTTCAGTCAAGTCTATAGTGCATAAGAGTTAGAAAACTGATAACTGCAACGAATGGGATTTTTTAGCTCAATACTGTCTCATTTCCACTTATTTCAAGTTCAACAAATTTCCCAAAAATTGTAAATATCAAATTACTTTCCGTAAATTGCCTTATATACCTGTAATTATGAAAGAAAAACGTTAGCCTACATGTGAAAATATACATTACTTTAAAATAATATCAAACTAAGACTGAAGAGTTCTTAGAGAGCGCAGTCAAATCTTCAAAACAGTTTCTATCCTGTGATAATCTTGCTTCGAAAGATTGCTATACCTAGCCATTTTTAAAATGTCAGAGCACAAGGAGCTATCATCTTCATATGTATAGGCTCACAAGTATTTTCGTGAAATATTTTTAACATGAAATTAACTTTTAGTAGATGCCAAAGATATGAATTGCTATTACAAAAAAGACTCACCATCAAAGTAACTCGTTAGGTTCTTTTACATAATTCCGGGGAATGATTACTGTGCAGACCAATGGAGTTGTCATCACTGTCTGGTAATATGCCTTCAACTTCAAGAAGATCGTCATTCTTTTATCAAAAACTAATTACTGATTTGCTTTTGAAAGAATGTGGGTCTATGAGCCTTATCTACCGTCGCAGACTTCGTTAGTAACGAATTGTAACCAATTGTAAATTGCCAATATAGAATGCTACGTATTAGACTTGGTTTACTTTGACTGTGCAAGTGAATCTGCAATAAATTGATGTGATCTGGTTGGTTTTGGCTGCACAGAATACACAGAAAATGCCTTTAGAAAAGTAGCCCTAAAACAAGATACATAATCCAATATCTAGATATGATGAATTGTGTAATATCTACAAAAGGGATCTGTTATCTTTTAATAACTAGCATTACAACAATCACCCGTTGGTAAACATTGTAATCGTACATCTTAATTAGAAAAAAAGATAAATATTTGAAAAAAAAACCTGCTGGTTAAATAATGTATTGTACCCTGTCCAAGTACCATTTAACGTAAACTTAAGGTTTCTCTGGCTTTAAGTGCTTTTTTGGTATAACAATCTTTCGGCAATCACACAGTTTCTCGTTGTGTTAAAGGAGAACGTCGTTTCAGCATCTTGAAAATGTAGAATGCAGCAAAACCATAACTACATGTACAACAAGTTCAGACAATTATTGTATATACAAGTAGACACATTTACTACATCATACATATATTATCTCCCAAAATATGTATAGCAGACCTAATCTGAAGTTAAATCACATAAAGTATCTGCATTATACACTTGTATGGTACCAACAACACCCTAAAAGTAATAAATCAATAATACATTGAATACATGAAAAGACAATATACTACATAGATATGCTGTTACGATTAGCAGACTTGATCAAAACTTCTATCATTATCTAATCACCATGGGTGCTGCTGAGTAACTCATGATATCAACCACTACAACAAAGTTTGACTTACTGCTAGCCAACATTAATTATTCATACATAACGATGTGTACAACGTTTCAGCAGGTGTTACCGATATTATATGAACAATTCCAATCTAATTAAAGAATTACATAAACGTTTCCCAAACAAGTAGCAGATATATTCTGAACTACTGTCTTGAGGAACTAGTATCTATGCACCGAGGCTTTTACGATCATAAAAAAAAATTTAAGTGGGGAAGATAAACCAACTACCAGAAACTAGGTGCAATAAGACACCATAAGTCCATGTACTACCATAACTTAAGAGCTAATCCACTGACATAGAAAACGCTGGTGTACGTATGTAGCGTTTTACAAAATCTGATTTCGAACACTCGATATTTTGAGTCACATTCTCTGAAAATCCTAGATTTGAAGCATAAGTAGCAGCGCCTATTCTGAAACTATGACCCTTGTATAATGCAGGATCTAAGCCAATAAATTGAATGATTTGACGTAACCATCAACAAATTGAAAAAGAGGTCCATCATTATGTTGAAACAATTTCAAATAGGTAAAGAGAGCCCGAACTGGACAGTTTGCAGGTATATATCAACAACTTCTAAAGTTATAACCATAGGTTTTCCCTGCTTAATCGTTTAAAACTGGTGCAAAGCTAACTGAACTTGTTAGAGCTTATTTCCTGATACTTCAAAATGAACATTGTAGAACCTCACTTGTGCTTATTTAAGAAATAAGGTATCATTTTTAAACATCTATCGGGATATAAATACGGGTTGGTCACGAGATCAAATTCCATAAAGCCCGAAGGGCTTTATAGTAAATTTTGATCTCGTACCAATCCGTATTTATATCCCGATATATGTTTTAAAATGACACCTTATTACTTATATTTACATTTGTGACTTATTCATATTATATATTAGCCTGATTATAACCTTTAACTTTTTTTCAAACTCAACGGCACAAGTTTGATCTGTTGATTGCGCGTCGACCCTTTATGACGTCACTGAGAAATTACGTCGAACGTTTATGACGCGAGGAACCCGTGTTTATTCAGATACAGATACGCGTTGTTTTAATAGTGTTATATAAAAGAAAACATTTGCAAATGTAAATATTTTCTATTGACAACCAATTCCCCTTGCCGAAAAAATCCATATAAGGCAACCAAAAAGAATGCTTTAATTAATACTTGCTGATCTGAGCTATTCACTACATTTGGAAGAGCAATCCACATTCACATTTCAGATTACTAGTATTTAAAAGTTTATGGAATCTTCATCCACTTTTAATTGTACTTTAAAAATGCCCGATAACGACCGCGACTATTCGAATTTATGGAAGTTAGCCTTTGCTCAGTCTCAGATCAGTCTAATAACACATTTTTTGCAATGGGAGAAATTCATCAAAATTATTAATATATTTTTATTCTATAAATGATATATCGATATCTGTCCCAGAAAACGACAAGGTTTCTATGCTTTAATCATCGATTGTGAATAATCGCTGTCTTAATCGGAGTTCACTTTTCCAGAATTTGCGAACGTGTAGAGAATACTGAAGCCAAAAGGTATCTAGAAGGTAAATAAATAACTCGTTAAAACTAAATGATTATCTCATTATATCGAGTTAGCATCTCGCTACAAACAGTAAGTATCTCGTTATAACAAGATTTTATTTTGTTTTGTTATACATGTAACGAAATAGTATCCCATAAATAACGAGGTAACATGCCTGATAAGAAGAAGAAAATCTTTGCCTATCTCTAAAGATATCAGAGGATTTTGCATATCTCATATCTTATACCTTGGATTAAAGCATATAAACAAAAAAAGATTGAATAAGAATAGGGCAGATAAAAAGGAATAAGTAAAAGAAAATACTACAAGTATACAGTCTAGATAGAACTAAATTACATCGACCAACAAACATAACTGTAAAAGAGAGTCCATGGTAAAGAAAAAAAAGAGGCGACATCAGTAAACTTTGGTATTTTGTTATGACTTAAATACTCTTAAAGACGTATGATTTAGAAGAGTCATACTTTATTTTTAAAAACTTAGCTGTAGAGTGCATCCATTCTGAATGTTGTAGTCATAAAGAGTACAGTCATTTTTCAGTATTTTCCCCATGAACATCAGTCGCTGTTTTTTAGGGGGAAATCTTTCAAGATCTTCGATTTTTTCTTTGACATTTACGATAGTGTCTGAGAGTTGAACTTCAAGAGATATTGTTTTACTGTATAGTTTGACAAAAATATGTATTTTTTTTTCAAACGAAAAATTAAGCGAATAGAAGACCCCTCTCCAATGCTGTACGCATCAAGTGAGTGGTCATCAGACAGCGGCTTTCCTTCAAAAACTAGTTTCTGATGGTCTACAGGAATTCCTTGTTGTTCCTGAATTCTGGCCTTGAAAATCTCAATGGTATCTGAGGGATTTACCTCAAGTGCAATGGTTGCTTCGGATGGAGTCTTGACAAATAGTTGCATCCTTCTATTTAAATGGAGACCCAAGTGAAGGGCCGACCCATTCTGAATGTTGTAGTCGTACAGCGTGCAAGTATTTTTCAGTGGTTTCCCTAAAAATGTCAATACTTGATAAGCTGGAGGAATTCCTTCTTTATCTTGAATTTTCGCTTTAACTTTTTCAATGGTGTCTGTCAGTTGAACTTCAAGAGTGATTGCTCTTCCTGTTAGTGACGTGACAGATATGTGTAGTTTTTCCTTCAAACGAAGAACCAAGCAAATAGAAGACCCCTGTTCAATGCCGTACTCATTAAGTGAGTGGTCATCAGACAGCGGCTTTCCTTCATATATCAGTTTCTGATGGTCTACAGGAATTCCTTGTTGTTCCTGAATTCTAGCCTTGACACTCTCAATGGTATCTGAGGGATTTACCTCAAGTGCAATGGTTGCTTCGGATGGGGTCTTGACAAATAGTTGCATCTTTCTATTCAAACGCAGAACCAAGTAAAGAGCCGACCCATCCAGAATGTTGTAGTCGTACAGGGTGCAAGTGTTTTTCAGTGTTTTTCCTAAAAATGTCAATACTTGATAATCTTGAGAGATTCCTTCTTTGTCTTCAATCTTGGCTTTAACATTTTCAATGGTGTCTGTCAGTTGAACCTCAAGAGTGATTGCTCTTCCTGTTAGCGGCGTGATAGATATGTATATTCTTTCTCTCAAATGAGCAATCAAGCAAAGGTGGGACCCCTTCTGAATGTCACAGTCATAAAGTGAGCAGTCATCATTTAGTGTTTTTTCCTTAAAGATCAATTTTTGTTCGTCTTCGGGCATTCCCAATTTGTCTTTAATTTGGGCATTGACACTTTTGATGGTATCTGAAGACTCAACTTCAAGTGCAATGGTTTCCTCTGAGGGAGTTAGGACAAATATCCGCATCTTTTCTTTCATACACATAATCAAGTGAAGAGTTGATTCTGATTGAATATTGTATTGGAAAAGGGTATGACTATCTTTAAGCTTTTCTTTGTCAAATATCAGTCTCTGTTGATCAGGGGAGCAACCATCCTTCCGCTTAATTTTTCTTTTCACATTTTTAATGGTGTCCGATGGCGCAGCCTCAATAGTAATTGTCTTTCCGGTTAATGTCTTCACATATATCTTCATGATTCTAAAATAGAGGAAATGCCTCATAACCGTTATGACCATGAACACAACTCATATAAGGTCTGAATTAAGGTAAAAGAATATGCTTAACTTTTTAAATCGTCGATCTTTGTTTCTACTTTTCAAATGAGGAATTTGAATGACAAACTATATGTTTTAGAATTTACTTTCACTTTTTTAACTTTCGCTGAACAGATAAATTAAAAAGTATACGTAGTTATAAAACCTTTGCTTCCATGCCGATCCATTAAGAACGAATAATTTGAGGATATCACTACAGTACAAGGACCTTTTTTCTGTCAATGCTTAAACCCTTCGGTAGCAGGTTAAAAATTTTATGTGTTCAAAATAATTTTTATATATGACGAAAGGAAACGTTTAAAAGTACTTAATGATTGTATTTCATACCTAGAATTAAGAATTGCTATTTCTAGAATTGTTGTATATTTCAACTCAAGAATGATACAGACGTCGAGTCTTATTTAAAAATGGAGATTTTATTTCTAAAATTTTTCACAGACTGGATATTATTATTTTCAAAAAATTCATGTGCATTAACAATCTTGTAATTCCACATTACTTTCATTGGTTTTAGTGATTAAATTTTAATGAACAATTGATGAAGTTTTACGATAAATATTTTGTAGATATACTTGTATATTACAAAAATTATTCTGAAGTTTTGATTTTAAAATTAGGCCCCAGAGGCCTCTGTCCATCCAGGCTTATTATTGCTTATTTGGAAGCATAAAACTCTGTTTCTTATGAAAAATTGACATTAGATTTTTATTGACCCTAGGTCTCAGAATAGGGCACAATATATCACTTGGATGTCTTGAGACCAAGACTAATCTAAGGGGTTCTTCATTCTTTCCCAAAGTATTAGCTCAATTCAGTGCAAAGGATTTTTTAATCTACTGTCCAAAAAATTCTTTCCATATTTGTCAGGTTCTGTTTGCAATGTGTCTTTCAATAATTAACAATTTTCAATTGCCTATGAGTACATGACATATTAGTCATGTATTTATTGGCAATTGAAAATTGTTAATTGCTCGTAGTGAAAGACGATTGCATAAATCCACATCTACCTGAATGGGATCATCAATGACCAGACTACCCTCTTGTTTATAATGGTGCGATAAGAAAAGCAAAATTGTTGAATTCATCCGACAATAATTTAATTATTTAATTATGTTGCACGCCATTTGATTGGATAGAAAAAATCGTTTATATTGTATAACCAGCGTTGCCTACGTCACAATGACTGACGTCAAAATTGTATCTATCCGCTTGACATTACATTTAAAATCTGAATAATTTTAAGGCCTTTTTTGAAAGAAAATTGCCTAATTTTTCACACTTAATGGTAGAAAATTAAATTATAAGGAATAAATTTAATAGCTACCCTAGTTATACTTGTATAATCTGGGTTGGAACAGTTAACCCTTTTTTATAAACCGCTTAGCTGTTTATAAAGCATAAACTGTCCCACCGAGGATATACAGTACAACTTGGGTAGTCATTAAATTCATTCCTTAAATGTACGCACATCCACCAGTCTTAGGTGACCAATAATTACTAATGCCCCCAAAACAAGCTTTATATCTCTGTACTGTCATTTTTTATGATTTTAAAAACATTTTTTATCTCAGAACTTTTCAACAATGGTACTCACCATTCATGGAGTAATCAGAAATAAGGTGATTCTGTTTTGCTGACGATATGCTTTGTCTTCAATTTCTATAGTCGTCCCCTTTTGTACGTATTGTAGTTTTAAATGTAGCTTATGGGTGTCTGTGCCATCTTTCCCAATTAAAATAAAAAAAAATGTTAATTATTCCTAAAAAAAATATTTCTCTCTGTGATCATAATTACCTTGCTCATCGAATAAGAAGATACATCTGTATCGTCTCACTCTGAATTTAGAGTGAAATTGGATTGGAATCATTGCTTTCACTGAAATATATCACTATATTCTGACTGAATTGCCTGAAATTTTTTCTCTTAAGTTTTTTTTTTTTTTTACACATATGTGACACACTAATATACCTTTTTTAAAATATGCATTTAGACTTGTAAAATTGCATTTAAGAGTCCAAGCCCATATGCAAAGCCTGATGTTTCAATCAGAGGATAACCAAAAACAGAGATGTACGAGGGTTATTTAAAGAATACGTAGAATATGTCGCTCCTCGACATATAATATATTACATGTACAGTTTTTTCTTTGAGTGGGACTGTACCTCTCCGTCAATTACTTTTTTTTTTCAGATAGCTACAGTTCTGCAGCTATACTTACATATACAGGTAACTTACTGATTTAGTTGCTTGCTTATGCTGATCCTATGTTGACATCATTAGGTCACTGCTACCAAGAGAAGCACTGATGCTCTTAATCCTGTAGCAAGTACATGTATATACATTCAGTAAAGTAATATAAGCAATTGAATTCTAATATACGATTGGTCGTCTATATTTTATAGAATTTATCGTTTAATATCAAAAATATACCGTATATATGTGTTGAAATAGAATATTCCTTCCGATAGTTTGGATATTCAAGTGTTGCTGACAAACAACGAGTTGATGTAAGCTTAACCCTTTGATCGCAGGAAACATTTTTTTTTTGCACCAACTAAAACATTTTCTCCGCTAACTCTTGTTCTGGTGTGAAATATACAGTCTGGATCACTGTTTGCGTTAACAATTCACTCTGACATAAATATAAGCATGTCACCGCCTACTGAAAGTCCAAACTTTCGATAGATTTATAATAACTTACACCTCAGAAAATAGCTTTGACCGAATATGCTGATGTACATTGCTGGCTGTTTGCTGGCTGGTATATATACTAACGCTGATACATGTTTTAGTCATTCTGTATTTGATTTTCCGTAATTTTTTAGCATGAAAATGGTCCCCGTAATATATGTACATTGTACATTGAATAAAATCAGTAAGTCCATGTCTTTCTGCGGATCTTTGATTCGAATTGTATACAGGATTTATTTGATCGCGACCACTGCTTCAGTTTACAGTACGTGCAGTACTTTAATTTCTTATTGATTCAATTTTTGTTTGGATTATTTTTTTTTGATGGAAAACTACTCTGCAGATCTATTCTGACTTTATTTTGAATGGGTAGAATAAATAAATTTGATTTTTGCATGTCAGAATATTAAAGATAGACATTCTGTAACATGCTGATTTCTTCCATTTGTTTATCTTCGTAAAGTCTATTTTACCTATAAGTTCACGCAAAAATACTTTAACCTTGAAGTTTTTGACAATCAGTAAGAGACTATTAACCTTACATGTATGATATCCTTAATTCTATCGCCTACTTTTAACATTAGGCAAAACACGATAAAAGTATTTTACCTTGTTATTTTTCTTTTTTGTACATCCTTGGATTTCCTAATCGATCCTTGTTTCGTTTTGTTTCAAGGGACATACGGGGCATTTTGTTAATATATGCGGTTTTTGATTGAATGGCTCTGGTTTTCTTTTCTTTCAAGTCAAAAGAAATGTTAATGAAGTACATCACGTTTAAATCTAAATAAAGACTATTATTTTATTGACTACAGTTTATTGTTTCCTATTGGGGGGTGGAAAGGGGGGTCTTAGTGAGTCAGTACTCGAACAGGTTGGGAGCACTCTATACAAACTTATCATGCATAAAAGTGCAGAAAACTCATAAATACAGAGTTGATAAATTCATTTAAGACAATGACAAATTGATAATGATACAAATATGAGACTCAAAGTTACTTTGTTGATGATCTTTAACACATTAAGTGGCCTTACCAAACGTACTACTGTAAGAAGATTTGCAATGTGGCATATATGGCGGTTCTACATGTATCAGGTGCCCCGCCCCATGATACGTAAACATCTGGAATCGTTGTGTGTGCTCTTTCGGTACAAGTTCCACAAATCTCTCGGTAAGTTTGGGATTTAGAATATGGTCATCTTCTCCCACAGTGCACAGTACAGAGAGAGGACTAGTCCATACATGGGGTGATAAAATTCTAGAAGCTGATTGGTTTTCTTTATACACTCCAGGTAAAATAACGAATAGACAGATCCTAAATATTATTACGAAAATAGCATGGGTCTAAGATTTTTTATCACCTTGATGTAGAAATCGTAAAAAAAAATGTAAAGTAAAATGTAAAAAAAAAAAAAAATTGAGAAAATGCACGTGAAAATATTTAATTGATCTACTCTGTACATTCTGTATCATCCTAGCTGTATTTCATTGGCACGTGAGAGTAGAAGGCAACACCGTTCACACTGGCTATTGCTTTGACCTACATGGTTTAAAACACGCATATAAATTACGCATGAATTGACATAAATAGAAAATCTGAAGAATATTTCTTGTCCCAGCATATTTTAATTATTACAACATATCTCTTTAATTGGATATAAACATTACATGAATAGGATGGAAACAGAATAGAAGTTTGGAAAACATATTCATTCTTTTTAACCCCAAAGTGTCATACCTTAGTGTAATGTCGAGCCATTTCTACTTCGCGCCTTTTGACAGTGCTACCGGTAATTTATTTCATCACTTTATATTCCTCTAAATTGTCGGGAATACAATAAAAAGATTTTAACTTCTCTTATCTTTAAACATCATAAAAGCAATGGATCTGTAGCTCGCTGGTCTGAAATAAAGGAGAAAGGACAAGAGGGGTACAGTACCACCCATTGACAAAAATGCTGCTCTCTTTATTTCTAGCTATCTGGATCTGAAAATGAGAAATAGAAAATTTTGCTGCCTATTTATACTGTCAGTTTAGGAGGCCAGATCGACGTTCTTCGTGCACGACTTGTTCAAAAAAATCTTGGTGAAAGAAAGACATTAAAAGGTGGAAATAACAAACCGTGATCGATTTTATAAATCCAGTACAGAATACAAATCGAGAACATGGGAAAAGCACAGAAAACACCAGAGGTACATGTAGGACCAGATGTCATACAGAAGTAAGCATCCCTTTTTAAACAGTCACTACTCTGTGAGCTCTCTGTATTGATCGGGTAAAAGGAGTAAATCGTTGTTGAAGGTGCAGTTTCAATACAGTGGCTCAATAATTCCAGTCAAAATTTGATTCAACGAAGGGTTTTATTTGCCAACAATGTCATGTCGACCGTAGAATTTGCGAAAAGTTGATTTTAAACAGGATAATTGAAAGCACTTTAGCATCAACTTATTATTCAGTATCCTGCATCGCTTTCAAACATTTTACTTAGAACAAGTTCCTTCGTACATAATCATGATCATTTGGGAGACATGAACAACTTATGCAGGTGACAGCGGAATATTACTACATAAATAGGGAGAGTTAATGGAGAAGCTGAATTCATTTCGTTTATCATAAACTTTACCTGTACGTTTGCCATCAACGCCTTAAATTCTTACTATAAAATAATCAAATGTGACATCAGAAATTTTAGGTAAATGTTCATAAGCAATGAAGGCCAAAGAGAGTACACATAATCCCTTAGATATCAACAGAGCTCACCTGTGTTCAAAAACGCTTTCTCCGCTTCAGAACAGGTCAATTCCACCGGGAAACGGTCCGGATCCTGCAATGTTTTACTAGTATGCAATTCAGTGTTTCTTCCTCAGGAAAATTCTTAAATAAATAAATCAAATTTAAGACTTTAAAGAAGCTGTGGACAATACAGGAAAAAATCAAAGAAGAAGGTATGGTTTTAGCTTTATTGTGCCCTAAAATTTAATGTTTTCAAAAAGTTTTGAAACTGGCTTAAATATTAGTTGAGTATATGACTGTAATAAATCAGGAAAGAATATAGCATGATGGAGTACCATTCTTGATATATGACGTCATTAATTTGATGCATTTCTCTATTTTAAACAGAAAAAGCCTCAAAATGACCCATTTCAAGGGTTATTTTCCTAAAGAAAATAGTGTCCACAGCCGTCGCCCACGTTATTTTTTAGATATGTTGTGTAAAATTCTTTGAAAAATCACATATCTCAAAATCTTTGTGGGCGATGCCTGTGGACAATATTATCTGAAAGAAAATTCCATTGAAAATTGATGTCTTCTGCAACTTTTTAAGAAAATACGGGAAAATGCACAAGTTTATGACGTCACAATTAGCATTTGGAAGGTCATGTGAGAAAAAAGATTTGTATGATCTTTCTGCATGGAATTTCATTAATTCAAAAAGCATGCGTTTTAATTTTTTAAATCACTTTTATTTTTAAGAAAAACACAGGGCAAGATTTGTATTGAAACCGTACCTTGTTCTTACTTTCGAATAAACATCATTCCTCCCTTAAAAAATTAGAAAGACCATGTTTTTCAGCCATTGCGAGGGCTTATAAAATAAAAAACAATAATATAAACGCATGTTATTACTGAAGGAGTGAAAAGCACACCCCTTATATTTCCTTTCCTAAGTTTTTCTCTTCGAAAATTCTTGTGCTTGTACCATCTTTCGATGAAAACTTTCGATATGGCTAAGGGTTTAGTGGGCGGATCAAAGAGTTCTTCCCAGGAGAGGTGTCCTTCAAACACAGCAAGTGTCACAACAATAAGCGAGGTCAAGTTCCTCTTTAATGGTCTCATACGTTGCCTCTGGTGAGGTTCCGGCTTCATATTACAGAATAGTCTCATTGGTTCTACACCTTAGAAAATACGTGTATGCAGTGGTTTAATAATTAAATTAAGAACGATTGGAGAGACGATGGGAACAGGCATATTGGAGGTCTATGATTTTATCCCCGACATACAAGATCATTTTGACGTTCTATTAATTTAATTTGTCTAGTGTTTCATTTGAATGTGTGTTTTATAACACTTTGCAATACGCACTATAATAGTATTTTATATAATAAAAAAAAATTACTTAGTACATGCGTATATGAAAAAAAAGAAATATTTTTCCCACTAGTATATTTTTATTCAGATAAAATTCTGATAGCGTCAGGCATTATGAACCATCCTATAATCAGCTTTTTGCTTACCAGTATATGTTCATCGTATACAGATACCTGTCTCCCTACCATCACAGGACCAACCTATGTGTAGGTAAAGCATCCATAGGAACAGAATCTCAGGCCTTCCTCCTGAAATGAGGATTGAATAGTAACAGGTTTATTTTAGGGTAGATCTTCCACTTGAATATGAACTCTTTCATCAACTAGAGCCTCCTTTCGGTTCAGTTTTTTTTTTACCTCGGACATTGTTACCGCTACATGTATACACGACTAAATATGTTCAATTTTGTATACATGTCTATGATTAAGCTTAAAACAGCGTGCATCTGCAAAGTGCATCTACAGATATGTTTTTATTTTAATCATTCAAAATATGTCCCACTTTGTGTAAAAGATCATGTGTGGATATAGTATAGCTCTCAAGTCACTAACACTTACAAGTACAATTTGTGCATTTTAATCTATTTCTGTAAAATAACATATCTTTGGAAAGCCAAATATTTCTGTTTACAGGAAAACTGGTTCATGGGGCATTTGATTTTGTGGATGAAGAAGTGTTTTTTTATATATTTTAAATTTCACATTTCGTGGAGGATATGAATTCGTGGGTCTCATTTTAGTTAAAAAAAAAAAAAAACAACGAATATTAAACCCCATGAAAATGAAAAATAAATATTTCACAATATTTTGTAAAATAAAGTCTTATGATTTTCTTGAAATTATTGTATTTGATTATAGATCAGAGTCTAAAATAATTTGCTCGAATTCTGAGACGCATCTCTAGGGCTAATTATAAATATCAAGATGGAATTTGAAGTCAACATTTCGTAAATAAATTCTTGCATGGACGGATGAATCTTTGTTCCAAAAAGTAAGGAATTTCTTCGGTCGCAAAAAAAATCATTAGTTTGGTATCTGTTAAGTTAAAAACAATAGCAACCAAAGCATTTCTTTAAAAAACATTTCTTCAGGCAAAATTTAAGTTAAGTCACAAACAAATTTTGAGCATATTTTCATATATATTTGAGAAAATTTTTAGGGGAGGGGGTTATGAGAAGATATTTATTAGGTTATGCATATTGTTAATTTTTCGATAACTTGTTTTCCCTAGATCTATACTGTATAACCTGTATTTTTACAAGCTGCTTATTTGAATGACTGTTTTTATAAATCAGAAAAAAATAACACTTATAAAAACACAAACGTTAAAAATTAACTGCGTTGAAAAAATTGAGATTTTTGGCTTTCTAAACACACCAATCTTACACATACTTTTCAGCATACCGACTTACTTTTGGTAAAAAAAAAATTGCCATAATCCTTTTCGCCTAGCACGTTTTTTTTACATTATGAGAGATTGATTGATTGTTTATTGTTTAACGTCCCTCTCGAGAATTTTTCACTCATATGGAGACGCCATCACTTGCCGGAAGAGAGCTACAAATTCTGACCTATACTCGGCACCTACGGCCATTGAGCAGTGAGGGATCTTTTTCGTGCCAGCACCTACTCCGACACGGGACCTCAGTTTATACGGTCTCATCCGAAGGACCGGTCTCCACGTCCTAAAGTGGGAGTCGAACCCGCGGCTTAAGGACGTTCGATCCTGAGCTTTTGAGCAGATTTTGGTCTGGAGGTTTATTTCTAAAATTCTGCATTATTTTTAAGTTCTAACATTAAATCTGGATTCTACAATGCAAATTATACTATATCCAATGAAAAAACCGCGATTAAATTCCATTCAAACAGGATTAAGCCAGGAACTATATTTTGTGGCGGAAGATTTTTTAGAAGAAAATGATCATTTTTTCCCTTTTGAAATATAAACAGTACTGTTAAGTTTACATTCCTATTTTTCCATGCTGGTTGCACACAGAGCTATTTTGTGCATTGAAATGTTTAATGCTGGTTCTAAAATATTAATTAAATCAGTTTTTTTGTGAATTCTATCATCATATTGTGACAAATATAGAAAATATATTCTGAAACTCCAGGAAAAAATTGAGCCAATTTTATCATAAAATTAACAGTTTTTTAGTAATATCTAAAAAATAACATCATAGACCTCCACTTTTGATTTTCTTTTCTGAATATATAAGATAACTCTGATCAATCTACTTAAATTCAGCGAAAGTTTAAGACTTTAAATTATTTTTCTTGCTTGTTAAATTTTTAATGCCCGAAAAATGACACTTTGTGAGTGCAGAAAGGTCAAATAATTGATTATGCGAAGCAATTTGAAATTTTTTTTTTGGTCACAATTTGAATGTGTCTTTTTTAAGAGAGAATAATAGCATACTTTGTCCCATGATTTATTTGGATAAAAAATATTGGAGGCAAAACGTCGAAGATGTTATTTTTGATTAAGACACAAATTCAGTGCAAAAAGGTCATTTTAAATGTACTGTAGCGCCAAAAGAAGCATATTGACCCCCATTTTTTGTTTTGATTTTTAATTAAGCTATGTGTGTAGAAGCTAAAAATATACTTGACAAAAAAAGTTTAAGACTTTAAATATCAGGATCCAACGTCGTTAAGGATCAACTCCTTACTCCGCGACTCTAGAGCAGACGCTCTAACCACTGCGTCACGTGGGCGACCATTATGAGAGAAGAATTGTGCTATGGTAAAGGTAACACAGAACATAAAACTCTCCCATATAGCTATAGGCGGATCCAGGGCTTTGTTTAAGGGGTTCACTACATAATTGTTACACAGTTCACACACACCCTAGCTTCCCTATCCAAAATTAATTACAGCCTTTTATTTGCAATGTTACATCTGAGGGAAACTAATCTTAGTATTCAGTGATAATTTTATGAACCATTTTAAAGATCTGTTAAAAGGTTTTTTTTTTTGGTTTTTTTTTTGTTCCGAAAATCAGTTGGATCCACCCTTGTCCCGGATAGTGATGTTTTTATTCCTCAATATGCTTGTGCAGATTAACAAAAATTAGACCCTTCATCTCGCTCTACGTTTATATATTTGTCGTTCGTAAACAAGGACAAATACATGTAGATAAACAAATAGCGAATTGAAAAGTATAATTATACCTGCACTTCCTTTTATCCTGGTCTGTACGCCCACCGTCTCTTAATTTTCTTTTTTTCACAAGCTCCTCCTCCAGTTTATGCAGCAACCAATTCATTTTCTGGAATATGTAGTGGAATAGTTGGTGTCTTGTGGATGTTTAATAAATATGCAGGGTTTTTTTCATCCTAAGGACCAAATGGGATTCAAATACCAAAAAAAAAATTGAGGGGGGGGGGGGTGAAATTAAATGGCTGTGTCCTGAACATATGCAGTAAAATTTTGAAATTTTAAGTTTCACCCTGAGGTCAGATCAAGAATAAAAAACGACATTAATCAACAAAATCATGGTTCTCTGAACACCTCTATCAGGTGCCGTTTTGGTATTTATTACCATTTAGTATTATTATGCTTCCTGTCAGCTTGTCTCTACATAGTCAATACCCAACTATTTTCGCATAGTGGTCTAAGGATTTATATAGCGTAAGCATACTATGCCGAAATAGAGCACGGCTTCTTTTTCTGAAGAAAATCCGACAGCGCCTACGCCGGGAATCGAACTCACGACCCCAAGATTATCAGTCCGACGCGCTACCGATTACGCTACAGACGCCGTTATCTATAACACTGTATTATAATATATATAAACTTAGTTTCAAAGATTTTACACTAAAAGAAAAAAAAATAAACAAAATAATTTTTATAAAATAGTATCTTGCAATTTTTTACCCTTCACACAACTAAATTTCTCAACTATCTGTACATGGAACATTCAAAATATTAAAGACAAAAGATCATGACGTACATGTAGCACAATGTGACGTCATAATAGGGGTGTACTAACATGAATGTAAGAGGTGATGAAACATTGGAAAGGGAGAAAATATTGTCCTTTTTATACAACAGTCAGCATAATAATTACAATAGTGTTGTACTTTGCATGCACTATGCCTAAATAGTAGTCAGGGTTTGACACATAGTGCACTCGCCTCCGGCTCGTGCACCATGTGTCAAACCCTGACTACTATTTAGGCATAGTGCATGCAAAGTACAACACTATTATATAAATATCACCCATTCGAATAAGTGATATCACGCATTCAAATCGAATAGGTGAAATCGCCTAAAAGCTGACTACCAATATTCGTAAGTAAAACATTTTTTTTAAATTAAAAGGTTTATTAAATGTATGTCTTCACATTTTGTTGGCATTTACCCTTATCTAACACTTAGAAATCTGTTTTTCTGAAGGACAGGGTAATGTCGAAATGGGTCTATTAATTTTTATTTCTTCAGATCTAGTTTTCTGAACAATGAGTATAACCTCTTTTTATACTTCAAAGTGAAGATTATTTTCAATGTCAAGCATGTACTACATGAATTGCGTATAAACGAAGTTTATCTACTTCTTCTTGAAGTACTTGCTCAATTCTACAAGGACAAAGAAGGAAACCTTATATCATTTAATAATATCGGGGCCATAGAAGCAAGAAACAGTAGAGCTCTTTCCCTGAGTCGATATACCTCAATAAAAAGTAAGTCCTTGAATATGAAAAAAATACGGACAACCGAAACCTGCTTAGAAACATACACAATACAATCAATTTAAAGTCTTTAGCCAATAAAATTTTTCTTTACTTGCTTTTTGACTGTGACATACATTCATCTAGTAAGCTTCAAATATTCCTGGGATTCTTTCTGAACAGGGAGCCAAATGAAAATGAACTCTTATCACCTGTGCTTTTTTATTGTCGCAATTTTTTGTTTATTCGGTAAGTAACAAAATTAAATAAACTGTTTGTTTCCTCGTTACTTTACGATTATACTGTCACTATTTAATCAAGTTTCATTATCAATATGCATTACATATATTTTCATAAGTGTCATTATCTCATTAATTTATACATTCTTTATATCACCTGATACGTTATAATTATTATCTTATTTATTGTCGAAGTAGTGAATGCAGAGACATTGAAAATGTACTAATCTTCTGTAACGTGTATCATCTAATTCGAATCCTACCCAGAAAGTGTTAGGTAGAATGTGACATATTTAGTCGATTTTCAATGAATACTTGACAAGAAAAAAGGAAACCGTAACCGCCCACACTCGAAAATCAAATTTTTGGTGATTTGGGGTGTGGGGAGGGATAGTTGTGCTCTTACTTTTCTCTTACTGTTCCCGACAAAATTTTCTTTCAGAAACAATTACTTAAGGGAGTTCGTCTCTACTGCAAAAAAGTGGTTGAAAATTTTACTCAAAGATTTATAGTAAAAGAGTGTTTTCAAAAAGGGGGCGATCCCCTCATACTGTGTACGGGCCTGTTTGGCCAATTAATTGCTTCCTAAGAATTATTTTGAGAAGTCAAAATTTAGTGCGAACATATTTGTATTTTTTCATCTAAATGTACTTTTGTTACAAAGAAAAAAACAGCGTAGATTTAATAATCGATTCATCATTTTTGTTGTGAATTTAAACCCAGAACCCTTCAGATTTTTTTAGTTCTATATACACCCTTATCACCTGCATACGGGGTTTATATCTCTCAGTTGATTCGATACGTAAGAGAATGTTCTAACAATTTTCAAAACGAGGTAAGTTATTGACAAACAAGATGATGAAACAAGAATATCAACAGTCTCCTTTTAAATCATCATTTCTAAAGTTCTATGGTCGATAAAATAACCTTGTCTGCAAAATTAATACAATCTATCGTTAGTAAAATGCTGACTGACGTTCTTCATACTTATTGTTAGGCAATTATTTACAAACTGAATTGTCGATGCATTTCTCCGTTATTTCCCAATCATGACAAGGATCACACAGCAGGTGTGACCGGTTGGCAGGGGATGGTCACTCCTCCATGGCACCTGATCCCACCTCAGATTTTTAAGAGGTCCATGTTTGCTCTGCTTCCGATTTGTATTGTTTGAATGACTTTTGAGCTCGATTACTGTTCATTATTTCCATATATTTCATGTATCTAATTTCAAGATTTATTTTACCGTGAAAATAGTGAAAATAAAT
Source organism: Saccostrea echinata (assembly GCF_033153115.1). Lineage (NCBI taxonomy): Eukaryota > Metazoa > Mollusca > Bivalvia > Ostreida > Ostreidae > Saccostrea > Saccostrea echinata. The sequence continues at coordinate 20,022,224 of NW_026889751.1, read as the reverse complement.
ACATACAGCAAAAATACATACATAAAATCATCCTGGGAAAAATAATCTTAGTACTTTCATTTTGTGTTGCTAGGACTTATTCTATTCATCAATAATTTCTTCTAATAAAGAGCATTTAAATCATTTTTTTTCCATTTCAACAAGAGGCCCAAGGGCCTTCACGGTCACTTGAGTATACATGTCATACAGCATTGTAAAGGATCCATAGAAGTATAAAAATGGAGATACTGTGAGCGAGATCACAAATAATATCCGCTACAATATTCTAAAAAACCCATTCAAATTTTGCAAATATGACCTTCTACTTGCAAAAAAGACTTGTTTAAAAAATATGGCACATCCTCTGGTCATAAATAAACTATTAGTAAAAAAAAAGTGGCCTTGAATTTTCCACAATAAACTTGGGTCAAGGTTAGAACACACACCCAAATCATAAAATTTTTTTTTACTAAGTATGAGCTTCCAATGATTCTCTACTACAAAGTTACAGCCTAAACAAGAATTTATTTCTTTTTTCTGCGTTGAACTTCTGTGACTGACACTTGGTCAAGGTCTCTGTACCAAATATTACCTTCCTGTGATTTTCAATAGCCCGGATAAGATTGCACAGACAGACAAACAAGGTGATTCCTATATACACGCTAAACTGTACTTGCCCCATTGGTCACTATCACAATTCTGACTAAACAAATCAATATATGCTTGAGCACCATAAAAACCCAACTCATTCCCTCTCAAACTGGCCTGTCTTGTTTTTTGAAGAACCTTTGATGTACAAAGATAAGGCATTTTTGTCCCTTTATTTATGTAATATTTGTAGCTATATCCAATCATTATACCTAAAAAAAAAAAGTACTTTTTGTGTTATAAATGATCAAAATACTGAAACAATTCCTTTTTTAACTGAGCTTTCAATTACATTATGAACAGTGATTACTTATCGCAGGTGAGCAAAGGAGAACAACTTCTCTCAGTAAATTAAAAATTAACAGAGCCCCACGCTAGCACAAGAGGCCCTAGACCTAGACGCCTAGAAATTCACAATTTTAGAAAAGCTCCCTTACTCATCATAACCATGCCTGCAAAATACCCAGGGACACAAAAGAAAATTTTCAAAGAAATAATACATTTTCACGATATATTCAACAGAGCTCCACCCTAACACAAAACCCCTGACCCAGGGCTATGAATTTCATAATTTTGGAAGAAGCTTCCTTGCTTATCATAACTATGCAATTACTTTGTCTGCTAAATACTCGGGGACAGAAAAGACAATATTAATAGAATTTATGCATTTTCAATATCTAATCTATAAAGCCGTGCCCTACCACCAGAACCCTTGACCTTGGGACCATGAAATTGACATATTTTAAGAGGCACCCTTCCTCATCATAACCATGCACATTGTTTATCTGCTACAGTAAATACCCAGGAGCAAAGAAGATTTTCATAAAATTGATGCATTTCACTATACATGTATAATCAATAGAGCCCTGTCCTAAAACCAGAACCCCTGACTCATGAGTAGAGGCATTCCTCATCATTACTTTGCACTTATTTTGTTTGCTGTGTACCCAGGACCAGAGAAAAGGATTTCAAAGAAATACCGGTAATGTGCTTTCATTATATAATCAACAGAGCACCCGCCCCCTCCGAACACCGGAACCCCTGACCTTAGGGCCAAAAATTTTACAATATTGGAAGAAGCACCATATATATGCATAAGATTATTTGCTAAATACACAGGGACAGATAAATATATTCAAAGAATTAATGCCTTTTCACTATAAAATCAATAGAAAAAAATAAAGCCCGCCCTAACACCAGAACCCCTGACCCAGGGGCCACGAAATTCTTAATTTTGAGATACCCTGGCCACAAATTTCACAATTTTGGGAAAAAAAACATTTTGGTTATTATATCCGTGCATTTAGTTTATCTGCTGCGAGAGAACTTTTCTTTTAATTGTGTTTTTTCACTTAGTGATCATTAGAGCCTCATCCTAACTCCAGAACCCCTCAATTTGGGGCCACGAATTTCACGATTTTGGTAAGGGTTCAATGCCTGCAACACTCATACCAAGAGTTTGACTGCTTGATGTCCAGGAGAAAAGAAAATTTTTAAATATAGCACTCATTTTGATGGGTTTAGCCCGCCCCTCAGGTCCCAGGGGGCCGGAACCATGAAATTCATAATTTTGTACCTTTTATCCATTAATTGATACTATACGTCGAAATTGATTGAAATTGGTTCAGCGGTTCAAGAGAAAAAGCTGAAAATAATCAAAAGTTTACGACCGACGGACGACGACTGACAGATAGCAAATTAAGGGGATGAAGGACACATGGTCACATGACTCTGCTTAACTACGTCATAGTCTCCATTTATATAAGTGCAAAACGTGTAAAGCATCAGTTCTTGTATAATTTTTTGAAAATTTTTTAACTTTAATTACCATCTTATATTAAAAAAATTAAAAAGTTTTAACATTCTTGTAAACATTAACAAATTATGAAAAAGATTGATCCACTCCTCTGTTTCCCAAAACTGCGGGTCCAACAAGTCGGTGACGTCATACACGATCTGTTATTATTATGTAAAAACAGGTTATAATCAGTATATGATGAAATATTTTGAGAAACGGGGAACACAAAAATTATTTTTGCATGGCTGATGACGGAAATCTTATGTAGGTATATCTTATTTCGCTTATTTAGCTTACGTGTGACGTCATAGTTGGTTTTTCCCGTACTCGAGAAATGTAACATGACACCTTTTTTGTCATGCTTATGTCCTCTTTAACGATGTCCTGTGAAATAATGAGGTCAGCTTCATCATTCGAAACTTTTACAGTTGATCAATAATTTGAGGGATTTGCATTTCAACGTAAATTAAAAAATATTGAATGATAGAATTTTTTGTAAATTACGTTTTTTACTGTTTAAGTTGTCTTAAAAAGTGTGTTATTTTCCCTATCCAGATGCAGTGTGATAGACAAAACTTGCTTTTTCGAATTTTAAATCCTAGTTATACTCTGAAATATTTTAAAAGATACATGCCCACTTTGATATTTAATGTTTTATGTATGCTCAAAAAATCCCATTATGGACAGAGTAATGCGCCCGAAAACATGGAGAATTAAAACTCCACTTAGATACTGTAGGGCATAGTATATATCAATCAATATCTCCAAAATAAGGTAAGAAACCTAATGATTTAACTGCTTTAAGATATGTGGGACGTACTTAATTAGAAATGTACAAAATATGAAAAAAATTGAATGACATGTATTTTTTCAGCTCAAGGTCCTTCTCCTCCTTAAAAGGTCACCTTTGTGACTAAGGTGACCTAAAAATCGGACATTTCCTTCTCAACGGAAGGTTCTTATTGATTTTTTTGAAAGAGATGTCAGAGGTAGTGAGATATAAAATTGTTAGAGTTCACTGCCACAGTAGGCAAAAAGACAGTAAGAAAACCTAGACAAGTAGCAGAATCCCTGGATTGGAAATTGACATATACTTTACATTTTTAACTTACAGAATTTGGAGAGGGCGGAGAGTGCTGCAAAATTCAAAATATAATCACAGGGGATGTGGAAGAAGATTGGTGTGACGACTACTGCTGCCATAGTATCGGGAGAACGGAATGCTGCAGTGACATCTCTAAGCTGGCCTCTGAAACGGTCAGAAGTACCCTCTGTGGTGCTTTTTTCGAAGAATATATGTAAGTGCTATTTTGATATTTTATAGCCGCATATTTGAAGCTTATTGTGGTCAGAAAAAAAATGGTATGGTCCATCCGAATTTTTCAGACTAGCGACCTACAAATCTGAATTAGTTTTGAAGATAAGTAAATTTTTTGTTTTGCAAATCTTCGATGATAAGGTAGTATTATTACTAAATAAATTCTATTCATTAAGACCTAGTTCAATTAAAATAAATCTTTCTGCAATGAACAGGCCTGTAGGACCCGGGGAGAAAATTACCGTAAGAATTTTCCCAATGTAAATTATGCTGTAAAAAACATTAAAAACACAGCTACTTTACGGTTGGGTACCCTCAATTATAACGTCTGATGATCTTTTCCTCTCCAATGGAATTGCTTCCTACGAGCCTGGGCCAAATGAAAGCGTATAAAACCTACTCTAAAAGAACTTAAAGGTGCTTGGACACAGATTTGCACTTAATATTTTCTCAAATTTTCTGTATAATTTTATGACTTATATGTTGCTATAGCATTTCATACTAAAATATAATAAAAATCTTATTTCATCTCGAAGTTATTAAAACTTCGAATTTCTGGACGCGTTGGATTGGCACATCTTTGCGCTTTCACATATTTTAATTTTATTCTTAATACTTAAGAAAAGTGACAATTAATGAAAAATATTAAAACTATAACCCAGAAAATTCAGAGTAGAAATGTTCGAAAGCAAATCCCACTCACAGTATTGTAAGTCCGTGCTCAGTGGTGTGTGCAGAGTTTAACAATTGAACACACCCGGTAAATCGTAAACATTAACAATAACAGAGCTCGTGCCCTGTTCACAAAAACAGTTTACGTTTCACGGGTGTCTTCAATTTGTTAAACTCTGTACACATTACAGAACACGGACCAACAATACTGGTGAGTTGGTTTTGCTTTCGAACATTTCTACTCTGAATTTTCTGGATTATAGATGTATAAACAAAAGCGCTTCTTTTCTTAAATATTCAGGATAAAGTTAAAATTTGTGTAAGTGCAAAGATGTGTTAATCAAACGTGTCCGGGGATTCGTAGTTCTAATAATTTCCAAATAAAATAAGTTTTTAATTATATTTTCGTGTGAAATGCTATTGCAATATATTAGTCGTGATATTATACTGAAAATTTTAGAAAATATTAACTTCAAATCTGTGTCCAAGCACCTTTAAGGGATATGAGATTTCAGTTATTTTGATGATTTGTGAATTCATACTTCACAAGTATATTGCTATTCACACGTACATTAAATTCAAATGATGTATATGTTTTATTCTTGCTGGTAGATGGGCATGGATCCTTGGTGGCCTTGGGCTCATTGGTTTAGTGATTGTAATAATAATAATCCTTTGCTGCAAGTGTCGTTCATAAAAAAAGTCCTCTCATGTAAAAATCCAAGTAAGTTAACAGTCTTATACATATACTTCTTTTATGAAAATAATAATACCTAAAAATTATCATTGTTGCATATATACCATTTTCTACTTGCAGGTTTAAATGCCATGGTTCCAAAGCAGATTACATGTATAAATACGGAATTGATAGTTACAGCATCGATGTTTTAAAGCTATGTAGTACGAATGTTCTTAAGAAATAGATTTGGAATTATGATGGTGAAATAGCTAAAACAATTACAAAAAACAGATTGTGTTATTTAGAATTGGCACGATTTGAAAAACTTTTTTGTGAAATAAAAATTGTATAAAATAATTGCATGTCAAACTAATCACTATGTTTAATTATTGCTATAAACTCTTTCATGCAGTGTTTTAATTAAAAAAGACATATTTCATATATTTCATACTTAAGAGGTAGTGCATAGTCATAAAAATGTGTCCCGATGTTTTTATCTAGTGCAAAATTGGATTTATCGCTACAGATTACAGTGCCACCATCATTGCATTTGAAGTATGCATATTGGGAGATTCACGTGCGCGTTTCTGAGCTTTTCAGACTTTACAAAATATTCAATCACTTTTTGTACTTTTCAAAGTATTTACCAAAGAAATATCTACTATAATCAAAGGAAACAGCAAATCCCGACAAAAAGTAATTTAAAACAAGATGTCTTAGTGAAACACTGATGCCCCCCGTATGGCAGCTCAAGCTAAATTTAAGCTTTCTCAAATGCAAGTCAAACTCCACGTTCAAGGTAAAGAAATCAAAACTGATCGTACACAAAGAAAAGTCTTGTCACATGGAATACAACTGTTAAATATGAAAGCGCTAGCACCAACCGTTTAAAAGTAATGGCCAAGGATAAAGCTTTTCAAAAGTAGGTCAAACTCCAAGGTCAAGGACATATTGTTAAAACTGTTGGTATCCAAGGGAAGGTTTTCACATTGAATACAACTGCGAAATATGAAAGTCGTAGCACTTACTGTTGAAAAGTAATGGACAAGTTTTTCGAAAGTAATCAAACTCAAAAGTCATATGAAAAGGAATATCTGTCCATCCCTATAAATTTTGGAGGATTTTGCATACTCTTCTGATTAGGTTGATATTTGTGATATACAAACATTGTGATGAATTTATATTATTATTAAGTATACATGTACTATATTAAGCAAAAATGAAAACAATGAATTAAAAGCTAAGTAGACAAACAAAAAGATTGAATGAGAAGGGACCAATAAACAGAAATAAGTAAAGAAAAAACTACAAGTAATATGTGGATAATACAAATTTATTAGGAGGGTCAACCTTTAAACAAAAGGGTAAACAATTAGGAGGGTCTATGTGGCAGATTCTATGTTTACCACAGAGTAATAAATACTCAAATAGTTACAGAGTATATAAGCATTAGCCAGTGTCGCTTTTATTATATTGTTATCTTCTACATTTGCTTCATCTACGAATAGGACTAGTACTAAATATATTTATGAATGGAATGTCGAAACAATGAGGTGGGGGGAGAGGGATGTCATTAATTTTTTTTAGTCACAGCAAAATTATTATACATACTTTGAAAGCACATTATTTTTATTTCAAAGAGAGATTGCTGATTTTTATTAATAAGGAAAAAATTAAATTATTGCTAGACTTGCATATTATATATTTCATTTCTTATCAATTAGAATGATGTAAATTGAGATTTGCTTTAATGGGGACAACCAACCTAACTGATCATGCCAGTCTCAACTCCTTCTTCTTCAATACGTTTTCAACAAATATTTGAGACTTTAAACATGGCACATTGTTCATGTGGCGTCAATAAATCCGAGGGATGTGACGTTTCATTAGACTTACCGCGCCCGCGAAGTTAGTTGAAGAACAATATTTTCAAACTTTTCCCCAATAAATACTAGCATATTTATATCAATTTAACTATTATGCATATATTTTTATTTTTGTTGTCGAGCAAATTACATGGATATCTTAAATTCTTCTAATAAAATCAATATTTTTCAAATGAATATTTTTTTAAGTAGATATAACTTTTAGCAATAAAATCCATCATACAGAAAAGACGCTTTAAATTATGTGAAACTATCCAGATACAATACAAAATATTAATGAAAATAAGGAGTCATAACAGAATGTAAGTTGATAAGACAATAAAAAGTAAGACAATGTACAAAAATATAACACAACAAGTGTAGAGACTGTAGTGTTTGTACAATTGTTTCATGTAAGAATGATAACTCTATTTCTCTATGTCTAATTTTATGTTGAGTCCTCACCCTTGTCTTTGTCTTAGTTCCGGTTCAATAATTATATGTTGTCTTCAATGACGAGTGTTGAATTTGGTTGAATCCGTATATGTAGCCAGTGTGAACGCTACATTAAAATTGGCGACGAGGATATTTAAGATCCAGTAATTACGATGGCTAGTGTTTTGGTACCAGATGTGCAAGGAATCCCGACTTTCGATGTTGCAGACTTGACCTTCGTTGCATCAAAATGGAAAAGATGGCGTCGGGCATTCGAACTTTATGCTAAAGGTACAGGAGTAAAGGAGGCAGATCAAGCTAAAGCGTTGCTTCCCCATACAGCAGGAATGGACGTGCAAGATATATTCTTTACGTCACCGGAAGGAGAAGAAAAGGATGTATATGCCAAAGCGGTGAACGCATTGGACAATTACTTTAAACCTCGAGCAAATGTTCCTTACGAGAGGTCTGTGTTCAGAAGCATGGCTCAATTAGAGCATGAAACTATTAAACAGTATATTACTCGTTTACGCCAGAGAGCAGAAATTGTGAATTCGGGAACCGTGATGCGATTGACGAGAGGATACGTGACCAAATCATTGACAAGCGTGTTTGTCATAATTTACGTCGCAAATTACATGTACTAGAGAAAGGTTAGAATCTTACACTAACTCAAGTATGAGAAATCGTGAGAGCGATGGAAAACTCTGAGGATCTGAAAGCCACATCAATTTGAGGGTGGCACGCAAGGGACCGTAACTGTTGTAGTAAGCAAGGTTAGTGTGCAAAACAAGAAACATTTTGTAAAAAAGACAAACATTAAATGCTTTAGTTGTGATTACGAAGGACACCTGCGAAATGATTCTAAATCCCCTGCTAGGCGAAAGAAATGTCATAAGTGTAAGCAGATCGGACATTTTGAGAAAATGTGTAAAACCAAAGACCGTGGAGCAAAGGGGAAATCAGGGAATATTCGTCACATTACGAAGCAGTCAGGCCAGAGTGATGACGACAAAGTTTACGCATTTCGTGTCCACCAAAATTCTGTGCTAAATGACAGCCATGTTGTGAACGTTGTGGATGTTGACCTCAGCATAATCATTGACTCGGGATCGAGTTGTAATATAACTGGAATGCCATTATGGAACTATCTAAAGGAAAACCATATCAACTGTGTATTTTTCAAAGTTGAAAAACAGCATTATGCTTATGGAAGTCAACAATCTCTGAAAGTGGCTGAAATATTCACATCAACTGTAAAATACAACCAAACTGTCATTCCGGAATTCGTGGTCTTTGAGGGGAAAGGACAAGCCATGCTTGGTCGAGATACAGCTGTGCAGTTGGGTGTTTTACAGATTGTTACCAACGTTAGTGAAGCTGTCAATACAGACAACAGAACTGTCTCTGATAAAAACCCTAAATGCTACAAAGGTGTAGGAAAGCTGATTTTTTTTCAACTTGAAAAACCAATCAACCCAGATGATGAGCCAGTAATACAGCCTATGAGACGTATACCCTATAGTTTGCGTGACAAACTCGACAAGAAGTTGGATGAACTGTTCCATTTGGACATCAATGAATGAGGAAGGAAGTGTTCGTGGATATCTCCAGTTGTTTGTGTACCCAAACATTCAGGTGATGATATCAGACTCTATGTGAACATGCGCCAGGCCAATACACATAAGGGATTATTTAGGTACAAAAGTCTGATATTTGGTATTAGTTATGCCCCAGAAATGTATCAAAAGGTCATGCTACAAGTATTGCAGGGATGTGAGGGGGTGCACAATATTATGGATGATACCGTTGTACATGCAAGTAGTCAAGCAAAACATGATAGATGTCTTGAAAATATTGTTAAAGTGTTGTATGAAAAGGTATTTATCCTTAACAGGGACAAATGTGAATTGAACATGTCAGAAGTTGTATTTATGGGTCATGTATTGTCTGGTCGTGGCATAGCCCCGTCGGATGCCAAAGTCAAAGCTGTTGTCGAAGCGCGCAAACCGAAAACTTCTAGTGAAGTGCGCAGTTTTTCAGGGCTTAAATTTTAGTTCTAGATTTATTCCGGATCTAGCAACGGTAGCACCTCCGCTACGGGAGTTGACACGCAAGAATTCAATTTTTAGATGGGGAAAATCAGAACAAAATTTATTTGTAGAGTTAAAGCGTCGTCTAGCAGATGCAAAAATATTGTGTTATTATAACAAATCTGCGCGGAAAAAAGTCACAGCTGATGCTAGTCCTGTAGGACTCGGGGCGGTGCTTGTGCAAGAGCAAAATGGAGAATATCGTGTTCTTTCATACGCAAGTCGTAGCTTGAGTGATACAGAACGTCGTTACTCGCAGACGGAAAAGAGGCCTAAGCCTTACTCGGCTAGGATAAGGCTGTCGGTAAAACTGTTCCAACTGTAGTAATTTCTCTGAACTACCTAGATATGACGTCATAATAGCATATGACGTCAAGTCACTGCATACTTGAGCTGACATGACGGGGAAAGTGTCATAACTTTTACATTCCTTTCACATGACATGTAAAGATTTTTTAGCGTTATTGTTTGATTCAAATGTCTGGATTGTTCTTTAAGCTTAAGTGTGCTGTTATGATGTTGAACATTTGCAATACAATATCGTTATTCCTTTAACATGGATATACATATATTCAAACAATAACAAAAAATTGACTGTGAAACGCTCCCCCTTACACGTCCGTGGACAGTATTAGAATTTATAAATCGTGTATATATTTGACTGGCACAAGTGATTAATAAGGATAAATTAAAGATATTCTGTGTGAATCTACTGGAGAAGTATGTCCTATAACTGAATTTTGCATGGGGATTGTATGTATTTAGGGCCCCGCTCTGCGGGCGCCCTATAGTGATCAGTCCGTCCGTCCGTCCGTCCATCCATCCGTCCTTCCGTCCGTCTGTCCGTCCGAGATCTCTTGTCCGGAGCATATCTTCTCTCTCCTTGGCCCAATCTGGCTCATACTTCACCCACAGAGTGTCTTTGGGTAAAGGGTGTGCAGTGACCTTGAACCATGTTTCTAGGTCTAAGGTTAAAGTCAAAGAATTATACGAAAAATCCTTGTCTGGAGCATATCTTCTCTCCCCTTGGTCCAATGTGGCTCATACTTCACTCACAGAGTGCCACTGGACAATGGATGTGCAGTGACCTTGAAAGAAGTTTCTAGCTCATGGGTCAAGGTCAAAAATAGCCTCTCTGTTTAAAATCTTTGTTCGGAGCATAATTTCTTTCCCTTAAGTCCAGTCAGCCTAAAACTTTACCAATTGACTTAGGGTAGGGAACAGTTGTGATTTTCCTTCCATATTTTGATAGAGGATATTCAACAATTTTCATAGAGGATATGCAACATTTGCGATTTTTGTGCCGTTTTTGATAGAGGGTATGGAGCACTCGTGATTTTCGTGCCATTTTTATCATAACAAGAATGACAAAGAAGCCCTTTAGACTCCAACAACACATCCCATAATAGTACCGGTACACAAATGTTCCTCTTCAAAATAAACCCTTTTCAGCTACCTTACATTTTCATGTTTGTTGCTGAAAGCGGGACCCTTTGAGATGGCCACCATCTCAATGATATCTAGTTTATCCTATTGTGTATAAATTGCGATAAAGAGTGGAAAATGCCCCCTTGTATGTGGGTAAGTTGAATTTCTCGTGGTATATATAAGAAGTAAATTTCAGATCTGCCCCAAGCACTTTATATGTACCATAGATCATGAATTGACTTATGTGACAATTTTTTCTCAATAATGTTGTTTTTCTCTTGTGCCGATGCGATTTTTGTGCAACGTTTAGGAATTTATAAGTGTCCGTCACGTGATCAACAAAGTCATGTGACATCACAAAAATGCATTATTATAATACCTGATTACACTCTCATCACAAGTTGATTGCAAATTCATACATAGATTACAAATTGAAATTAAAAACTGGCTCAAAATAAAATGTGTATTTTAATGCGTATTAAGCCTTGGACAGCCTTAACGTAGCTGCGTAGTTTAGGCGTGTGAAAGGTTTCATGTTTAACTATACGGTACAGAGTTCGAGCTACTCACTGACCACAAGCCGCTTAAATATATATACTCTCCCAAGTCAAAAGTCTGCACTAGAATAGAACGATGGGTGCGGCGAATGCAACCATACACATTCAAAGTTCGGTATATTTCTGGTCCAAGGAATATCGCAGATATGCTTTCACGTCTTGTTAAGAACCCTGCTCATAGGTCGCTAGGTTTGAAAAATGTTTAAGAAGAAAGATGCTAAAGAAGCTTCACCGATGGCGATGAGAACGCGTGAGATCGAGAGAGCATCAGAGAACTGTGTTCTGTAAGACAGTGTCTTGTTTACGGAGTTTAAGTAATATTTACCAGGTACGTGTTGAGTTGTGCTCGATTGGAAAGTTAGTATTGCACGGTATACGAATTGTTATACCCTTACAGTTGCGGGATCAGGTTCTTGAGCATGCGCATGGAGGCCATCATGACATTGTTGCAATGAAATCGCTGCTAAAAAGTAAAGTATGGTGGCCAGGGTTGGATAAGAATGTTGAAAAAATTTGCAAAATATTTTACTGTTGTCAGTTAGTGGGTCAACCGAGTAAATTCGAACCTATGAAGCGCACCGAATTGCCTTCCGCGCAATGGCAACACCTTGCCGCAGATCTTTTAGGTCCACTGCCAAGTAAAGAGTATATATTTGTGCTTGTAAACTATTACAATAGATATTTTGAGGTCGCGGTCACGAAAAATATTTCGTCAATGAACATAACAGGTCTGACCTCGAAGTTTTGTTTAACTCATGGATTGCCATTTTCAATCCACACTGACAATGGTCCTCAGTTTGTAAGTGAACATTTTAATGATTTCATGTTAGACAATGGCATAGTTCATCACAGAACAACTCTATGGCCGCAGGCAAAAGGCGATCGAGGAAGAGAGGCAAAATAGGTCAATTATGAAACGTGTTGGAATTGCTTTTGCTGAAGGCCGAGATTGGAAATCTTGAGAACTTGATAAATTTCTTGTCATGTACAATACAATACACCACATTCGACAACTAGTGTTTGTCCGTCTCAGTTACTTTTTGATCGTAAACTTTGCACAAAGTTGCCTGAGCTTTACGACTATAATGTTGATGATATTGAATTACGCGACTGTGATGCGGAAAGAAAGGAAAAGGGTAAAATGTATTCAGATAAACATCGTAGGACAGCGAAGCCAATATTCGTGCCGGTGCACAAGTTCTTGTGAAACAAGACCGTGAAAATAAGTTGTCTACTCCATTCAACACCTCAACTGAAAAGTTGTCCAAATGAATGACAACAGTGCAATTGTTGAATCAGATCATGGAGTACAATACAAGCGAAATGTTACTCATTTAAAGAAATTTAATGAGAGAGAAAGTACTTGTACATCAAATGAAATACAATGTAATGAGCCACAATCTAATGATGGTAATGGAATTGTTGATGATAACTGCGAAATGAAACTTGATGCAAATGTTGATTGTAAACCAGAGAGTGATTGTAGTTTTGCACCTGTTAGTATTTCTAGTGATGCAGTTATTGAAAATAGTGATCTAAATGTCAGTCACAGACCTGTAAGAAATAAGAAACTTCCATCAAGGTTTGAAGGATTTTCCATGTATTAGTCTTAGACTGTGTGTGAACTGGATTATGTATTCTAAATGATGCACTAACTGAGTGCGCATTGTATGTTCATGCATCCACAATATATGCTTGTCATTTTTTCTTTAGACAGTAAACAATACATGATTTCTGTCAGGTATGGGCACGATTACTGAAAAATTTAATCGATTATTAATCGATTACATTTATTTTCGTCCTGTAATCGATTACTGTTGAAGATGTAATCGATTTAATTAATTAATTAATTTATAATAATAAATTAAATTATATTAAGTTGTATGGTAATGTTAATTATATCCACATAGTTTGAATTTTTTCCTGCAAATTCAGTGCAGATTCTTGTAAGGTTTTATTCTGGTTTCATTTCATATTTTAAACCTTACAGTTTCGCAAAATGCCCAAATGAAGGATTCTCTACCATGGACAGTGGAGACATGGTTCCTGCTATAAAGAATGAGAGGAATAAATTATTACTTTCGACACTGGATCTGAACCTCCATATTTATTGACTTTGGTTGTAGAAATTATTTTTAAATATTAAATTGTGTATTGGAGGATTTGGACTGGCCACACGTTTGCAGTACACATAGAACATTCCTTTCTTCTCTCAACAAAATAAGTTTAGAACTCTTAATAATAAACATGTAAATTAAACGTGTCTTTAAGTAAAACTAATAGCACAATTGCATTCTGTGTTGAAATATTTAAGTGTTTTGAGAGCTATTAATTGTTCTAATAATATTGTTTGTCTTCAATGGAACTATCAATTATAAAAAGTTAAACAATAGGTAGGTCAAAGCGCACACACCATTATCTGAATACCAAGGATGTCCCAGACAATTAGTGAAGATAAGCAAACACAGTGACTCTTACCCCTGTCTTTAAAAATACATACACTTAAAACCTTTCACTGTCAAAACAAGTAACCTTACAATTTTGAATGAAAACATGAGATTGATTTTAAGATTTTAAAATTACTAAAAACACAACAAAACAGATATGAATATTAAGTATTTTCATCTTCTTTTTTTCCAAATATATAATATTTACCATATTACTTATATTTAATGCAGCACTTTAAATCTGTTTTTGCAATTTAATATATTTTTTATGACAAGGCAAAGTTTTTGAACATCAAGAGGACAGTGAGTCAAATGTAAAATGCACACAAAAAAATTTGTATATTTTATTACTAAATGGTTGAAATACACTTCCGAAATATTTAACTAGACCAGTAAGCCCGTAATGCAAATTTTATTGTGAACGTTATCAAACTTTTGATCATCATAATAAAAGTTAGGTAATCAAAACATATGACTGGGTGATTTTTTTTCTATATTTATGCGTGACTGACTGGAAATAATTCTCCAAAATAACATTCATTTATGTATAAAGAAAGCGAAAGTTATCGAAAAAGTAATTACAATTACATTGAAAATTTTAGCTGCAATTGATTAAATTACGAATACAAGTAATTCGAAATCTCTTCGATTACAGATTACTGTCGATTACTTGAAAAAACGTAATTAGTTGTTTTTGAGAGAGAAAGGAATGGGTGTAGTGTTTGTACAATTGTTTCATGTAAGAAAGATAACTCTATTTCTCCAAGTCTAATTTTTTTATGTTGAGTTCTCACCCTTATCTTTGTCTTAGTTCCGCTTCAATAATTATATATTGTCTTCAATGACGAGTGTTGAATCTGGTTGAATCCGTATTTGTAGCCATTATGAACGTGACAGAGACCTTTACGCTTCCGTAGTTTTTAGAATGGCTTCAATTATTAAGTACTTAGTAATCAAATGAATATCCTATACTCCTTTTCAATTAACAAAACAAAAAGCCAGCAATACATTCATATGAGGGTTGTCCATAAAGTTCGTAGACAAATGCTACAATGCTCTTAATAATGACCACACTGCCACTTATAATGATTTAGTAATTTTTTTTAAAAATTAAAACAATACACCCTTTTTAGGTCGCCTGAATCACTCAGGTGACCTATTGCTATCCGTTTTCGTCCGTCGTCGTGCGTTAACATTTGATCATTTTTTGCTTCTTCTCTGAAACCGCTTAACCAGTTTAAACCAAATTTGCCATATAGCATCTATGGGTGAAGGGGAACAAAAATTGTGAATTTCATGGTCCCTGCCCCCTGGGGCCTGAGAGGTGGGGCTAAAACCACCAAAATAGATGCAAACTTTAAAAATCTTCTTCTTTACTCCTGGACATCAAGCAATCAAACTGTTGGCATGATTGTAATAAGCATTGAGCCTTCTACCAAAATTGTGAAATTCATGGTCCCAGGGTCTGGGGTTCTGGTGCTAGGGTGGGGCTATATAGATCATACAGTGAAATTGCATTATTTCTTTGAAAATCTTCTTCTCTGCTCCTGGGTAACAAATAAACTAACTTAGTACATACTTATTATGAACAAGAGTACCTCTTCCAACATTGTGAATTTCATGGCCCCACGGTCAGGGGTTCTGGTGTTAGGGCGGGGCTCTATTGATTATATAGTGAAAATACATTAATTCATTGAAAATCTTCTCTGCTCACGGATATTAAATAAACTAAGAACATAGTTATGGTGTACATGGCTGCCTTTTAAGAAATTATTAATTTCATTGCCCCAGGGTCAGGGGTTCAGGTGTAAGGGCGAGGCTCTATTGATTATATAGTAAAATGGCATTGATTCTTTGAAAATCTTCTTCTCTGCTCCTGGGTATTAAATAAACTAACTAAGAGCATAGTTATGACGAGCAAGACTGCCTCTTCCAAAATTGTAAATTTCATGGCCCCAGGGTCAGGGGATCTGGTGTTAGGGCGGGGCTCTATTGATATATACATATATAGTGAAAATGCATCATTTCTTTGAAGATCTTCTCTGCTCCCGGATATTAAGTAAACCAAGTACATAGTTATGATGAGCATGGTTGCCTCAGAAATTATTAATTTCATGGCCCCTGGGTCAAAGGTTCTGGTGTTAGGGCGGGGCTCTATTAATTATATAGGGAAAATGCATATATTCTTTGAAAGTCTTCTTCTCCGCTCCTGGGCATTTTTCAAACAAAGAAAGTTCATGCATATGGTTATGATAAGGATGAATGCCTCTTCCAAAGTCGTAAAATTCCTGACCCCTGGGTCAGGGGTTCTGGTGAAGGAGGAGGCTCTATTGATTAAATATTGAAAATGCAGAAATTCTTTTAAAATATTTTTTTCTACTACTGGTTATTAAGCAAGGAAACAAGTGTATAGTTATGATGAGCAAGGGTGCTTCTTCCAGAATAGAGTTCATGACCAATGAGTCAGATGTTCTGGTGTAAGGATGGGACTTTATTTATTTAATAATATATTGAAAATGCATTTCTTTGAAAATCTTCTATGCTTCTGGGCATATTCGAGGCAAACAGAGTAAAAGTTTTGATATGTAACGGTATTTTTACCAGAATTTTGAACACCTGGACCATTTAGTCAAGTGTTCTGGCCCTGGCCAGGGCTCTATTAATTTTTATTCTACTGAGCAAAGTTATTCCCCTTTGCTATTCACCTTTGATAATTAGTCACTGTAAATAATGTATTTGAAAGGTTAATAGAATAAGAGAATGTATAATAAAAAAAAGTACTTTCATAGTTTTAATGATCAGGTAGACTTGGAAATAATAGATGAATAAAAATGAGACCAAAAAAACTTATCTTTTTAAATGTTCTTCAAAGGCTAAGAGAGGCCAATGTGAGAAGTAATAATATGGGGTTAGAAATAGACATTTTGTTAATAATCTGAATGGTAATAGTGATAAACGGGGGACAGATATATACTAGACCAATTATTTTGTTGATCCTAATCATACTATTTTTCTTGCTTTTGGGCAACAAAGCTTAATTTATCAGTTTATGGATCCTCTAAATTGTTGTATTGTACTCAGGTAAACGTTAAGACCCTTGGGCCTCTTGTTTACGAAAATTATATGTAAATAGATTGTATATGCAAGCTGCACTGCCCAGTCTGTTGTAAAGCTATTTTCATAACGGCAAAAATATGGATGTTGAATGTTTATACATATTTGTGGATACACGCCATCTTATCTTCATTATGCATGCTAAGTGTGTTTGATAATTTTGAATATAGACCTTGATTGAGTAAATTTTTGAAATTAAAAAAATATACGATAATTTACGAGCGGCATCAGTATAAACACTTCGTGTACACAGGCTACACGTTGCGCTAGATTTAAACAATGTCATGACTAGGAATATCCTGTTTTCCTCAAAAACTGTAGTTTTCCACTTTTTGTAGCGTCTCTCAAATTGTACACATCGTTGCAAAATCATATATACCAATTTTAAGTCAATGAACTAAATAAATATTCCAATAAGAACTGGGTACGTTACGTATAACAGAGCGGCCCTGTCTCCAAATTTGATTTCAGTTTTTTACAAACATGCCTACGATGTGTCTTTTCAAAATCATTTTATTTTTTTTTAATTATCACAAACCGTTTTTCCGGCAGAGGTCTCGAAAAATGGGGAGTTTTCTTTAGAAATTACAAATTGTGACGTGATAACGTCATCACGGCGTTACTGATTTTAACGTTACGTTAAAAGAAATCTGTCAATTCTCTGAACCGGAAACTATTTACTTAAACCTGCCTTATGTTCCAAAAAACAATGTTGAACTTTTATTTCAATTCATCGTATTAATGTATCTTTGATAGCTGGAAGGAGTATAATAATTTAAAGGAAAATATAATTTTATTACAAACGATTTCATCAGACAAGTAATGAAGCTTGATTCATCCAAACAGACGAGACAGGGTAGGATTTCTTTTAAAATTGTGCTCGTATCAAATTTATCATTTTTTTAATGTAAAAATGACCTAATGATTTCTTCAATCATTTTCCGAATTGTCTATGAAGTTACATTAAAATTTTTAAAGATACATGAATCAACATTAAAAAGAAAATTGGAACGTCCCATATAAAGTTGTCAAAATTGGATTTTTGGCAATGAAGAAACAATCAACACCACTCCCCTTTTCCATTCCAACAAATGGCAGCTCTATTAATTTCGTATTTTCTATTTTTTTTTTTTTTTTTTTTTTTTTTTTTTTTGATATTAAACGTATAAATTACTCACTATTACGGGGTTACGAGGTGTCTTAAACTGCATAATTTTTTTTCTTTAATGTTGGGATTTCTTTAATAGATCCTTATTTATTCATTCCAGTGGATCCGCTTTACTGCATGGTTCATGTAAAATACGCTAACCAGGAATAATCCCCAATATACTTACACACAATCACTTTCTATGTTAAAACCATAAGAGGAGACCGGTTATAAGAGTCCTGATTGATGAGGCCATTCCAATTTTTTTTTCTTTGTTTAGCGTCCATCCTAAATTCGAAAACCTATCTTCCTATCCGAGAAAACTCACAAACCAAAAGGGGAAAAACGCAGCATTTTCAGAAGAGTTCTAGAATTTCTTATTATCATTTGACACCTCTCCTCGCCATAAAACTTAGTTAAACTACTATAGTTTATTGAAATGAAAAAAAAAAAATATTACACCACTTAAAAAAGGGAGATGTCAATCCCAAAAGAGTAAAATGCATTTCATTTCAGAGATTCGTATTTGTTAATTTTGATTTGAGTTAACTTTATGTTTGCGTTTCAAAGCTTTGCATTTGTCAATTTTAATTTGTGTTTGTTTTTAATTTTATAACCTCAAAACCAATTCGTCCGCGTACACTGCACATAGAAAAAAAAAAACTTGGAATGGACTTATCATAGCTGCAATAATGTAGCCCTCTCTGATTTTTTTTAATCTGATATTTTCAGGAGAGTTCTCTCCCAAACATACAAACAAAACAAACAAAAAAAAAAAAATCGGAGAGGGCTACATTATTGCAGCTAGCCTTATCATTACTTGTGTTACAGACCTTGAAAAATTTTGCTTCAAATAAAAACCGTGAATCTCCGAAGGCTTAAAAAAGGGTGTGCGATTTGTTTAGATCCATTTTTCGATGAACAAAATATTTTATATAGCCAATGCTAATAATTTAATTTTAGAGACGAACACAGTACTTTGCATGTACATACTCATTATTTGATTAACAAAATCGAAAATTATATGCCTAAATCTGCGTAGTGAATTCGACAGGAAATGCACACGAATTCTCGGGAAGGGATTCAGAAACATGTAGTACACTCTGACATAATTCCCTAAAAACTAAAAGTTATAAAAATAAGGATATAATATTATGTGTATGATTTACATATAGAGTTTATCCACGTCAGCTATGAAAATATGCGCATGTCCCTTCAAAGCAATGCAGCATGAAACGGCAGCCACTTCCATTGATATCGATCAGTAAAAGATCGACCAACGATCACAGTCGAGTGGGGAGCCAAAGGAAATGGAAAGGGGTGTATTATTTTTAAATCAAATTCTTGATATAATTTTTTTACTCATTACAGTACATGTATAACTTGATTATCAGTAACCCCTCCCCCCACTTCTATTTACATAGAGACAAAATACAAATAATCGAAATGCAGAATAACAGACCACTCACATAGAAGAATCAAAATTCACTTTCACGTCCCTTTTTATAAGCTACATAGAGATTTTATTTCTAGTTCAGTTAACAAATTATACGAAATATGGTGTTATTTTGTTACTTGTGGGAACAATACGCAAAACACGTCACATTGCTTCTTTATAGAGTTATCCTTGCCATTCCCGGATTATAACACTAGCTTGATTATGTTTCTTTTTCATGTAAGTGTCTGATAAAAAAAAAATCCTAAAAAATATACCTAACAAACTGCTGACATGAATTGCGAGACGATACATCTAGTCATTTACTAAGACAACAACTGCATTAAAATAGATAAAGATTTTCTTTAGAACTTAGTTACACCGCCGTAGGTAAGGTATTTGATATATTTCGGTGACAATGATAATTTTATCACTTCTTTTGGGTACATTAACTCTCTGGGGCATTTCCTTCGCAATTCTGTGCATTTGTCCTTGTAGTAACGATAAAATACTTTTAATTTGTTTTTTTTCTTCTGGATTATCATCATAGACAGACGTTGAATCTTTAAAATTTAATAATAATGTGCACCGTTTTCACAGAGGTGATGTTGGACAGGACGCTCCTCCAGCCCCGATGAACATCTATTGGAATACTAAACATATTTCCTATGAAATATGTTAGTATTATTTCATGGATAATCTGGATAAAATCCTTTTAAAAATACTCACTTACTTCAAGATTAACAATAGTGTACATGTAGTTAATATGTACATTCGTTTTTTATATAGATAAATATCTGTAGAGTAATCTTTTTTTTTCTTTTTTTCATTTCAAGACTTGGAATGCCTTAAAAATGTATTAGGAAAACAATTTCTGAGAAAAAAAAAATAACGAGTTAAACCATCGATTTTGGAGCGGAAAGGGGGGTGTCTTGTACACAAGTAATGCAAGATTGTGTTTGCATTTCTTACAGAACTGGGAACAGATGATCTTTATTTATAGACAATAAAAAAGGTTGATTGTATCATGTTTCACTTAAATTTTCATAGAAAATGCCGAGAGCGTACACCAATGTATACGTTTTTTAAGCTTTATAAACTTGGTCAAGGTAATTATCTAAAATTCCTTGTGAATTATAAATTAAACCCGGTTTTACTTGAAAACACTGATGTCAATATTCCGATCAGCATGATAAATGTATATATAATTAATAAGTGTAAATACATGTAAGAACTTTTCCATTCCAAGCTCCTGACCTTCAATAAGTAAATGTAGGTCGGCAGTGGCAGATTTAGAAGTATTTGGTCATATATAAAACACTTCCTGATTATGCGATAAAACACTAGAATCCTTTCTGACATAATTAATTTTGTCAAATAAAAACTGCAACAATACAGTGACAAGGAAAAAAAGTTTTGAAAAGAAATGTTCAAATGGTGACTGCTATACGCCAAGCTTCCCATTTACCTCCCCACCCCCCTTTCCCCGCCCCAATCATTAGCTATTGTCTTTTGACATTCATGAATCCCAGACGTATATAAATTGAAAACGAATAAACATACTTAAGAAAGCTGATGATTTTCAATAAAAATGTTAAAAAAAATCTTTTCTTGAAGTCAAATAAAGACAATGTCCATTATGAAGGAGACGCGCGTTCCAATTGGAGGTACATGTAGGGTTAAATGTAAATTGATTGTCTGAACCATCCCAACTTATGTCGTTCAATTATTTTTTCACGCTGTAAATATTGATTGAATATTTATCATAGTTGGGAAGACTGAAGAATCTGTTTCAAGTACATAGTTTCAACATGATTGCTCTTTGTGACGTCATTTTTTTCAATGCATTGCGTCACTAATTTACATGTAATGTCCAATAGTTTTCACTGAGAAAGGTTCATATGGTTTTCATTTGCATAAATAATTGTATTAAATCATTTTTTTTTCAAATGCAGAATTGAATTTAAAAGACAATAAAAAATAATTAAGCCTTCAGATATAGAATTAAACAATTAATTTCTTTAAAAATATAGATTTTATTGTGGAGAAAAGGTGACGTCTATCCAAAAATGCAGCACTTTTTACTTCAATTTTTTGTAAAAACGGATGTGGCCGCACTTTTGTAAGGTTGTTTTTTCTCTTTAATATTAAAAATCGTAGTGAATTTGTTCTTTCTGCAAAGTTTCGCATACATACTCGGATGCGGCCATGTCGAAATACAGACTTGAAGAGGAGGAAAACGTCCAAAATAGGAGAATTCCGGAATATTAGACTGGTTTTGAACGTTATATAAATGAAAGGGCACGTGAGTTGAGAAAAAATTATTCTTATTTTACAAACAGGGAAACCCTAACAGTTAATTGATACAATTAATAGAATGTAATCGTGCGTTTAATTTTTGCCGATTTTACAGGGCCGTAAATCGGTCTTAACGTACCCAGCTCTTTCCAGTTGTTTGAATAATCACTTTGTCTATTTTTCGAGACATATATCATGTGTGTTTTTCTTTATATTTTACTATCTGTCCAATAAACAATACTAGAGATATCAGAAAATGACGACAACCGCTATGTACTTTTAATTTTCATTAAGTTTTGGATTGCGATTTTTACAGAAATGTTTAGTTTAAACAACCAAAACTAACCTTTTGTTACTGAAAGTTTCATAACAAATATTTTGATATATGTAATATGTGAATCTAGGGCCATTTAATTTGATTTAAAAAGTCATTTTTTACGAAATTTATAGACAACCCTTTTATATTTAAGCTAAATTTTTGTCCACTTTCCAAAACAAAAATCAAGTTCTATGAAATTTTTAGCTTATTATTTGAATCTTGTAGTTTTAAAGGTGCTTGGACACAGATGTGAAGTTAATATTTTCTCAAATTTTCTTTATAATTTCATGACTTATATGTTGCTATAGCATTTCATACTAAAATATAATAAAAATCTTATTTCATCTCGAAGTTATTAAAACTTCGAATTTCTGGACGTGTTGGATTGACACATCCTTGCGCTTTCACATACTTTAATTTTATTCTTCATACTTAAGAAAAGTGGCACTTTTGTTGTGTATTAATGAAAAATATTAAAACTATAACCAAGAAAATTCAGAATAGAAATGTTCGAAAGCAAAACCCACTCACAGTATTGTAAGCCCGTGCTCAGTGGTGTGTGCAGAATTTAACAATTGAACCCACCCGGTGAATCGTAAACATTAACAATAACAGAGCTTGTGCTCTGCTTACAAAAACAGTTTATGTTTCACGGGTTGTGTTCAATTTGTTAAACTCTGTACACATCACAGAGCACGAACTGACAATACTGGTGAGTTGGTTTTGCTTTCGAACATTTCTACTCTGAATTTTCTGGATTATAGATGTAATATTTTCCATTAATACATAACAAAATAGCTTCTTTTCTTACATATTAAGGATAAAGTTAAAATTTGTGTAAGTGCAAAGATGTGTTAATCAAACGCGTCCGGGAATTCTTAGTTCCAATAATTTCCAGATAAAATAAGTTTTTAATTATATTTTCGTGTGAAATGTTATTGCAATAAATAGGTCGTGATATTATACAGAAAATTTGAGAAAATATTAAGTTCAAATCTGTGTCTAAGCACCTTTAAGGTTCAAAGTTTAGACGAAAAAAGTTTGTAAGCTGAAGTTCTTAGCAAATGCAACGTACTGCAGTTAAAAATTGAAAAAGGGAATTTTGGGGAAGTGAAGAGAAAAATTATTGAGTGATTTTTGTATATGTGAAACTTTCCTTATTAATTAATCATTGTAAGTTTGATATACGAGCGTTGTCCAAAAAAGTCATAGACAAAATTCATAACTTTGTATACATTCAACTAATACTTATAAAATTTTATGTGACTATTATTAATCAAATGTACATTATAATAATGATTTTGGTAAATGAAAATCTTCCCTAGTAATAACATTATGACGATTTATAAGAAGGTCGATACCGTCTGTCGGCGCAAGCTTAAAATCCGGGATAACTTATGCAACTATTTCATTTGTATTTGTTTTTCTGATAATATGTAATACATTAAATTAATTTTGTTATCAATTAAATCGGAAAGAAAACAACCCTGCATAATGCATAAAATTTTCATGGAAATGGCATCGAATTCGGATTAGAGGTGACGCAATTTTTAAAGCGTACTCTGAATAGACGTCGTCGAGCGCGTCCTGTAATAAAATGTAATAAGATATTGTTTTGTGATTGAGGTACTGTAAACCAACCATTAATCACGTCATCTCTTATTTGCGATTCGTCAGTTTAAAATCAATCCTCGAAATAAATGGTTAGTGGCGATTAATATTCGCGAGTTAAAGTAGGTCACGAAAGTCGTAGATATTTCTTGCATGCGAAGAAAAATTGGTAACTTACAGTATCTTCCCGAGAGACAAAAAATATAAAAGTAACGTAACACACTACAATGTTAGTTTTGAAGTTGTTTATAATTTGTTTCTTTGGCATAAGAGATTCAGAACAGTTTTAAAAATATGGAAGGTCTCGGAATTTAAGTAGAGTAATGATTATTAAATTCAGAATTTCAGGAACGCTATGCATCACGGTCAACGTAAAACTCTGTGTAGTCTTCGCCTCTTAAGGAGATCTTACAAGGACTTAAATTTGAATCTGATTAAGAAATTGGAAAACCAGTGGTGAATTTTATTGCGTCCCTGAGTCAAGAGTGCTTTGTCATTGTATTTGAAAAATTAGCGAGATCCCATGAGACGCGTGTTGCGTACAAAGGCCAGAATTTTGAAAAAGAGACGTACATTGCGTTTGTTTTCTTGCTCCGAGCTACACTATTTTTATGGTAGCATATTTCTGTTCCCTACATGCAAGATAAATTATGTTAACATGCAGCATAATTATGTAGACATGCGATTTATTTATGCCAACATGCAAAATAATTATGTTGACATGAAAGTAACCAATTTCTTCACGTGAAGTGGGTCGGTCACGTGATCAAATCCTGTGAAGGCCGAAGGCCTTCTCAGAAGATTTGATCACGTACCGACCCACTTCAATTCCCATTGAAGTTTTTAAACTTGTTATTTATTACTTATATATACATTTGAGA